>NC_083752.1:5051575-5368113 GCF_033458585.1 Syngnathus typhle
GCCGCTAGTCAAATGAACCAGACTTAGCTTTCAAGCATTTATAAGTGCAACTATGAGAGCGCCTGAGCTACTCTGGTCATACAAAAGCCCGGTCTGTCAACTGGAAGTGGTTCTCGTGGTGAAGAGGAGTTCAGAGTGGACCAGTAGATTTCCACATGGGTGCATGCTGGCATGGAATACGGAACTGGTATAAAAATGTGGATGTGAGCCTGGTGACTGAGACATAAGGCCCTGCTTGTCTGCATGCAATAGAGATGCCTTTGAGAGCAGACGACATCTGCCTGCAGGACACATTCCACCGCAAACTCTGTACCGCCATCACACTCTGGGTCTAAATGTGCACATTGTTGGCTGACTGACAGCAGCACATTCACCGAGAGCCTCGTCGAGTGGACGCCAAGGGTACAGATTGCGTGTTCTCACTCTCTCGTTCATGCAATATAAATGTGGATATGTTAGGTTTACATTTCACTAGATCATAGCTGGACAAGTGGTGACATGAACTCAAGTTGAATCTATAGACGTCAACATTGAACAGTGAATAAGTTAAGTGGCATCACACACCAACTGGATGTTTTCCGAAAAGACTCATCCAAACTATATTGAGGACTGTTTGTGACTTGCTTATACTGAAGAGGGAACTTTTTAATTCTCTTTTATCAATCTTACCAAGCCTCATAAACGGCAGAGCGGTTCAACTTGTGCCTGTTGGTAAAAAGTGGGGCACTACAGGGCCAACAAGCGAACTACCTTTGATAAGCTTGGCTCACTTTGTACTGCTTTCACCAACACGAAGCTTCAACAAGATGATGTAGGACACCCACACACATAAGATCCAGCCTGTAAGAGGATTTGTAATGCTAACAGTGACAGGCGGTGATGCTTATTCACTATGATGATAAAGGACAGTGGTGGACTCATCATCATCATCAAAATCATAATATTATTATCACCTATAAATATAAATATTTATTATCACCTACTCCTTTTTGAACAGTGATACATATTGTTTGTTGCTTGTTTTTATTCTTTAAATCATGTTCAAAATAAAGATTCATTCATTCATCCATCCATTCATTCATTCATTCATTCATAATAATAATATTTGACGTGCACAAATAAAATATTTGTAAAAATTCATAATGTGTTTAGGTTTTTATGTTCATAGCTGACTGACTTGAAAATGATAGTTTTAGAATGGAGTCAAATTTTGACACCACTAGATATGGAATGGCGCTGGTAGTGAAAAGACCACAGGCTGTGTTTCCCCCTCTGCTCCCGACTGATTAGTCTGCTCTGATGGCCGCATTGTTACGTGACAACAGTGGGTGGGTGCTTGGCTGGCCCTGAGGAGGTCATTCAGAAAGAGTTCACTGACACTCTGACCGAGGATATTAGAGAAGTGCCTTTTAGTCATGCTCGATGGAGTCCGGGCTCTGACTCCATCAAAGGCTTGGGGATCTAACCGAGGCCTATAAACACCTGACATCTACTTGCGCTGCAGGCCAAATAACACCTGACACTACTCTTGAATTCACACTGGCATCAATATGTGACATACCAGTTGGCATGTCGAGCCATATGCTAGCTCAGTGCATACATACCAAAAATATCCACGACACGTATGCAAATAGGAAGACAATTAATCACACCATTACACTTCCGTATCCACATATTCACACACAATGACATTGCCTGCAGGAAGCGAGTCCTCCCGAGGTGACTGAAGTGTCAAAACAACATATTGGTTTTATTTATTTTTTTCCGTGGTGTTGCTTTATTTCTTTCTGCTAAGATAACACACATTGGAACTGATTTGCCTCGTATCTCGCTAATGCATTTTTCAAGAGTTCCTCCAAAAAAAACACCTTGTTCCTCGACATTGAAAAGCAATTCTGCACTCTCAGGATTAAAAGCGCATGTTAAATTGAAGGCTACACTTTGCGAGGACATGAAAAATTGAGCGGGCTCCTAATATTAACCAGGTTGAGAATCATGCGCAGCATTTAGCTCAAGCAAATGGAATCTTTAAGCATTACTAATTCATCCACAGGAAAGCCACATGATCTTACCGCTACGATGCTGAAAACACATTAACTAGATGGCAGATGAAGTCATTTGAGAATACTCTGTGAACATCAATAAGCCAAGAATATAACAAAATTGTGCCCTTTTTAAAAAAAAATTATCCGGGCTGTGCTTTTCATATTTGAGACGATTTCGAGTTGACGTTACACAAAAAATGTCAGGAACAGAATTTTGTGTATGGCTGGCTTAATTAAAAAATATGCATGAGAAAATATTAGCATCAGCTTGATTCTAATTCTATGATCTGACTGATTGAAAAGACTATTTGTCTTGATTTCATTTTCATTCAAGCTCATTTCGAAAGAGATTTTTGGGGAAAGAGGAAATGCGGAGTGAATCTGTTCAATGTTAAATTAAAGGTTGCTTCACTTCACAACACCCACTCACACAAAGACCAAACAGATGGTTGTACTTACACTGCAGAGTTCAAAAGACTACTTTTTTTTTTTTTAAATCATGTTTGCATAATGGGGAAACATTAATGCATTAACCTGCAAAATGAGCCACCTGGTAATTTATTTTGATGACTATAATATTCTGAAATCATAAAAGGGGTAATTCCAACCATTTTACAAATGTCGTACCATCAATCAATTACAGTAAAAAAAAAAAAAGTTAATGAACTCCAGATTTTATTTCCATGTACACACGGCTCCTCCTCCATCCCGCAAGCCAACGACGTAAAGCTGCTCTAGCTCCCCTGTCACATGGCTTAGATTATACGTGAGCTACAGCAAATGCCTGATAATGCAATCAAGCGGCTTTGAAGCTTGATGATTCTCCAGTGTCTGCTGTAATGAAGGGAAAATGAAACCGTTCCCTCAGCGTCTGTCGATCTGTCTGATGAGAACTTCATCAGAGAGAGAGAGGATGAGCGAGCAAGAACATCTAGAAAGATGGATCCATCTTCAGCTATGAATAGAGAATCACAGGAACCTATACCATCTAAATGATTTAAAAACAAACAAAATGCATGAAAATAAAAAAAAATCAACATTAAATTGTGCCTAATATTTTGGCGCTAATGCAGCTAATAGCTATTGCAGTTTGTGTATGGATGACCCTTAAATCCAGGTCAGCCCCGGATAATATCTCCACACTCAGCAGTGATAACAATCATTGTGACTTTTCTGACCACAAAGTTACTACACACACATCCTGAACCAGATCTTCCATCTTATGTTCTAAATTGACAAAAACAGATCCAGTCCAGTCACGTCTACGACCTGCCAGCACTTAGTTGTGACCCTCTGCTTCTCCGTCTGATCGATGGCCCGTGTCGATTTAATGGTTAACCTGAGATTATTTTGTTGACATCTAACAGGAGGTGGCCCATGTTGACGATGGATATGTACCGGCAGGAACTTGCACTTGGTTTTGTTTAGTGGCACAGGAAGAAATGACTACATTGAATATTGAAAGTGTGCATTTATATCGCCTTAATATTTTTGTTTTTGGTTCAGTTGTAATTCATTTTTATCTTCTAAAACTTTTTGTTCCCAAACATTTATTTAGATGTTCTTGTGGAATTTGCTTAATAAACAAACCCGCCCTCCATTTTTTTTTAAATTACCCCATTAATCATAATAAATCACTATGTGCCAAAATATAATGAATCTGATGACCTATTACTGATTAATAAGTAACTCTAAACTGTGAACATTGTGTTTGTAAACTGAAAGTTTTCTGCCTTGAGTTGCCTGCATCAAAACAAAACGGGTGGCACAACTCCACACGCTGCTTGTCCTCATAAAAAGTCAGCAACACTGTCTTTTAAAACAATTTGCAGTTAAATGCATTTCAGTCTATCTCAAGGGCCGAATTAAATGTAACGCTCTGCTTCAAATTGGTTTAATTAAAAGCCAAAACATAGCGCAGACACTCTATGATACAGTAACCGTGGTATTTACGGCAAACCTTGAAGGACCTTATGTTAATTCTATTACATCTACGTTACTAAGCGACTGCTGCTCATCCGAAAAGGGTTCCCCTATGTCATCATCGAGTACCACTTCACAACACTACACTTGTGGGCCAAGAGCACTAAGAGGCCACAGCTTGCATCAAGAACAAATAGAAAGACACGGTTAGGCTCGGCTGTTGGAAACAACAAGCTCAGCTCAAGATCTTTTTATTCCTATTTAGAGGGATGACAAATTGATCGCAGTTGAGAAGTCACAGCCTGCATTCCAAATCAGCAGCTAAACACTACTACCGTATTTTCCGGACTATAAGGTGCACCTAAAAACCTAAAATTTTCTCAAACGCTGACCGTGTGCCTTATAGTCCGGTGCGCCTTATATATGGACCAAATTTCTAAATTTCAACTGGCCTGAAGCATTGTGTCATGAAATCAATCACAAGTAGCCCGCTGAAGACTATGAATCATGAATCAAAAAGACTATGGATCATTATTTTGTGATTATAAAGTAATTTGTTGCGTCTGAAGTTGAAATAAGAAAGATAAAATGGAGAATGATATGGATTAAAAATCTGACATGATGCATTAATGGTGGGCCTTACAGTCCGGTGTGCCTTATATAAGGACAAAGTTTTAAAATGGGCCATTCATTGCGCCTTATCGTCCGGTGAGCCTTATAGTCCGAAAAATACGGTAATCTGATGTGCCATCCTTTTTCACACATCTTTCTGCTCATGGCAGGACTGTACACACAACTTTATCTGTGTGTGTGGAAAAAAAAAAATCCTTCTGGGCAGAAATAGAGCATCCCCTCTAGGGATAAACAAAGGATTCCAAGTTAGATGTCACAGCAGGAAAAGGTGGCAACTCAGGTGTTGTGCTGATTCTCTAATCATTTAATGGTTGGAATAATGATGACACAATCTCGGAGCAGATATAATTTGATTAGTGCTTTCAGGTTGAAAGAGGAAGCTGGATGCGTACCAAATGACTGTGAAGAGGGAAGGTGAGAGAGCTCTTAATTGCTGGAACAGCACCTTGAGACTTGATGATTTGTGACATCTTATCCGGTGCTCTACCCGAGAACTAATAACTGTTAATTAACTGCAAGAAAAAGAAACACACACACCCATTTGTGGCTCGGTGTGAAAGTTAAAGGAAAGCGCATCTCCAAAGATTTATATGATGACGTGAAGTTCGGATATGTTAATAAGAAGAATGGAGGTTGTCACACTGATAAGTCCGTGGAAATGTGTTAGCCCTAATTGGCCCACAAAGAGTGAACAGAAAGTCAATGTAGTGTTCCAAGGTCTTCAATTACCAGAGCAGATGCTCACAGATGTCGTTTTTTTTTTCTTTTCATTAAAAGCATCCGCATCTGTAATCAACCTCTTCGGTAGAATGACATGTATTTTGCTGTTCCCAATAATCGGGATGCCTGCAGAGATTCAAAGCCACATGGAAGCCAAAGGTCTATTTCTGGTGATGATATTATAAATCATAAGGGACCTGGTGAATCTAAATGCTAGATGGATGGTGGATCAAATGGCTATTAATGTCTGCAACAGATGGAGATTTTTTTTTGGCAGGGACACAGTTTCATATTCATTGGATCGTTTCATCCGTTTCATCCTCACTGGACATGAATAGTTTACATTTAAATACAACCACAGGTACAAATGCACAATCTGACGAGGAGGAAAAAAAAACGTTTATACAGATAACAATGCTACGTACATATATTGTGAATTGAGATCTGAGTGTTGAACATAATATGGGTCAAACATTTATTTTCCCCTGGTCAATATGAGCAGGAAAAAAAAAAAGATTCATTAACTATCGGTTCAAAACCAAGAGCCTAACTTGTCTTGACCAAAAATGTCTACCGTATTTTCCGGACTATAAGGCACACCTACAAACCTAACATTTTCTCAAAAGCCGACAGTGCGCCTTATAGTCTGGTGCGCCTTATATATGGACCAAATTCCTAAATTCAAACTGGCCCAAAGCATTGTGTCATGAAATCAATCATAAGTGGCCCGCTGACATGATGCATTAATGGTGCGCCTTATAGTCCGGTGTGCATTATATAAGGACAAAGTTTTAAAATGGGGCATTCATTGAAGGTGCGCCTTATAGTCCGGTGCGCCTTATAGTCCGGAAAATACCGTACTCTGTGGTTAATTCTCAGGGGGCTATTAGACAATGAGACATGAAGACCATGGCCTGAGAGAAAATACACAAAGAACGCCATCACATGTCATTGCGTCTTTGATCGATTCGCTGTCTGGAAGCTTAGCGAGTTAGCCCAGAGCTATAAAACCTTGACCAAAACACAAAACCACAATCATGCACACTCCAAGTCATAGAAAACAATTCCTCCAGCTTTCTGCTAATACAAATTTGTTTCTAACATCTCTCCGTCATATCCCACATAATGGAGCACTTTGGATTTTGAATTGCCACGTCTCCAATATTAAATTACAGGATATTCAAGTCACTTTTGGTTATATCAGTAATCAGAAGATGGCAGTTCTATTTCCCCACGTTTCAATTTGACATTACTTGTTTTTGTGGCCTTCCATGCTGTTATTATTTTTGTAACGTCTCCAAGTAACAAAAAATCCTTTGGAGATTAGACGGGAAAAAAAAAAAAACCTCCAAGGAACGCTGCAAATGACAGATGTGTTTACCTAAGCTCCAATTTCAGCGAAACAAGTTTATGACAGGCTTTTCTGTTGGACTGTGATCTGGAGTGTTTGTACACAGCGCTGTACAACCTGCTGGCACGAGTCAAGTTCCTTTCTGACGTTTGGCTGACGTTTTGACAGATGGTAAGCGGAGGTATGCGGCCCGACTGCCAAACGCGGAGCCCGGCCGACAATGGTGGAGATTATTCCTCACAAAGCCAATTAAAGAACGTTTAATGAAACTAGGCTGCATCTTTCCGCCTCTCTGAGCTTTTGACAAGTTGTTCTCATTTGAAAGAGAAGGGCTTGTCAATTTACCTGATTGGCAGCTATCGAAGAACTGGTGTCTAAAAATATGAGTAAATACAGGTGTTTGACACATTCTTGGCACCTTGTTGTTTTTGCGGTCGTGCTCTCATAATTCTTAGCAAAAAACATTGTCAAAAGTTACTTTGAATTCTGTTTATCCAAGCAGCATTGTCTCCGGATTGCCCTTCAGGAAATATCCACATTCTAAAGACTGACAAAATAACTGAAGAGCCAAACTGGCTGTCATCCTTTTTTGTGCGGCTCCTCAGCAATGCCTTTCAAGATAAAACGACAAGTGTGACAAAACCATCACGGACAGATGTGCTCTCATTGTTCGACGACATAAAAAAAAAAAAAAAGTCTGAAGCATGAAATCTGAAGATCATCTGTGACTGATGGGCGGTCCTCAAGTCAATTTTACTCTTTCACGTATTTTGCCCCTCACTTTCTTTCGCAGCAGTGTGACCTCTCAGTGAGTAGAGTGACCTGGAGTTACTTACAGACCTGACACCCACTGACAGATGACTAACCCTCGAAAGGTCAAAGTGAGATGGATGGGAACACCTGCTACACAACAGAGCTAACACTTCCCAAAGTGCTGAGAGGAACTGTGAGGGCACGGGTCATTTAGCCACAACACCGGTGAGCAGTTGTTTAAATGTTAAAGTTGGCGCTTTGAAAAACAACTAAAAGAGAACATGGCAATTTTCAGTCAAATACCAACGTATCTACAGCGGGATCAACAAAAAAAATGCTAAGGGCTCTTGTGTACTTCCTGTAGTTCGAATCTAATCTAGCATCAATCTCCAAAGTTTGAAGGAGGAGAGCGAACGTTTCAAAGATGATATCTACGTTAAGCATCAGCGGAGCACCTAAAGCTTGCTGACCTACTCTGGCTTCAAAACCAATATCCGATTCTCTGCGGCAAGGCTCAAAAGCTGCAGGCCCGAGCATGTCCAAAGGTTAGGTACACACAAACGAAGCCAGACATAGCTACAACTAAAACCAGAAAGACTAGATGATGTCGTACCCCAATACTAATCTGTGTTCTTGTTAGCGTAAAGCTGAACTCTCGAAAATACAGTCAGCTTAAAAGGAAAAACCACACATTCCATGCTAACATGCCAGCTTAGATCTGGCTCAAAGCAGGCACACGTTTTTAATCTTCAAAAGCCAGTTTTATAAGTACGTAATGAGTAAGACCACAATAGAAAAACAAACCATTTATTTTCCTCCCCCAGAGAGTAAATGGAACCATATGGGGGCTTTGCTGAGCCAGATCCGAACATCTGGACGGCATAAGAGAATCAAAGCCAAGTGGTGTGCTGTGGTCCACAGTGAACCAGAGCAACCTTTGTCTGCCCTAACAGAACCGTAGTGAGTAAAAAAAAAAAGTTTGGAACTAAGTTCTCCGTGGAGTCTGTTTTCCCTTGCCCTTTTCCAGGATAATTGCTAATCAAAAAGAGGCTGTCGGCAATGGTCTGAGCGTGGGCCAAAGCAGTAATCACTGACAGATGTGAGCTTGATGTGAATAAAAACAGCTGGAAGCAGCCAATGACAAATTCCTGTGAAAACAGTTTCATGAGACTGGATGGAGGTCACAGACAGTTTCATCTCATGACGTATATTTCAGTAGCATTTACTGTAAAAGAAAATCCCAATGTTAGCTAACGAACTATTCCAGGAAGCTCGTCCGACATCCGATATGTTCGGATTCTGGAAAATATTCCCCAAAATATTAGCAGAAATAATCCATTACTGAGTTAAAGAGTCACTATTGTAATAGCTGTGAAACTTTACATTTCAATAAAATTTCTGAGTAAGAACCAAAAAAAAAAAAAAACTTCGATAACAGGCCGATGCTTTCCAGAACCTTGTACTTATATACCGTATTTTCCGGACTATAAGGCGCACCAGACTATAAGGCGCACCTTCAATGAATGGCCCATTTTAAAACTTTGTCCTTATATAAGGCGCACCGGGACTATAAGGCGCACCATTAATGCATCATGTCAGATTTTTAATCCAAATCAAATCATTCTCCATGTTAGCTTTTTTATTTCAACTTCAAATGCAACAAATTACTTTATAATCACAAAATAATGATCCATCGTCTTTTTGATGCATGATTCATAGTCTTCAGCGGGCCACTTATGATTGATTTCATGACACAATGCTTCGGGACAGTTTAAATTTAGGAATTTGGTCCATATATAAGGCAGCTGACAGTCTGGTCAGCTTTTGAGAAAATTTTAGGGTTTTAGGTGCGCCTTATAGTCCGGAAAATACGGTATGTAGGTGGATTCAAGTTGATTGTAACTCTACAAGCTTTCTTCGACGGCTTTTAACCTCAGACGTCCCACTAAATTATAATATATGTGCAAACACAAAGTGTCACTGGTCTAAATAGACTATGGGGTGATTAAATCACATGATTAACAAGGAGCTTGCTTTAATAGCCTTTAGCGAGCCAACATTAGTCCCTAACCAACAACAAAGAAACATTCTTATCAGACTGAGCAGGCTGAGGTTAAGAAGCACCACCACCTGAGGCCCATGTATTTTAGCTGGGGAATTAACGTCTTACACTAAGCCACTCTCCTTGAATCCCTTTCGTTTTTGGCTGGATCACATCCAACAATTCAAGTAAAGAAAATATGGAAAACAAAATATAGAAAAAAAATATGGCACCAATACCAAATAAACTTGGAGGTCTGCAAACAATGATCTACTTTAGCTGCAAAATTGATGAACTACGATTATTGGGCGGATGATGAGATGCATGAACACAAAGGACAGATTATTGGGAATGCCCTGAAGGTTCAAATCCTGTATTTTAATGCTCAACAAAGATAAGTTTGAGCATTGGGTATTTCTGTCCTTTGGGATGGGATGAGGGGTGGGGTCCGTCTCCCTCATGTCCAATCACATTATGCCAGAGGGGTTGCAGCCAAGATAATTTATTCCCAAGTGGTCTTTTGGGAGGCTGTCTTTTGGAACCCAACTCTCCAGGCTGCACATCCCAAGAGACGTGAGCCTTGCAGGCATAATCTAGAGAGTCAAAGACTACTCCCGATATGACTGGGGCAGCAGTGTGAGATAATCCATGTTAATCAGTAGGGTTGAGGTAATTCATTGATCTGTCATTCCATTTTGTCTTACCGATCTTGACTGAAGATCCACAAAGAAGCAGGAAGCTGCTAGTGCCATTCAGAGTAATGTCAAATAAACTAACTTGTGAGAGCCCATTAGACAGCCAAGAAAACCAATTTATCTCCCTCATTATAACCAGTTAAGAGAGCAAGTGGGCAGAAAAAAAAAATCAATTTTTCCTTAAAGTCTTGTCTCCTGAACAGACAGAACAGAATTAATTGCGCCATTAACTGGAGAACGGACTTGTGTCTTGTATCTTCAGTTGAGACCAATTATAGTTGTTTGAACCAATACACAATACATTGTATTAATAGTTCAACAAAGGGATGAGGAAGAAACATTTGGAGTAATGTCACGGATGAATATGGCTCATTGAATGTACACTATACACAAGTCATGTGTTTTGATCAAAAGCCGTTTGATTTTTCTGTATGCGGCCGTTGGTGGAAAACATTTGGACAGCCCCGTCTGAGGAAATTGTTGGATATAATGTGAGCAAACTGGGAGCATATGGAGGGGATTCAGAATAATTCTTCTCATATGGCAGCCAGGAGGTAAGGGTAGGTGCTCAACTTTCAGTTAAGTTCCCTTTTTAGTGTTTCGTTGATAGGGTGGGCTCAAGAAGAACTTTGCTACTAAAATCAAACTTAAACTTTCCTGTTTAACTTCTCCAATCCATCAAACGTTATATGCTACAAGCCACTAGCATGCTTTGAATTGGACAGGGGTGTCAAACTAATTTTTTTCGCAGGCCGCATTGCAGTCATAGTTTCTTTCGGAGGGCCATTATGACTGTCAACCCAAAGAAATGTATAAGCACCTCATATTATATACAATAAAAGCGACAAAACAAACTGACAAATAACTCGTTTTCAAATCAGACAAGTAAAAACTGGTCAAATATCTAAAAAAAAAAGATGTTAAAAGTGAAGACAATTTGCAATTCTAGTAATGACACGAATTTGATGCACACTTTGTCTTCGCAGGCCACATAAAATGATGTGGCGGGCCGTATCTGGCCCCCGGGCCTTGAGTTTGACACCTGTGGATTAAGGGGTAACGCACTGGGTAGCGGGAGCTGGGATGATTTTTTTTGCAGTAGTGTTGTTTATGAGTGATTTGGGATGGCCTGCTGGGCGCAATCACAGTAAGGACTCCCCAGGCCATTAGCGCAGGACCCCAGGACTCAATGTTATTGTTGGCACCCGCAGAGAAGAACGCAGCTGGAGGTTTGGGTCTCACTACCTAGCAGCCAAGAAAGCCCCATTAAAGTAGATAAGGTTCCTGACAGCAAGTAGTATCCAAATGCACACTTTCATGTTCAAGTGTATGTGTGAGTCTCGGCAATAATGTCTTGTTGTGCTTGTTCTGTCAACACTTTTACTTTCTTTAAAAGCTTTGTGCCGATATAGCCGGCAGCAAAAAAAAAACATATTTGAAAAGCTGCATTGACATTTTTTTTTAACCTACTATGTGCGTGATAACTTTTGAGTTCACACAGAATTTGAAAAGTGACTTGGATTTGAACTTTTGTCGTTTGCTCATATTTTTCCATAAGCAACCTAACTGGCAATCCAAAAAGCATTTGGGGAATCATAAAAAGATACAATTTAAATGGGTTCTGACCACAGATTTTCTTAGGCAGACAGAAAGGCTTGAGGGAATACAATAATTAGGATTTTTTATTTTTTTAAAAGAATGGTAGCTCCTCTTAACAGCAGTGCTTCAAGATGAAAATGGCCCTTTTTTCCTCCTTTTTATATTCTCCCTCTCTATCCCTCTATGAATTCTTCCCATGGCCCGCCGCTTTCCTTTAATGAGAAACTGAAAACGACAGCTTTAATCACCGCCCGTGGCCATAGCAAAGGGCCCGTTAATGATAGAAAAGAACAGAGGGCCATTTGCATCAATCAGTCCTAAATTACTTTTTATGATAATGCAGCACAGAAGAGAGAGAGAGAAAGAGAGAGAGCGAGAGGCAACCCAGATGACTTTTGCATGATGATGATGATGATGCTCTTCTCTCCCTACCCATGTCACGAATGTTTCTTAAAAAATTCGCTTATGTAATAAAAATTATTGCATAATAGGGCACGGTCTGGCTAACTAGCGTTGCTATTTGAGTCGAATGCACAGTTGCATAATAATAACACGCACATATTTAATTTTCTGTATTCTCTAGCAAGTTTCATGCATGTCGTATAAATAACGGTTTTGAAATGAATTTGTTATTTGCAACTCACCAGTATATAACATCATGGGGAATTCAAAATCTTTAACGTTCGACTGCTTAATTACACCTGATGTGACATTTCCTGTTACGATAATGAATACAGAAGCGTGTTGATTAAATGCAATCAACGCAATTCCTAAAAACAGCAGGGGTCTCTGAACAAAGATTATCTGTGGATGATCAACGGGTGTAATCACATGACATAACATCTCATTTGCATTCCGTATGAAAATTAGTAAGTAAACATTACGCCATGCTCATCATAAAATAAAACTTACCACTATAACATTTCTGCAAAAAATAATCCCAGTTTCTGATTCCAAGAGAAAGTCAAATGATTATCACAAGAATATCCGGAGGGGTGGGCGGGGGAAGAAAAACTTTCTTTGTAAAAATAAAAACAATTCAAATATCCATGAATAATAGGTTGCCAGTGCCTGGGGGTTGAAAATGGCCGAACAAAACATACCAGTTTATCACAAAAGCGAACTCTGACAAATGCAAAAGCCTCGCCAACACACGGACAAGCATGACAATAGCCCTTCAGGCTATTGCCTACTTGCGTTGGCTCTTGCACGCTTCTGTGTCTGTCTCTCATGCACTCTCTCTCCACCACAGATGGCTTCTTGTGAGTGCAGGGGAGGAGGGCAAGGCTGCTCCACAGTAATCCCCAGCCACACAGACGGAAAAGCTTGTTACAGCACTTGCTGATCACCACAAAAAGTCAAACCCGAGCCAGGGAAAGGTCACCAGGAATTAGGCAATGCTCAAACTCCAAAGGCTTGCCTAATTCCCCTGATAAGCCCCTTTGAAATTCAACCTGTTCTGGCTATGGCTTGGGCTCAACCTTGCCTCAGAGTAAAACCTTCCACTAAATCTAGCTGGAACTCATTTGTTGAGGGGATAGCACACACACATACATTCCCAGCTGCATACAGCGCTGACAGCACAAGCGGGGCTTTTCCCGATGACTAGACTAGAACAATCGACAAAAGACTCAAATCAATGAGCGGCAATGTTTGAAAGGCATCGAGGCTGCCCAGACGCAGCACGGGGGCTTTACAACTGAGCTCCTTCGGACGTAAGGGAGCTTTGTGGCCGCTTTGGACTTTACACCGCACTTGTTGTCAATTATTCAGTTTGAATAGGACACTGAGGGGGAAAAAAAATCAGTTTTAATAAATAAATAAAATAATAATGATAAAATATCTGTGCAGTCCCGAGTAGATTTTACAGTTGGTTGTGCTGACAAATTCTCTGCAACACCTTTGGTTTATGGTAGAAATGTGAACAGCATGGGTTAGCATGTCAATTTCACTCTCCCTCAAGACTTTGTGATTTGCAATAAATTGCACTTTTGAGTGGCCTTTTATTGTGGGCAGCTGAAGCTAGATGAAACCCGTACCAAGAAGTAAATGTTAAGGCTTAAAATTACACTGAACCACAAGAGCAAATATCTGCCAATCTCGGAAAGAGAATGTGCTCACAGCATTGGTTCAGGAGATGTCTCATTGCTGGCAAAGTGCGGAGGAACCAGCGACGGTGAGCCAAACAATTGGCCAGACAAATGATTTTGATGCAAAGGCCAGCAAGGTATACAAATTTGTCTTGCAGTCAAATACTGACAAAAGAATATAGCACCGGAAATATCGAGGCCAAACTTAGTTCATTCATCATTTGAATGTAGAATGTTTGTAAATCAGAAAATAGGCAAAGTGTGTCTGTATGCAGAAGATAAAGACCAAAGTGACTGATGGCAAGCGGCCTTGGCCAGGGCTTTTCTCGAATGCTCCTCATTAACGCCTCATAATGCCTGGCAACTGCCTTTCGCCACCCTGGCTCACTCTCGTTAGCAGCTGGCAGCAAGGTGGGAGATGAGTGGACATTGGCATCATCCCACCTGCACTCAAATACAGCATGCGAGAGTAGAACGTCAGAAAAAAAATGAATCTGACATGGGTGGCACGAGAAAGGAAAAAAAAAAAAATCATCTCTGTAGATTTAATTAAAGCGGGGGTGAACAGATGGTGAAAATGGAGTGACTTCCAACAGGAGGAGACGGCTCATCTGTCTGGGTTCCCAATTTCGTTCTCCATACTTCCATCACTTTACCATCCTTCTCTCATGTCAGTTCTTGGCTCAAGTCGACGCTTCATAACTGGCAATATAACAGATGACAAAACCAAGCGGCTCAAATGGGCTCTGGGAGGAACGTAGACCTTTAGTGGATGGTTATGGGCTGAAGACTAACTCCGCAGCGGTCCCGGGACATTCTACTCGAGAACAGCTAAGATCTTATTAAAAAGGTAATCTGGGCAATCCCTGTGTAAAATAAAAGAGCTATTTATTTAAGATAGAGAACCGCCAGGCTCAGTTCTAGCCAGACAGATGGGAAGGTCACTCAGTGTAGGATTTTAGATCAGAAAAAAAGATCAAGCTTGCCTCTGGCTCTCTCATAGAAGAAGTCTCTTTTCATTAAAATGTAATCATCACCGCACAGTAATATGACCTTCATGGCTCCATGTTAAAAGGAGCAAAAGCAAAGCATTCAGCTCTTTCAGCCCCTGTGGCCATTCCACAATGCACAAAGAGATCATAGAAAAGCAAACGAAAAGTATTAAATGAATTCAACGCATCGGCGAATAAAAGCCTCTGCACTTTGCACGGGAATATAAACAGTAATGCCACGCTTACAAATTAAAATAGCACTGTGATTTCGAACAATCTATTTTAACACTACACCAGCTTTGATTGACATCCACCGCCAAAGAACGGTCAAGCTTCACCTTTTTGCAACAATGCTATTCGTTGAGCATTTTTCGTCCTGGCTACCTCAATTCCCCGCTACATTAATCTCATTATTCTCCGAACCTTTTAACTGTTAATGCCAAATGCAATTTGTATTCTGTGGCCAGGCAAAGAGCTTTAAACTGATTATCCCAATTTGAACCATGGCAGTCCTAGATATTGTTGAGTCTGAAAGGGCCATCTAGCTGCTGAATGGGCTTCTCATATGCCTTCTGAGTTTCATGACACAATGTTGCGTCTGCTTTGCAAGGGATAAATTAAGCGTGTGAAAGTCTAAGCAAAGCCCTCATTTTCCAGTTAATCAAATCTTCCCCTAATCAAATTAGCGCGCATAATTCCTCTGGATATGTGGTACAAAAACAGCATTATCCCCCTCTCCGGAGCTGAAAGGCAGGGAATCAGTGTGGTGCCTCTCTCTGCTCTGCATGAGCTGCCCTCAATGGAGTAGGTCCAAGATGAGGTGGTGGGGGGTGGAGGGGCAAAAGGGGAGGGAATGGCTCTTCCCGGTGGCGTAAAAGAGAAAGGCAAGGCTGGGGTAAACTTTGGCACCGCCTAAGTTCCCAGCTCATTAAAAAGCCTGGCTCATTGGCCCCCTCCAGGGAGCACTGGAGCGTTGGCTAATGAGGTACTTGTTTAATTTTCTTTCAAAGGCCTGGACATCTGTGACACCCCTCTCCTAGGCCGCAGTCCCTCCCATTTCAACCCCCATACCTTGTCTTTTTTTTCTTCAACCGCACACAAAGCCCATCTATCAATAGTCCGCGGGGCTCTCTCTGGTTTGATGAAGTGTCTCTCATTGAATAAGGCAGATAAAGGAGTGCAGAACAATCGCCATTAACTCTGATCTCTCGGTCTGAACAGTCAAAGCCCATCATGAAAATCCAATAGTGGTCAAGCTAAATGGATAAATGTTCACAGTCTACCGTAACGCTCTAATTGATTTCCCTTCATGAGATAATCCACTCCCCTCGATGCGGTCCACACACACCCCTTTTCACCCCTGCCATTTCACATTCTGCAGATCTCTTAGGGCTGGGCAAGAAAATAGAAAGTAGATTTTGAGGAGTGGCCCTCACGTCTCGTGATGATGTAACGGAGAGGCCAAGTCTATTTTCCTCTGTCACAGTGACCTTTATTTGAGTCTCGGCCCTGGATATCAGAGTCCCATAACATCTCAAGAGACGTTAAAAGGCACCTTGCTCGCTTGTGTTAATGTAATTGGAATTCAAAGCAGCTAGCGCTGTGTCTCCCTTCATTGGTCACTTCCACTTATTTCATAATGCGTCTTGATTCTTTCATTATGAGAGCTGTCAGACTCATATTTGCTCTCTGATGCCCCACTAATCTCTGAAAGCATCTGCAGAATACAAATGTGCCTATACTTCCTCTTTGTCTACACTGATCTTCTTGTCTTTGGTGAGGATGAGCTATTTACAGAGGAGGAAGTCAGTGGCACATCCTGAATCCTAGTTGAAGCCAGTTAAAGAGCCTCATGAAAACATTAGTCAATTTGCACAATGTAAACAGCCCGTAACAATGTGTCTTGGGGTCAGCGGGTCAAATCCATGGATCATGCATCAGCTGGCGCGTGGTTATTGTTCCGCTCAGCCTGTCAAAGCTAGGACATCGGGGGCTGAGTTTGAGTCTGTGTGACACAGGGAAGATGTGGAGAAGAGACACGGTGGCCTTCGGGTGATGCTAGCTAAAACATCGTGCTATTGTTAGACTGACACCATCTGGTTTGTTTAATAAACCTTTACCACCCTTTTAAACGGAGCCTGGAGTTAATTTCCTGAAACGGTATGCTTATAAAACAAGAAAGCAGGCTTTAAACCAAAAGCATTCACAACAGCATCAATGGTAGCAATGCATTAGCAAAGTTAGCCATTTAATATGAATTACTGTAAAATACCAGAATACATTAATTTGAGGGAAATTGGTTTTAATCTTGAAAATCTTTATTATAACTCGACTCAAATGTGCGAGCAAACGACATTACCACACAATACAAATTAAATAACTCAAAATATTTTCCCCATTACATTATAACAACGATGCTCAAATGTTATCATGTGCAGCTTTATATAGATATAATTTACATACAGTGAAACATTAAATCGTTTTTGCTAAAAGATTCTCAGTGTGCAAGCGCACCTGCGCACCACTTATGTGCGGACTTGCTTTTCACAAATTTATTCAGGATGGAGTTATTAATGCCAGTTAAATGTTACAATCTTATTAGTGATCTCACTGGACATGTTTACCAGACAAGCTGATGTTGACCTTTGGCCGTATGTTTCACCATCGAAGATGAATGTGGCAATGTGCCGAGGCAGCAGACAAGCAGGCTGTTAAAGCTGGACATGGAGTCAAAGGTCAACATTGGGGTGATGGTGCTAGGGTTAAAGGTAACGTGATATGATCTATCGCCCACCGACAGCCCAAAGGCTTTTTGTGAAGCTAATGTGCCAGACAAAGAGGAATATTGTGAATTACAGACTGTATCATGTTTTGTAATAAGATTTCAGTTTTTGTTATTAAGTCCTATTTTGTTTCCTGTCAATATTCCAAGAGCCACCGCTCATGAAACGAGTTTAGAAAATCCCTTCAAGGCCAACGACATGATTGATCAGACAAGACAGGACAGATTAATAAACACCTACTTTAACCCACTGACAATGTAATCTTGAGTGACTGATCACTGTCATGTTGCTGCACTTGTCAAACGGCGAATATATTCTGTGACTTTGAGCAAGGAAAAGAATCATCTGACATGTTTTGGAGTATATCCGAGGGAGTTGTCAACAAGTATCTTGTACTGAGAAAGTAGAAGCGAGTTAACAAAAGATTAGCGGCTCCCAGACTGGATTTCACAACCCACATAGAGTAGATATCCTTGTTTGAGTGGGGGACGACAGCTCACTTCTCTAAGCTTGATCCAGGCATTGCCTTCAGCTACACTTGTGCCCAGAGCAAACCAGGGTGGTTGGAGGAGAACATTTTGTTATTTTTCTGGAGGCGTGATGGGAGGTACAATTTCATCTTGGAAAGCTGCCAATCTATCAACTGACTGGAGGAGGAGCCCTTGAGACTGACACTGTTCTTCTCTACAGGTCTACATTTCCAGGTGTGGGATTGCATCATGATAGTCTTTTGCTTGCTCGTTCTAAAATTGCGGGAATAATGCATGACAGGCCTCTGGCTTCGACACTGGCCTGGAAAAACATGTCAACGTTTGACCTTATTGGAAAAAAATGCATGATAACAAACTTGAGTGTACATAAAGTTGGCCACACTCTGGGTAAACTGACACAAACGTATTGCAGGAGTGACGTCTATTCCTTTATTTTGGCTGAAATGTAAAGATGATATGGTACAAAGAGATCATCGGCAGTCGCCTGACCATACAAATCATTGGTGGATCTCTGAACGAATTTATCCACATGGCATTAAATGAGGACATCAACCAGGAACAATGGCAAATGTTATGTTTCCAATGCATTTGCAAACCTGCTAAGTCATTTATCTATCTATAATCTGACATGATGCATTAATGGTGCGCCTTATAGTCCGGTGCCCCTTATATAAGGACAAAGTTTTAAAATTGGCCGTTCATTGAAGATGCACCTTATAGTCCGGTGCGCCTTATAGTCCGGAAAATACGGTAGTTGCCGTTTATGACTCTTTCACCTAGTGAAAGGTAGCCATGGTGACAATATGAGCTTTCCGACTTGATGAATGAATGAGCAGGTGTGTCATTTGAAAATTCCCTTGGTAGATGCGGTTGCGTGCGTGCCTTTGATTAACTTCATTAATATACATGCTTCGCTCTGATACACAGACAGCGGCATATGGTAAAAAGCAGGAAGAGGAAAGGAGTGATTTGCTGTTTGCTCTGGAAAACAAACAAGCCAACAGGTCTTAGCAGATGGTGCTGTGCGATGCTGGTGGGAGGCAACGTGCTGCATTGGTGTTGGCGCCAAGCAAGACGCTCTCCTGCGGATCAAAAGAAATCGCCCTCAGCCTGCTACGCAGTAAACGTGGCATCCGTCTGCTTTCTTGTCTGTTGATCTTTTCCTCCCAAGGTGATCTTACCTTGTGATTTCAAAGCACCAAACGAGTGTGTTTTTTGGCAAGTTTCAGTGCCCGAGGCTAGATGCTCTTCAGAAAGTGGTTTAAAGTCGAAATGCGTGATGGCTTGCTCTCATTTTCGGCTGCTCCTTAAGTCTTCCCTGAGCATGCCTGCGAGCAAACTTTCCCTCTTTGCTCCCATTTAAATAGGAAAGTTGCCGGCTCATTTACATTGGTAATAGATGTTAGTTATGCGTCAGCAAGACAGTTTGTCTTGTAGCTTTTGCTTTTAAACAGCATGCATTAATTACCCAGGGAGTTATTACGACTATTTCTACAAAACACAACAATAGCAATAATATGATCACATCCAATGTATGGCCGAAGTACATGGCGCCCAACCAACTCATACTTTGTAAGCATCCGCTGTAGCAAAAAACATCAAAGTCAAGATATTGTTTCCAGCAAAAATAACAAAAATCACAATTCAACTACCGTATTTTCCGCACTGTAAGGCGCACTTAAAAACCTCCAATTTTCTCAAAAGTGCGGCTTATAATCAGGTGCGTCTTATATATGGACTAATATTGAGCCACTACAGCAGGCGTGTCCAAATGTATATATATTATATATGGACAAAGTTTTAAAATGGGCCATTCATTGAAGGTGCGCCTTATAATCAGGTGCGCCTTACGTATGGACAGACAAAGTTTTAAAATGGACCATTCATTGAAGGTGCACCTTATAATCCGGTGCACCTTATAGTGCAGAAAATACGTTATAGTTGCTCTACTTAGTCTTCTGAGACGAGGCTCATTTGGGGAACTGCTCCTTTCATGTTGCTAATTGAGGTCTATAAAATATTAGAAACAGCTCTTATCATGAGTCAGTTCATCATTTGCACTTCCTCACCTTGCGCTGATTTGCATATATCGACAAGATTATGAAGTACCGCTTAAAATATTTGCGGGTGTTTAGTCATGGGAAATTGACTATGTAGGCCAAAGCTGACTGCAATGCGTCACCGACAAAAGAAGAGAGTAATAGAAAAGCGAAAGCCACGTAACTAAAATGGTTTGGAGTGCATAATTAGGCAGCAGTTTTTTTTTTTCCTTGTCAAACCCATTTCCCAAAAGAAAAGAAGACTGACTACTTAATTGGAGGAATCAAATTTAGTCTAGCGCCCCGTCGGCTCAAACCTAGATCATTAAAGTTGCCAGCGAACAAACATCAAACACGAGGCGGCATTAATGAAGCAGATGTATTAATTTCCCATTTATGAGAAGCTAAGCAACTCACTACCGCTAACCCCCCCCCCGGCCCCCTCAGGTTCTCCCTCTCTTTTTCCGACAGCACTATTAATGATCTTTAATACCCCACAGGCAGTAATAGGCCCCATTGGGAGAGCTGAAACACCGCAATTTGTATTGAGGATTTAGACATAACGGGGGGAAAGAGAAACCAGAGCGATCTCGGGGACATCTCTGAGGTGCTTGATCAGGACCGGGCCTCGTAGGAGCGCCTGCCGCTCTAGCGTATTAAATGACAGCTGCACGATTAAATCAAACTTTTTTCCTCAAAAGGACCAGAGCGGATGATTGTCACTAACAATCCAGTTGCTTTTTTTAAACACCTCTGGGAAAAGAAATCAAAAGCAGACAGCACAGGAGGAGGAAAAAAAAATACTGAAATGCTGCCTGGCTGACACACACACATATATGCAGAGACAGACCAGAGCCAAGTCCAGGGAAGACGACTTGTCACCGGGAAATCTCATTATGCCGTTACCCACAGTGCATCAGCGCAAAACAACGGCAACACTCATTACTGCAAGAAATATACATACCATAAACAAACTAAGTGACTGTTTGCTTTGGGATTTGTTGTATACTGTCATTCTGTCACAGTTGTTATTTCTGTTTTTAGTTCAGCAAGAATAAGGGCAACTAGTGATAGCAATGCATGACAGAGATACAAGCAAGCAGGTGGAAATAAATTCTATTTTGACCTTACCTTAGATTTATTTGTCGGAGCACATGATAGCCCAGAAAAAAAAAGCCTTGGCAAATATTAACCTACAAATGAGATATTATATGCTTTACAGATTTGCTGCTCTCTGAAGCTCACCCTTAAAGCTGTTTGTTTGTTTGTTAATTCATTAAGCTCATTTACAGCTCTCTGGAGACCGCGCTGGATGTTGTGCTGCAAGTATTTGCTTGTGCAAAAGACAAAATTCAGAATGGAATTCGGCCCGAATACGTCATGCAACGTTAAGCACACCCACTTAATATAGGATGATCTAGTTTGCCTTCAACAAAGCTAACTTGAAAAACATGACATTGTAAATTACGGTCCACCTTGGCTTGTTGACAAATATTAAGCAAAAAATAAACAATATTAATGTTATTAATTCGATTGACGCTTTGCAAATGCAGCTCAAATTAAATTCAAACGGAGCCATTATTTGAATAATATTTAAATAATGAAAACTAAAGAATAACAATGATGATTTTTTAATGAAATATTAGTGAAATGCACTTCATTATAGCTATCGGTTATTTCTCTCAAAAGGTAAACAATATGTCATCATCGCTGAGCTTCACTTGATCAATGACTTTATCAACCACACACATCCCTAATAGCCAACAACTTGATTAGAGTCACATCAGGATTGATGAGAGCTCTTTTGAAGGATATAAATCAATTTGAGAACACTGTCCTAAACCTCAACTCATTTAACAAAGGAGATATCAAGCAATGGAGCATGAGGCTGGAACAGTTTTTTTTTTTTTACCCGGTCACTGCTTTGCTTTTGCTGAGGGTGCAAGTGCTTGGGAAACATTACCTTCAGGGTTTATGATGGGAAGACTTTCCTTAATCTGTTCCCCGATGAAGGCACACCCACAATCACATTCTTCTTTCATCCCCAGTACCTTCTATCCGTCCGCTGTGATTTACAACCAGTACTCAAATGCTTCCCGGGAATTGATTTCCAGAGAACTGTGCCTAGTGCCCGTTTTTTCCTGTAGGGGCAATACGGATCATGCTATGGATCATTGTCGGGACTTTTTTTTTTTAGACCTTCTCCCATTCCTTTGAGTCAATAGACATGTATCCACCAAGTAGGACAGTTTGGTCCAGTTCCGTTTGTAATGTTGGGCATTTTTAAGAACTTCGATAATGCACACCATCAATGTTTAATACTGCTATGGTGGAATGGTAAGTTCACTTTTCAGAAGGTTCTGGTTTTATTGAAAAGCAAGCTAGACCTTGACCATTTTGTCTGCCATAGACCAGTTCACACAAGTACCGTATTTTTCGCACTATAAGGCGCACCGGATTATAAGGTGCACCTTCAATGAACGGCCCATTTTAAAACTTTGTCCATATATAAGGCGCACCGGATTATAAGGCGCATCTTCAATGAATGGCCCATTTTAAACCTTTGTCCATATATATGATATATACATTTGGTCCGCGGGCCGGACTTTGGACACGCCTGCTGTAGTGGCTCAATATTGGTCCATTTATAAGGCGCACCTGATTATAAGGTGCACTGTCGGCTTTTGAGAAAATTGGAGGTTTTTAGGTGTGCCTTATAGTGCGGAAAATACGGTACGTGCTGTTGGCAGACCAGCAACCATTTGTCAAATGGGAAAGATTTTTTTTTCAGGGTGGGGGTTCTAACCCATATCTCATTGGACAAATCATATCCTACTTATATCAGGAAATAACAAACAAGCGGTTTGAACGTTCTCATAACAGATGTTAGTATGGATAAGAAGTCAACGAGAGGGTATGAGTAGAGCAGTAGCGTTCATGGTTATTACACCCCCCGAGGAACAATATGGTCTGATTTGTTGCATTTGCCTTTTGACAATGTGCCAAATTGAAGGACTGATTGAGCGACCATGATTTATTTTGAAAGAAAACGCTCACATTCCCCCCCCACCCCCCAAATTTTTTTCTCGAGTGCTCAGCAAGAGGCCTATTTTTCTTCCTTGCTCACTCACACTCTGCAATCTTAGAATTGACAGAACAATAGAATAACACCAAGGTTTAATGGTGCTGATGGTGCTTATTGAGTTTGAGGGCCCCAATCACGCAGACCACATTCACAATGAACACTTCAAGATAGAGCTGTATAAATTAAAATAATAGCTTTGGCATATTAAGAAATGTTTCCAAGACGATTGATTCTGGACTCTGGAGAAATTGCAGTTTTGTGACGGCGATAGTTACCAGTCGATACCTCACAGATGAATATTTGGCATTTTCAGCCAGGAAATGAACTCGACCTTGTCAAACAACCATTTGATTGGCCGAGCTAAAACAAACAGCAGTAAAAGTCTCACTCGCCAGCCTGCAACGGCTTTGGCAGCAGAAGCTTCTCGTGTTCAAACCGAGTCGGTTCTGGCAGCATGCGCTGGCTCCCATGATTTACAACAGCATTTAAGTGAATCTAATAAGCAGAGTGAATGCTGCCCGACGCTTTGGCATGGCCCGTGCTTGGGCCCTAATCATTCAAATATTTTGGCAAAAGCCAATGCCCCGCTCCTCTCTAAAAGAGAATAATGAGACATGGAGCTCTTAATCACAGCAGATCAGTTCAAATAAATGAAAAGGGAATCAAACGCATTCTTCGCTGAGGCAGCCGCTATCTCCGTCCAAATGAGCTGACGGCGAGCCAGATCCCGGAGATGGGAGATTTACCCAGGAGATGCGGCAGATTTTCCATGACTCCAGAATAAGTGCCTCAATTCTGGCAGCCTCGGAAGAAATTGGGCACAGCTTTGTACAAATTTCCTCAACTTGGATGTTCACAGATTCAATACATCTATAAAAACCCAAATATTCTGGTCAAGCCAAGCAAAGTGTGCTCTATGATTTTCACAGTTTCGTAATTGAGCACTCCTCAATTCACACCTTAGATGCTTTTTGGAAAGCCACGCGATAAAAAATGCGCTAGCTCTGTCACCTCATCCATACTCAATAATTCACCACACTGTTTTCCTGCCAATTTTTTTTTTGCGAAACCCTCACGCACGCGCACCTCTTTGCTCAGACAGCTTTTCGAACAAACGATGCTGTCATTTAACAAGATGGAAAAACATTCTGTTAATTTCGCCTCCCTCCCCGTCCCCAGCGAGAAGTCGGAACGTGTGGATACGAAGACTGGATCACAGCTTTCCTGGGGGATGCCTGACACAAGACAGGCTGCCAGTGACATGATGAGCCTCGAGACTGCTTGCAAATTCTTGTGATGTCACTTCCCACTCTCGACAGCTCTGACACCCCGGCACGGGGTTCTGGGTGGATGAGGAATAGAAGGAGCTGCTGGAGTGTTGGTGGAGGTGGTGAGAAGTGGAGGGCAGATGGAAGCCTTGATGAGAAGAAACACTGGTGCGGTGTCTGCGCGCCTCTTCTGTTTTCTTTAATCTTGCCGCTTTTATCAGCAGTCTGAGCTGTCAGCGGTAATCACGCTTGTAGCAAAGAGCTGAAGAGACGATAAGCCCGGCCTGTCAGAGGCAGACATATGCTGCTGCTGCCTTTCTCCTTGTCTTTCTTTATGCATGATGGCATTCTCCCCAGAGAGAAGGCAGGAAAATGCACAGAATGAGATGGATCATCCTCCACAGGGAAGATGGCGCTAAAGCTATTGCATTTTATCCCTCCTTAAGCTGGGATGTGTTGTGTCATGCTATGGTGATTCATTGTAGGGTAATTAACGCAGATGCTATTGTTTTTAAAGTGACTGTGATAAACCACGGTCAAGTACGAGAGTGTTCAGTATGCATTTCCAAGGGAATTCAATAAAAACACACCTAAGGCATAGAAAATTTGGGCAGGACATGAATATTCAAATAGGAAGGCAGAAAATTGATCCTTTTGATTATTTGGTGCAAATTTGGTGTAAAAACTGCAACTGCAGCAAACAAATCATGTAACCATGGTGACCCCCGTACAGGACAAGTTGAAATAATAACAATAAGTGCCTGGTTGCAAGTTTCATTGCACTTCAATATATTTAACTCTCTTATCATGGAAACAATAAAAGAAAACAACAACTAAAATCTTAAAATTAAAATAATAATGATAATCTGGAGACTTGCTTCCCCTACAGCAGCATCGGAAAAAAAATCCCAAACGTCACGTCATCCACATTAAAAAAAAATGTTTAATTGCACTTCAATATAGTATTTAACTGTCTTATTTGGAAACAATAAAAAAAACAAATCTAAAATCTTAAAATTAAATTAATAATGATAATCTGGAGACTTGCTTCCCCTACAGCAGCATCGGAAAAAAAATCTAAAAAAAAAAAAGGCTTCATGCCAAAGCTTCTGGAACCTTATATCTGCACACGGATGAATCATAATCACGCTCATGTAAAACATGGCATGTGTCGCGTCACATGCATGCCAGCTGGTGTGTGACAAATAAATAATGCAACTAAAGCAGCAGAATGTCACCGGGTATTTGGTTACCAATTATCTTTCTCTTGTGAGCATGAAAAAGGGCTGTGCATTGTTTACTGCTAACACAGCTAATTGAATAATAATGTTCTGGCCCCACCTGTTCTAGGTCCAGAGTTGAATGACTGTTGTTTACAATAGATGAGCTGCCTTTGCCAATTTCCGTCCAAATCGTCTCCTTTCCTAATTGTTAGCGTGAGACCGAGAGGCCTGCTCTTGGTAATAGGCATTCAAATAATGTGGCCTAACCTGCGCGGGGGTTAACCAGCTAATGTCCTCGGTGCTGCCTCCTGTTTACATGAATAATGCAGATCAGGTCCCTAAACAAGCACACAAATGAATCTATAAATCACCAAGGTCAGAGAAATCTTATTAGACCCCAACAGACACACACACAGGGACACACACATTCTTGTTTATGTGTGTCATAGGGACTCCTAAGCACGTTTATCCATTTCTTCTTTATTCTATTCTTTACTTTTTTTTACTATCACATTGGTGCTCAAGGCTTTGGTCATTGACTGGCAGACACGGTCAGTAAAATACAAGTTGTGCAGTGCTTTGATAAACAGTGAGAGGAGATTGATAATGATATTGCGCGAGTTCCATTAAGGATACTGAAACCAAATCATATATCCAGACACTCTCTCGGGCTTCTAATGTATGCACCATTACTTGGATGACACACTTAATTTTACCACTAGCTCAGAATTTTTAGTTTATGAAAATGGGTCAAAATCATCCATAAAGGTCATCGCAAATTGAGCCAGTGACTAATCCAAGTTAGGGTGGACATTATTCGTATGTAATCAAGTAAACCAACTCGGTTTTATTTGTCATAGCGCCTCGGCTAGGAGCTCACAGAGTCATTTCTCTTTCGCCCAATTACAAATGAGTCCATTAGTGTGTCTGCAGTGAGCCCTGTGCTGTCTCCCAGTAATGGCTTGTGAGATTTCCATCATAATCATAATGACTCCCAGAGTAGCCATGAGTGCAGATGGAAGGTTGCTCATAGGTAATGAGCTATCTCATAACCCAAAGGGCACTTCTTTGCGTTTGTTATTTTCAAATGTCTGCCTACACTTTGGTAGCTTATGCACATCGTTGTTGTAGTAAAGTGTTATTTTAATCCTAAGGACAGGTATTTATTTACAAGCTTTGTATCTCAAGCTCTCTATTTGTTAGGTTCCAAGATGAAATGACCACAAAGGTCACATTCTCATTAAAATATCCATCCTGATGCTGAGAAATGTAAATGGATGAAAAGTTCAAGGGGATAACATTTTATTGAAAATTGCTTAATGGTTACCAACATTACGGCTTAGGCTGCAAACTGCAGTTGCGAAATCACAAAAGTTGATTGTGACACTTGACGGCGGTCAGCAAATGCCATCTTGCACATTCATTTGCAAGCTGACATTCTGCCGTCGTCTCCTTCCCTCGGCTGTGTTGCTTTGCCAAGCAAAAAAAAAAATCATGGCCACTAGCGCCAGAGTGACTCACCTCTAGTTGCCATTCAAAACGCATTACATTCCTCTTTCTGACTTTGCAGCCAGCACATCTGCATCTTCTGCCAATTATTGTCTCCTCACTGAACATTCTACCGGTAGGTGTTGAATTTTTGAGGTTCCAGTCTACAAAGATCTCTAAAGTTGTTGATCTGAACTACAGAACCAAGATGGCTAAAACAAATAATGCTTATTCAGCCTTCTTTTTTTTTTTAATACACTGTACAAAGGGGGACAGCTCCACACTCCTCTCTCGGGAGGTCTACCATCAGCCTTGGCTTTAATTCAAAACCATTCTGGGAAAGAAAGGAGGATGTTTGATTTATCCCTTATTACATTGATTCTTAAGAATGTGCCAGGCAGCCTTATGAATTCATCCATCTCCATAAGCTTTCTCACTTCCACTTAGGCCTCATGTAATCTGGGTGAGCCCTCTTATCACTTCATTTGTACAAGCATACTATCAATTCCTGTCCGGCATCTGGGCCTAGGGGAATTAGGGCAGAGGCTGGATGCGTCCGTACGGAACTGCAGTGACAGCAGACTGATTACCGTATTTTCCACACTATAAGGCGCACCGGGTTATAAGGCGCACCTTCAATGAATGGCCCATTTTAAAACTGTGTCCATATATAGCGGGCCGGACTTTGGGCACGCCTGCTGTAGTGGCTCCATATTGGTCCATATATATAAGGCGCACCTGATTATAAGGCGCACTGTCGGCTTTTGAGAAAATTGGAGGTTTTTAGGTGCGCCTTATAGTGCGGAAAATACGGGATACCTTTAAAAGCTATCCAGTAGGGTGCCCTATACTTACAGTATTAGCAAATATTTTTTCCAATATAAAAAGGGAAGTGTTTTATTGGATTTTTTGTACTATAGCTCACAATCACCTTAAAATATTCTCATCATGAGTCATTGATGTATTATGAAAAGGGACACTTTGCTGGTGCCTGGCTCGTAAAGGCAGACAATGGCTGGTCTTAATAAGAAACCGAATGGATCCCTTGAGTGTAAAGGACCCATCAAGCTAGGGAATTTTATTTAATTTCCCCGGGGCCGTCTACGTCTTGTACACATAATTAGAGCCCAACACGCAATGCTCGCTGTGTTTTGTCAATAATTCCCCCGGGAGCAATCAGGGCAGAGGTTGGACATGCCTCTGTGACCTGGGCTACTTGCAACAAGCTCAGCCACCTAATTACACTGCCTCTAACAAGCAGTGCGCCGGTGGCACTTGCAAGGGGAATGATGTTTGATGGGGCTGGTCTACAGTACAGACCCTCCTCGGAGCCCCTGATGTCATTAGGGTTGTTTGTGGTTGCCGCCATGCATGCTGGGATATCATTGTCCTTCTGACAGACCTGCTCTGCATTTAGGGACAAGGATGTGGTTGCCATATTTTTGTCCACCATTTATTTGCCTTTCAGCGTATTATTGCGGTGGAAGTAAAATTAAATCTTACAGCAATAACGAGAACTATCGATTGCCAATTGCTACCACTTAATGGTTTGGTTTTTGCCGTTTGGATGAATAGCTATTAAAATGTTAGGATGCAGTAATTTACTAACTCACTTTAACAAAGTGATCATTATTGTAGTTTTGGGGTTTTGTGGTGCATACAGAGTTCTGCGGATGCCCAAAAAATGATGAGCAGAGGATGTCTGAGCACCCATGAAGATAGTAAATTAATTCACGTTGGGAGGTCTTTTACAGACAGTCATACTTAAAAAGAATATTGCATTTTGGCTGTAAAAAGCTTATAAAAATAAAAACTGTTTAAATCTTGGATGACAACATTGCCAATAACATTTGACTTTTTGAGCGAGATAATGATATTTGACTTCAGGGCTTCCAGGGCAAATGCATAAATGTATGAGAGCACCACATGGAGGTTACCGCTGACCAATCCAGGAAGTAGCCTGTCTTTGGTTTTGGTAAGATGAAGAGCCAAGAGCTAAAAATCATATTGCGTGTATCTGTCACCCAACACAGCAGATGGAAAAAAGATTTTCGATAAAGATAAAGTCATTTTGTGTGGGTGAAGTGAGATTGCTTAGGAGAGTGGGAAGACAACTGGCCAGCAAGCTGCCTGCAGAAATCATTGTCTTGACAAAAGCAGCAATAAAAGGGCAGAGGTCTGTGAGAGTCAATGGCCCAGTTGGCCGGGAGGAGCTGATGTGTAGGTGAGCCGGGCCTTGACTGACATCCGCCGGACACAGTGAAAAGCTTTAACCTTGTCTGAAAACTCAGAGGCCAGACAGATGCAACTGAGCCCATGAATGAAAACATATAGGCGCTGAATAAAAACAGCAGTTTTTTTTTTTCTTCCGTCCAATAGGTGACCCGTTCCCAGAGACACCGGTTTGAACCCGACGACTAACGGCATACATTATTGAACAGCAGTAACTGGGAACGCTGCCTTATAAATAGAGATGAGGTTCTGCTCCCTGCCACAAACTCCGAGATGGCTTCATGAGCTCACTCACAACAAGGTTGGCTTCAGGTTGGTTAGTGACTCCAGTGGTACCACAGTAATGTTTTGGACAAAATATGTTGCAGGATCGATGGTGTGCAGGACCTTCCTTTCACTCCTCACTTTTCAAATACAATAACTGAAGTCCACGCTAAAGCTTCGCTACACGTGGGCAGTCACTTGAAAAGCATTTGATAGATGGAGATACTTTGCCCAAGACGTTTTTCTTTTCCAGGTCAGGAAAGATGGAGATTGCATTTCTTTTCACCAGAGTGAGCATCTCACTCAAATAAAGCATACTTGTGATTGAATTATTTTTCCATTCCCTGTGTTCTCACCTTGCATTGAGAATTGGATTATTGCTTTTGAAACACAAGTCAGTGCTACATTTCATTTTTTTCACATTGAATTTCATGCGCTTGCTTTCCTCAAATGTGTAATTACTCGCTTTTATTGCTGGTTGTGGATGACTGATGAGAACGATGAGGACCTAATACAGGCTTAAAATGATCATCTTGAGGTATTTAATGCCAAAGGTGACTATAATGAAAGCTGATGCGGAACAATTTAAAAACACAACCATAATATAATTTAACATGTGATGACTGTATAAAACGTGCTGGCAATTTTAATTACCATAATTTCCGGACTATAAGCCTCTACCTTTTGCACGAGGTTTGGAACTCTGCGGCCTATAGTCCAGTGCGCCTTATCTATGGATTTTTCAAGATTTTTATGATATTCTAAAATGATTTCTTTGGGTAATCCTGGGAATAAAAATGAGGACATTTTATTTAAAAGATCTGTGGTATATATAAGCAAAATTTACGGTACTCTCCAGTGTCTACAAGCGGCTTTTCAAAAGAAAAAAAAATATAATCATGGCTTCAGATGTCTCAAGCAGTACTTTTAACATATTTTATTGGATATTTTTGCAATCTAGCAACCACAGCTTGAGATTTGGTGGTATAATATTGATTTTGATCAGCCCTGCCCACACAAAGCATATTTTTGGCTTCGGCAAAAGGCTTGGAGGGAGGTAGCATCTGCCGAGTTGTGGTTCCCAAAACTAGATTAAGATGACAAGATTTGGAGCATATTGAAACAATAGTGCTGACTTGCCTGCAACTTCAAACTGTTACCACATGCGCAATGTGTGGCGTTTTAAGTCCCTTATGAGTGACAACAACCCAGAAGTAAACTCGTTTTTTTTAAAGGATACAATGGAATTTATTAGGTCTGGATCATGTTTTGTTTCAGCACATGAAAAGAAATGGCACTATGACAAGCTAGATAATTCATTGACAAAGACTTTTTGAAAATCTAGGCATGTTGATGTGATAGTTTTATTGGCACTTTAAAGAAAATGTTAAATCATTGAAGTCAGTTTTAATTTCAGGCTGGCAGACTATGACAAGTTTTATTCCTGCAAGCACTTTTAAAGACTCTTGTTTTTTATTTTAAGCATGTTTTCGATTGGAGCCATCATAGCACATTAGTCTTTCAAATGACAAAATAGCACTGACAAAAAAAAAAGGAAAAATGGAGGAAGTCGTAGAAATTTGAGTTGAGGTCAAATAGTCATTTGACAAAAGGCCATCAAAGCTTTTGGGATTTGAAATTTGAGAATTGAAAGTCTTTATTTAAACTCTAAATGCAATTTTGAACTTTTAAAGTTCTATTTGGAGCCGGCCACCTCAAACAAAACTTTTAACTCAGCATTTCCTTGCATCAGTTGAATTTTTTGGTGGTGTCCTAATTTTTAACCGCAGAAAGGGCACTCGGGTAAATCAAACAAAACTTCGGTTTCAGACTTCCCTCAAATTATTGGAGTGCTAGAATTGTCTAATTTAGTAATATGTTTATTTGTGTTCCACTAACTCTGCCAACTTCATTTTATACTTGCAGGGCTCTTCCAAATCTTTCATGCTGAAAAGTATATTTACCTAAAGTGCAAAATAGTTTTTCCAAATAAACCTGGTCTCCATCACGTTTCCACCTGTTGCCAACAGTGTGTACAAGCTATTGACTGAATAAACTCAATTTAGCACTCCCCGTCTGAGAATTTCGTAAAGCAGGACGTAAATGTGACTATGTTAAAAAGGCCAATGCATAAAATCCACTCTGTCAAGTCTCATTTACGCTTTAGTCGTCTTTTACTTTTAGTGGTTATACATCATCTGAAACTATATTTGCAAAAACAGGATGACTTGTGTTCAATTATTAATCCAATACGTTAAAAAAAATACTTGCATAGCATCCTGGCTTTTTTAGGCGTCTTTTTCTATTTAATGATCGATCTTACATTGAGGGCAGAAGCGTCTCATTATTGACCTTTTCGGTTTTGATATCCTGCTTGCCCGATGGCCATATTACTGTGCTGCTGGGTGTAGAAGTCACACTCTGGTGTTTTCTTGGCTTGGGGGAAGCGTGGACAGGTGCGTGGGTACATTAGCACATGTGCCGGACTGTCTGGAGAGTGTTGCTGCCTGCTGGTCAGGTCATCCATCAGATGGATGCACCCCCCCGGCACGGCCCCCCCATCAACGCGGCTCTCCGCCAGCTCTACAATTTCCACATTAATTTCTCATCTAGGGTTCCCTAATGAGCTCCGCCTGCTCGTACACCTCGGAGACTGGACTGATTAGCAGAGGGGGGTGGTTTGCCATTTGTCAAGGGCCAGAGATGGACTTTAAACTGCTGACCTTGCTGCCAAGAAATGGAAGATATATGGTAGGTGTAAGAGGGAGTGGAAATCCTATCACTACTTTGGGATTTTTTTTTCTGTACGACTGCTGTTATGCGCTTTCTCGTCAAATTGAACTCCAATTGATTCATTCCTAAAGAGACCATGGGTATTTCAGAAGTCGTGAAATGTCATTTAAGGGGAAGTCAATAATATGTGCCCCTATTACCGTATTTTCCGGACTATAGGGCGCACCGGACTATAAGGCGCACCTTCAATGAATGGCCCATTTTAAAACTTTGTCCTTACGTATATAAGGCGTACTGGACTATAAGGCGCACCATTAATGCATCATGTCAGATTTTAATCCAAATCAAATCATTCTCCATCTTTTTTATTTCAATTTCAGACACAACAAATTACTTTATAATCACAAAATAATGATCCATAGTCTTTTTGATTCCTGATTCATAGTCTTCAGCGGGCTACTTATGATTGATTTCATGACACAATGCTTTGGGCCAGTTTAAATTTAGGAATTTGGTCCATATATAAGGCGCACCGGACTATAGGGTGCACTGTTGGCTTTTGAGAAAATGTTAGATATTTAGATGCGCCTTATAGTCCAGAAAATACTTACATTCGGATTAATAGTGCATTGGTAGAATATGAATTAGGCAAATTCTTTTATTCAGCCGTTTTGCCACTTGCTGTCAACTGAAACTGACACGGCAGTGCCTATAAAGCCTCAGGTAACAACCGTCACAACTTGCCTGTTTTCTGGGTTTGGTCATGTGATGTTCTTGAGAAGATACAGAGAACAACGACTAAATCAGGAAAATACTACTTCAACAACTGAACCTTATTTGGGGTTAATCAGAAGCACAGCGTTTGAATATGACTAATCAATTCTGAACCCAGCAAGAGTTTTCAGTCGGTCATTGGTTAGGTCACCCTAACCTTAACCCTAGCCCCAACCCCTTAACCCTCATCAAAGTTTATTTTCAATGATTCATCTTGGTCCAATTTTATTATACCACAAAAAATGGGTATTTAATCAAACTTGTGTGTGGAGTACTTACATCCACTGAAGCTGGTATAAACTGAGTCGTTATGGTAAAACCCCAAAAGACTCTCAGTATGCAATTAAGGCAATATGACAGCATAAGATTGACTTCCGATTGGCCTACAAAGCATCCACGAGGTTGGCAATTGGGCGTGATGAGACGCAGCTCTTTTTCTTCTCCCACATCCAACGCAGTGACTCATTTCCTGTGGCTGTGTTTATATGCGACGGCGGTGAGCCATGTTCCTGTGTGAACGTGCCTCACAGGGAGCAGAGATTTGCCACTTATTGGATGGAGGGGAGCCGTGTAGGTCCGTGACACCCGCTAACCTTGGACAGGGCTACTGGGACTCGGTGGGGGTATCCATCACTGTGGCAGCCCTGAGACCCAGACCGGGGGTAAAGCCACAGAAGTTGCAGGGGGAGGGAAAAAAGCTAGTAAAAATTTAATGCACTCCGCAGAGCGGTCATGTCATACTTGGTTATGGAAAATAATCCCAGATGCCTGCAGTGCTAAAATGGAGCTATAATGTGCTCGCCTCCTAACCCGCCCTGACAGCCATGATGTACGACTACCATTACCGGAAAATATCACTTCAACTAACCCGTGATCCGGCTCCGCTAAGGGTCATATTATCCATGAGGAACAAATTACACTCCCCCAAAGTAAATACAAATTTCCTGCACTGACTGAGTACAAAGCATAAGGGGGAGGAGGAGGAGGAGGAGGGGGCCGGGCGGGGACGTTACCTATGACAACGCTCCGCAGAGTGACAAGGATGATAAAGTACATGACAAATCACTAGCTGACAGGGTACTCTAGTGCAATCAGCCTCAGCCTCAACCTAGTGAGCACCCACTCAAGCCTGTAAACACCACTCTCCTCCTTTGGAGGGGGGCAAAACACATAATCTTTTAACGCTGACAAGTTGCTCTTTCCTTTTTATTACTCTTCTTTCCCACTGCGGCGCAGCGAGGGCGGGTTTGGGTTGGGGGTGGGTGGGTAGGATTGTAAACTGGTTTTATGTACAGTGCTGCCAAGTCGTTGAGAAACACAACTCTTGTGTGAGAATTGCCAGAGGGCAAACACAGCAAAACAATAAAGGGAGATAAATAGCAAATTGTATTTTATGTCAAGGACAAACAGGTTCTTCCGGCTGCTCCAAAGCACCCACTTAGATCCCTTGCCCCATATGACTACACGCATTACGCTACATTTACGGTAAGGTCTGGCTTGGCCGTGAATAACAATGCAAATATGTTTAAAATAATAGCACACAGAGTTTGTGGAGGCTGTCAGATCAGATAAACACTTATATATAATATAATGAAAATAATAAATACAATATAATATATTAAATATTATATTATATTCCATAACGGGAAGAAGATGGAATATCATATCATATCATAACATATAATATAATATACTAATATAATATAATATAATTTCTAAAAGCTCCAATGTGATTAATACCTGTAAAGGCTGCAAATCTATGAATGGTTCATTTGAAAGGCATTAGAGCGCCGGCGCCTATTCATCCTAAAATATTAAAGTAGTCATTTCAAGATGCCACTTATAAGCAAAATCATTTAAGCAGTAATGAGTCTAGAGCGACTGCCTCCTGACGATATTATAAAATCAAGGCCCAGACTGTGTAGCTGAATGATGACGCTTGAGTAAGTGTTTAACATAAAAGATTCATTTTTGTAAGTCTGATGGGGAATGCTTCTCTCTTGCTCAGTTGCTCATTTTCTAGATATGATATGAAACTATTCCAGATTCTGCATGCTATTGTTTTGGAGCGGGCACAAAGGCTCTTATAGTTTCCAAGCACGCACACACAAACAAGATTCCGCACACACATACATGCATATTCTGAGATCCAAATAGTGTCTTATCAGAGCCTGGCAGTCGACATGGCGGAGACCTGCTACACAGGCAGAACGTGATTTCTCCAGGGAACACTTTTTCCATTTCCCGCTTTTGAAGGGAAACTAAATACGTTTGTCGTCATTGGAATACATTTGACCCATTAAAAGGATTTCTTTTTAGCATCCTTCTCCACTACGGGGGTTGGGAAGTAGACCGGGTCATCCAGAAAATGGGTAGTGGGTGAGAAGTGAAAAGGGCCTGGCAGGAGTAGATAGTGACAGAGGTGATGAGGTGAAAGAGTCATGTGGGAGCTCAAATGACTCCTTAACAACAAGGCAGAAGACATGTCACAGGGGTCCCCTATTTACTAATTCACTCCTCTTGTTACTTTAACACACAATTAATCAATGACAGCAAGGTGTAGTCGACGCTGTGTGTCAGAGGCGGACTGAGTGAATTAAACCAGTCGGTTGAGGGATTACAGGGCAACATGTTCTCTCTTGCTTCCAGAAACCAAAAAAAACAAAAAAACGACAAAGACAGGACCAATTTGAACGGACAACACTGAGTAATGACTCAATTTGCTGCATTATTTTTCATATATATATATATTAATGTCTGAACCTTTGAATTATTGAATATTTTTGGTAATACTTGAATTGTTCACATTCATTTGACCTCAAATAATGTCATGCAAATGCTTTTCTTATCAATTCCTAGATAAAACAAATATGCTAACATGCAGTCTAATTTATATTTTGAAGGTCATTAAGAACATTTATAACAAATCCATAACTAATTAAAGTGTGGTAGTATGTCTTCATAGGGTGTTTCATTATAATTGCATTTAACTGTCAGGCTGAACAGTGAATCTTTTTGAAAAGTGATTTAGACACACCCACAATGGGATAAAAACTGTCAGGCTTACCTTGCTATCCTGGTCAGTCTCCGTATCACACTGAAAGAAAAAAAAGATACTTGATGAGGTTCCATGCATCTGAAACTGTCACACACTTCCAATTTATGGCATATTTAATCTTTCCAAGGACAGTGAATGTCAGAAATGGACTCAATCTTGGTATTATTCTGCGCAAATGTGCCCAAGTTAGCAAAAAAGCTAATTGTGGAGTTGGAAGCTCATGAAGAAGAACAACATCAATTATTATTCCATGGAATGTGTTGTTCCTTGAGGCTTGGGATGAAAAAGGAGAGAACCAAGACAACCTTGTCAATGGAGACAGGAAAAAGGTGGCTAGATTTGATTTTTTTTCCCCACCCTCTTCCAATTTCAATTTCAAGGTCCACTTAATTCTTTATCAACTAATTAGTGTCACGCTGGGTGACTGGCAGCCCCAAAGTTGTGCATATGGCTGAGGTGCAGAGAAGCACTGAAGTCAGTAATGAAGAAGGCACTGGGGGGGAATATAGGCAGGGATTGGCATCATATATTTGCGAGGATGAAAAGATTGACAGCCCTGGGAGTGAGCGACAGAAGGCACTTCTGTCTTGGCTCTCCATCTTTCTCGCTTCAATCTATTTTTTATTTTTTTTTGCTGATCTGGAGCCTAAGGTAGAAGCCATGTGGCTGCTCGGGTATGTTTCTCAGACTGGATGCTAAAAGGGGGCCATGCGAGCTCAGCAGGAGCATAGCATCCAATTTACAGGCCTGTCCCACATGGCCCCTGGGGCAGCCGGCGGCATGCTGCCATGATGGTCAGCTCCAGCAACTCATAAATTATGCAGTGGCAATAAACGCACTGGGCAAACACTCCTCAGACGCTCCCTTGCTCTTTATTTCTCTCTCTCTAGAACATTCCGACATCCATCCCCAGTACTGTGAACGCCAACAACCTTCTCGACAGGATGAATAAATGAGAACGGGGAGTCAAGGTTCGAATTAGAAAGGACAATTGGCCTGTAGGAACTGAGTTAGGATAACATTTTGGACGCACACACTCTTCCACTTTATTGGGAAGATTTGTTTGGGAGAATTCGGGTTCATTCATACAAAGGAACATTTGTGAGGTCAGGTGGTGCCAAAGGTCAAGGACAGTCATGTTTGTCCACATCTTCTTCTCTCTTGGTCAACAATAAAAACAATTCAGGCTACAGTATTTTCCGGACTATAAGGCGCACCTAAAAACCTAAACTTTTCTCAAAAGCCGCCAGTGCGCCTTATAGTCCGGTGCGCCTTATATATGGACCAAATTCCTAAATTTAAACTGACCCGAAGCATTGTGTCATGAAATCAATCATAAGTGGCCCGCTGAAGACTATGAATAATGAATCAAAAAGACTATAGATCATTATTTTGTGATTATAAAGTAATTTGTTGCGTATGAAGTTGAAATAAAAAAGATAAAATAGAGAATGATTTGATTTGGATTAAAAATCTGACATGATCCATTAATGGTGCGCCTTATAGTCCGGTGCGCCTTATATAATGACAAAGTTTTAAAATGGGCCATTCATTGAAGGTGCGCCTTATAGTCCGGTGCGCCTTATAGTCCGGAAAATACGGTAAATATACCATACAGTCCCAGGTCTAGTTTGGATTTTAAAGTATTACAGTGACTAAGAAAACCGTACGACACTGAACACAACAGTAAGAATGACCAAATGACATCATTGTCTTAGCCCGCATAATATTCTGTACCCTTGCAAGCGTGGCGAACTAGTACAAACAAGCGCAAATAGCTAAACAAATGCGTTTGCATTTCCATACATCCAATTTGCTTTTCGGATCAAGAGTAACATCTGTTATAAATTGTCAGTCGTGCCTCCCACTCACAAGCGACTAATGGAGCCGCAGACAAAATCCCAATATCAGCTGCCTCGACAACTTCAATCTATTCAGGCCTGTCAGAACGTGACAGCACACTGAGTACTCATTAGCGACTCCTCCGACGGTACACGGCACGCAATCGGGAACACGGGCGTGCGACAGGTTCAAATAAGCAACATTATTTGCGTTTTATCTATCACGGGCACAACTTTTTTTTTTCTCCCCAGTTCTTCTTTATCTCTTTTCCCCTTTCGTGCTCTCGTAGCCGATTGCTTTGATTGCCAAGAGAGAAGCCGGCTGGAATGACTTGCCCTCGCTCGCGAAGCAAATGGAACATCCTAATGGAACTCATCGTATTATCCGATGCAAAAGTGCCATAGCTCATTACTTTAAGATAAAAGGATATCATTCTAGACGGCAAGCAGAATTGACTTTCTGTGCTGCGACTTGATGATGATTTAATCAACCGCACTCTTTCACTTCTCATCTCGCCGCCTGTCGCATTCGCAGGTAGCGCTAAACGAAGCGCTCGAGCTGCTAGTGCGGGAAGAGAAAATAAAATAAATTGCTATCATTATGTTCTTTTCCATGGGAATAGAGGTATGTAAATTTCCCAGAGCAACAAATGGGGGAATAGAATAGAAAGTTGATAAAATGAAAATACCTTTATAATAATAAGCTGAAAATCAGGCTTGACATGCAAGCACAAACAATAAAATCATCCTTTCATGGGAGGAGATTTCACACAAAAGGAAAAATGCTAACAAATGACTGTATAATGATAAAAAAAATATCCCACGTATACAAACAAGCCTGAGCTGTCACTCACTGAGTCATCATAGCATAAATAAGTAAATATCTTCAAACAGGGGAAACAAATGTCTTTTTGATCTTCACTAAAATCAGAAATGGACAAAGAAACAGATCAATGTGGTGTAAACATATCTGGCAATGATTTAAAAATCATCAACAATGAGAGGAATATCTAATTCCACCACTGTGTGCATGTTATTATTTAAAAGGTTGACTCGCAAAAATTAGTTCCCGCTCCAATCACGCTTAATGCCAACTCATGAATAAATCGCCAGCACCTTATTTAAACGCTACACATCAAAACGAAGTCCGTTCTATTCCAGCAGTTTTACATTTCTTACAAAATAATCATTTTCATTTAAAATCACAACAGTGGTGCCATTGAAATCGACGCAGGTAGGTTTTCACTCAAAGCAACCGTCACGTACAATAAGCAAACCATAAGTCCAGAAAGGGGGCCAGCTGACAAAAGAAAGTGCTCTCTACCATTTACAGAGGGCAGTATTATAGTCTATAACAAGAACCTCGTGTTGAGTTTAAGTAACTCAAGATTGTCAAACATTAACTCTAAGAGTTGTTGATGTTGGCCAGTATCCGGACGGAGCACTCTCATTGGGCTCTTGCTTTTGGCCGCACGTTCCTATAAATTTCTTTCCCTTCTGTCTGAGCATCAAGCCTTTGTTTACATTGCTTTGAGTCAGAGTGAATTGTTCGTGTTTTAAATCCTCCCCATATGTGAGTAATACTTCTTGAAAAGCAGAGGGGAACATTAGAAGGCATGCACCGAATCCGAAATGTTACAGCTAAACTATCAACCGCAGGAGCAAGTCACCGCTGCAAAAAAAAAAAATCTGAACTGCAGACCTAACCACATCACACATATAAAAGAGGTATGCAAGTTACGACATTACCTTTGCCAACAAAACCTCGGAGAAATCCTTTGGTCTGAAATGACTAACATATGATGTTTTCAAGACAAATATGTTGAAAGTAATGGAACCGAATTTTGGTTTCTAATCGGCCTGCAGAGTTACACATTTTCCTAAAATGGAACTGGATGTGAAGTGGTTGCACATGGTCGTACCCCGTGAAGCCTCAGGTAAAGCTGCTCTCTATCCATGACCAAATAATTAATTATGGTTGATAGTGGTTTCATGAAAGCATCCCTTTGCTCACAGGACGGGGTCTGTTTATCAGGCTGAGCCAGGCTGTCCTTTAGCATGGCTGAAGGGGTTAAAAAAAAAGAGGGGGAGGAATGCTTGCATGCCTGGAAGCTGGAGGAACAGCATGAGCGATGGCAGCCATTGCCACGGTCAGCTCTGACGGTGCCAATTTAATGAGGTGTTGTCGAGGGCTCCTCGCTAACAGCTCCTTCCAGATATAGCTGAGCATCCTGATGGTTTTCGGATACAAACAGTCGCAGGGCAAAATGGTACCCTTCCCGCCCCCGCCCCTCCCTCCTGGTGCATTCTGTTCCATCTGCTGCTGGGGCCTGGTTGCCGTCGACCGCCTGCCTGTCACAGCGTGTGTGGAAATTAGCTGGGGAGGAGGTGCTCGCTTGTGCTAATTACATTTTAATCATTGGAAATGTGTTGGCAAATCAAGCCTTGATTGCCATCTCGGAGCCCAGAGCGCCTCTCTGCCATAACGGCGTGATATGGCAGCATGCCTTGTCCTACTGCTGGCCATTGGGGCAATACTACATTATTCACGGGGACCAAGTTGACGAATGGATTTTTTTTTTTTGACATGCCAATTCACAAATTCTGGGCACAGATAAATATTTCAATTGTCGTCCTTTACATTTTGTAGTGGAGCCACAGAGCAGCGGGAGAACATACAAATTTAGATGAAAGGCCCAAACAAAGACTGTTTAAAGTCACAGGTTAGCTGAAGCTTAGAGTTTGTTGAGTTCTCGTCCCATTTTTATCGTATATTTTCAGGCGTACTTCAAATCATTTCATCTTCTCACCAATCGACATGGCGTCTTATGTTGATGGATATTGAAGTTGACTAAAGTTTGACTTATTCGCTGTACTCATTTGTTTCTCTTAATTTGAAGTAACCCGGTGTGTCCTATGTATGGAGATTTCTAAAAATAGATCTATTCATTGATGGTAAATAGAAAATTCCTGCCATGTTACTTAAAAATAACAAGACTGGTACAATTTAATAATTTTGAAGTCAGCATAGGGCATTAATAAAAAATAAAATAATGGGAGATGAAATAACAAAAATATTAAACTGACCTCATCCTATTTGATGCCTGAACTTTTTTTTGGCCAGCAGATGAAATTTTGATTTAACAATTTCTATGAAAGACATTTTTTGTAAATACGTGTAAAAGTTCAGCTCGTTGAGTGAAATACAACATGACATGCTTGACTGGGTCAGCTCTTTAAAATGAGTTTGGCTCCGCAGCGATGACATTGAACATGCAATTTCCACAACATCTGCTTAATGTCAAGCTGTCGTATAAAAGTATTGGACACAAAAGAGCTGGAAAGAAATCAAAAGCAAAAGAAAACAGCTTGCGCTTCTATGTAGTCATATAAGGCAAAGGCAGCCAAAAACGTTCCGTCAGGGAGGACCAGACTTTTGGTCTGATCCAGATGTGAAGAACCGGCCAAAAGCAGCAAGCTAACATCTGAATGCAATTTCCTTTCAGATGTAAAGGCTGAGCCACAAAATTTTCTCTTTGACTGCAAAGTCTGAATTCCAGTCACAGGGTGAATTTGAGCTAAGGGAGGGATGACGTGGAAGAAGGGCAGAAAAATGAAGCCTACCATAAAATAATCTGAACTTTATAGCCTGTGACCTATGGTTTCACTACCCCGGAGTGCATTCTTAATATATTATATTCTGCTTTCAACTCACTCAGAGACCATGTTTTAAATCTGGATTGTATTAAGTCCGTACAGCTATAACAATATACGTTGGATGTAAAAAATGTCCAAAATGTCAGATTTTTGCGATATAGAAAATTGGCACTACACTAAACTAGTAATATGGGTTAAACTCGGGAAAATTTAATTGGAAAAAATAAAATATGTTTTTTGAAATATAATAATAATAGTAATAATAATAATTACTATTACCGTTTTTTTCCATGTATAATGCGCCCCCATGTATAATACGCACCCTAAAAATGTCATGGTGATGCTGGAAAAAAGCCTGTACCCATGTATAATACGCACCCAAATTTTGACTCCTACTTAAGTCCGTGAACGTAAAATTATTTCAGAAAAAAGATCATCTTTGGGAACAACCGGATGTTATTCTGCCGGTCATTATCACTGCGCATGCGCTAGCATACTCAATAGCGAAGAAATGTTTCGGATTTGTGTAGGGTACATTGTGACAGCAAACGAGCAGGTGATCTAGCAAGCGTCTGATACGAGAGCATTGTGTTCGTATGGAGCGTGTTTGAAGTGAACAGCAGAGAAGAAAGCGCATCTGTAATGGCGGCCTCTGTATGATATCCGGATTTAAAAAACAAATAATAATAATAATTTTTTTTTTTGTACCCATGTATAATGCGCACCCCAGATTTTAGGACAATAAATGAGTTAAATTTTGCGCATTATACATGGAAAAAAACGGTATATTTAAACAATGTTGGAACAAATTCTGAAACAATCTAACATCTTGTAAAGTATATTAAAGCTTATATTGTAACCTTTAGCACACCTGTGTCAAAGTCAAGGCCCGGGGGCCAGGTACGGCCCGCCAAATCATTTTAGGTGGCCCGCGAAGAAATCGTGCATCAAAAATATTTGATTTGATTTCAATATTTCATTTTTAAATATTTGAACAGTTTTATTATTCTTTGTTTTGAAAACTAGAAATTCATCCGTTTGTTGTGTAGCCTATACTATATATACAATACGATTTATTTGGGTTGACAATTTTAATGGCCCTTTGAGGCAAACTATGACTATGATGCGGCCCGTGACAAAAATAAGTTTGACACCCCTGCTTTAGAATTACTTCATGACTTAGTTAAGGATAAGGTGCACAGCTACTGTCAATGAATAGCAGCCTCTCTCTTCTCCCACTTCCTGCCCTTCCCTCATACTGATTCTTGGCCGAGGGAGGGAGGCAAGGGGAATGGGGGTGCATCAGGATTAGGTTCCGTGCCTCTAATCACTTAACTCCTCACACCTGATGGCACACTATTAACTTTGAATATCTCCAGTGACCCCTCGGGTCGTTGCCCATCACATCAAGTTTTTATTAGGGAATTTTCCTCATCATTAGCCATGGCCTGGAAACGAGCCATTAATATTCATACTAGCAAAGCAAAATGAGGTCCCACTGATTTTCCATCATCCAGGCTATCTGAGCAGCTGCCGCAGTTAACAATCACCCCTGTGCTGCACATTTGCCACGTATCATTATGAGGCTCCATAAAGTTTCTTTTTTTTTTTTTTACATACACCATGATGGGAATGGATGCAAGGTGGCGGAGGAGGAAAAGGCTGGCAGCCAGCTGACACCCATCAGAGAGTAACAACCTAGCTTTGCCAACAATCTGCCTCCAAGTCTCATGCAGAAAGACTGGCGCTGTCAATGCTAACAACCCCTGCAGGCTCTGCCAGACACACAGCTGAGGTATGGAGAGGGCCTCGGTGCCCTCCCATTAGAACACATGCTGTTTGTCAGGCCGTGCTGGCAGCTAGACATGCTAATGCATTTGCAAACATCTATAATCTTACAACAAGATGATGACATGTATCTGAAATCATGACGCCAATTCATTGCGTATACTTGTACAATCTGATCAATCTAAGGACCATGCCAGAACCCACGTGGAAGAATTTGCAAATGAGGGGGGTTATTCAAAATAAAACAATCTGTAATGTAAGTATAATAAATTACTAGAATGTTTGCAGTGAAGTCACTTAATACATTCCAGCCCCTGAAAATGGACGTAATTTAATGTCTGTGATTCCTAAATGATAAATGGGATATTATTATGACACATACATCAGAGACTCGTGTCTCTCAGGGTCATTCCTGTTTTGAAGCCCAGGTCTGCTCAAACAATTTGCAGTAGTGAGAAGAAAAGCAATTTAAATTGTAGATGTTGTGTTTTTAAAAACGAGAGGAAAACATTTTCTTGCCCTCGAAAGTGTATTGTTGTGTGTGGTGTCGTCTGTCCGTGAGAATTGCAAGGTGATAAACGTGAAATAAAAAAACGAGAGAAGGTTCCACAGTTGGATGCCAACAACATTTACGGCAACACCCTACATTCCATTAGGGATGATAAAAAGAAATTTTGTGACCGGTTATTTACATTACATATGGCCTTTTAAACTACCATATTTTCCGCACTATAAAGCGCACTGGATTATAAGGCGCACCTTCAATGAATGGCCCATTTTAAAACTTTGTCCATATATAAGGCGCACCGGATTATAAGGCGCACTTTCAATGAATGGCCCATTTTAAAACTTTGTCCATATATAAGATATATACATTTGGTCTGCGGGCCGGACTTTGGACACGCCTGCTGTAGTGGCTCAATATTGGTCCATATATAAGGCGCACCTGATTATAAGGCTTTTGAGAAAATTGGAGGTTTTTAGGTGCGCCTTATTGTGCGGAAAATACGGTTGCTCTTAATACCATTTGTTGGCAATGGCTAATTTACGTGAACTGGAAATTTTGGAAACAGCTGCATCGTCAAAAACTTCCTCCAAATTGAGGACATAAGGTGAGACAAAAAAAGAGAAAACAGATGCAGCAGCTTCAGCACCGTCTTCCGGATAATTAGAGCCGCTGTGGGAGAAAAAAAACACTTCGTTATTCTCCCTCCCTTTGCGAGCTGTCACGGGCTACATCTGAGTCGCCTCATTATACAGAAACTATTCAAATAGAAGCATACACTACACGCTCCTGTCACTGTCTACAACAGATGCAAACAAGCAAATATGAATAAACATTAGTTGTTGTTGAGAGCTGCTCTTTGAGCTGCGAGGCTTACAAAGAAGCGCTTTGTACAAAATACAAATATTTATTCTGAAAGATGAATGCGAGGCAGAACGAAATTAAAAGGAACCCATGCTAAGTGCTAAAACAAATTACTCGCAGCGCACCAAATTATATTTGCTCCTCCATCAGTAAGATCAAACGAGCGTAGTTTGACTCTAGTGCTAATGATTTCCTGCACTCACCTCCTGTCTTATCCCATGGGTGTTAATAAACACGAGGCTTTTTGTTTGTGTGTTTGTTTGGGCTATTTATACATTTCCCCAGCTCTACGTTCATCCAGCTTCCTCCCTCCTTCACAACAACGTATTGGAAATAAGCAGGATATCAAGTACTGTAGGCTCAGTGGGTGACAACCTGGCCGAGGATGATAAAAAATTGGTACGTAATAATTAGCATTAAAAATGGTACGGTGTGACTCCAACAATGCATGCAGCACAGTGGGAAAAAAAATCAGTTGTCCGAGCTTGGTGTGAGCTCAGTGGCCACCCAATGCGTAGTTCTGTGATTAAGTACCAGGCTAGCCCAATTCTTACCCTAAAAGTGATTCGAGGAAAACTGCAGCCACTACAATCGCCCTTAATAGTACATGAGAATAAAAAAATGGATGTGCAATTACCATTGAAATGACGCTAAATCAGCGCCAAACGTTTAAATCGAGCGGCAAACCATTTGGCTGACCATTCCTTTCCTTGTCACCACTTGTTCCAATCATTCCCATCTGACAGAACTCTAATGTTTCATTTGGAGCAAAGCCTCATGGAACAACACTTTCTTCCCCTTTGCAGTCAGCCTTTTTATTTCCCGACTTTGAATGCCAAACTAAACCACTCTTTGCACAAGCATAACTTTGTACAAAGCATATTGTAAATATACATAGAAGATATAAATAAATCTTTAGCGAGGATATGGGAAGACAACAAAAGTCTCTCGACTCTACTTTGGATTGTTATCAGAGTAAATAATCAAATCCAGGCTGGTGAAGAGAGTTTTGAGTGAAAGTGGTGTCTTGTTGGGGAATAAGAGTCAGTTGTCATAAGAGGCACCAGTGTTTTTCTGGGCCACTGGTTACTGCTACCCTTGAGTGTTGTTATAAAGTCTCTGAATAAGCAATTGTGCGCCAATAAAAACTGACCTACCCTTAGCTCCACTCGAGAGCTTTCAAGCCAACTCAGCACACAATATCCCACATGGTTTATTACAAGCCTTCTTAACTGGGCTTTCTTACAGAACAAAGACACTGGGGAGGAGGAAAAGAAACAGAGGGGGGAAAAAAAAATCTCGATGGAGTGTTTTGTCAGATATAATTACTTTCCAATTATATGGTCAAAATGTGGCATTATGGGCACTTTGTTGTCCAGGCAGTCTGGCTTTGATCAAGATGTGTTGGAATGTGGTTCGCATTAGTGGGCTCACGGTTATGCATGTTTCCTGTCATGAAAAGAATAACATTGAGGTCAGCGGAGCAAGGAGTACCCCCCCCCCCCTCCCTCTTTGGTCGAGCTCCACTTCTTGGACGTACTTCCTATTTTGCTGGCCACAGGAAATGACAGATAAGAGAACAGAGGCTAGGGGCACCCAAAATGAGACCCCTGGTCCATACAGGACCTTGAGTCAACAATGTGACAAATGATTTTAAAAGTCCACTTCAAATAAACGCCACGGGTTTTATTGTTATAGAATGCGCCTTTCCTTGTCTTTTCTATTTGCATCCTGTGCACCAGTCCTGTTCCTGCATCGGAATCGACCCACTTATTTGGCCAAAAGCAAACATTTTGCTACAACACCTCTGAACCGCAGCAGACTTTGGCTGGTCATCTGCTGGGAACCAACGAGAACCTCTCCTGAGGGATATCAGTGGCATTCTAGGCCAGCCATGGCACGGGCTCTCTCCTAGATCCCTCCGTCCCACTTCTCTCGGGCCCTGCTTTATGCTGTGGACAGCGCCATCTGTGCATCCCATTGGTAAATTGGCAAAAGAAACTGCTGGAACAGTCCTGCCCTAATTTGGGCTCTTGGCATGACGGTTGGAGAAGCAGGAGGGTGGCTTTGGTGCGGTGAGGGATGCTCCCTGGTGTTTCGGAGAGCCACTCCATAACACTTTCCTCATGAGCGCTTCTCCGGAGGGCTGCTGGAACGTCTCAGAGCCATCTGGGGACAAGTGGAGTGTGGCAGAGAGCAGCTGGACGCTTACAGCTGCTATTTAAGCCTTGGCAGCACGGCGCCATATCAGTCAGTCAGCAGGAAATGCCAGGGAGCAGAGTAGGGCAAAACCAAACAGCGAGCTCACAATTGATAGCTGCATTTCTGACATTAGGCTAACTTCAAACTTCTTTATAAATAGGCTCAACATACCTTCAATGTAATGAAGGTGGAAATACTGAGCATTTCAGAAAATTGACACAGAAAAGTAAAAAAGATATAGAATTTAACAGCACAAACCTTATCTTGAAAAAAACTCCGCTTCTCACATTCTCTCAAAATGTCGATTGGCCACCAGAGACTACGCGGGAGATTTTCTCACAAAGCAGAACAAGTCTTGATTCTTATGCAGCTCCCATGAGCACAACCGCCCTCATGAGAAGCTACGTGCAAAGGCTTGTCAGGAGAACATTAATTAAAGTGTTTAAGGTAGAGGAAGTATTGAATTCCTCTCTTCTGAAATCAAGCAAGCCCTCGAAGCCAGCAAAACCAACTGCCCCCTGAGGTTAAGTCTTCCTCTGGCTCAGGCCCGGGAGCTAAATGGAAAAAAGAGCCCCACTAAGACCAATTAAGGCCTTCACAAGGAGACTGAAAGGAAGACAAATGGAGGGAGAAGGCCCGATTACAAGAAACCTTTGTACAGATGTAAAGCAATTAGAGCAGTCTCGAGGGCCAGACAGTGCGGTACCTGGGAGTCATAGATCCACCGACCAGTCAAAAGTCAAAACAATTCCTCTATTCTGTTTAGGGCCCGAGTCAGCCAGTGTATTAGTGTCATATATCAGTTGATAGGACCTGTATTGGTTTTCTCTAGAGCATGGAAGTGATGGTAGTCTGCCAAAGGAACCACTCCACCCTCCATTATCCCTCTTTGGACAAAAAGGACTCTATTATCCATTCAAGCAAGTCTGTTGGATAAAACAAGGGCAGGAAGGAAGTATGAAGGGGCTCAGATGTCTCCTTCAATTCGTGAAGTTTGCCAAAGAGGTCATTCTGATAAAAGCTGTGTAATTGTACTGCACTGTACACTGAATACTAGCTAGTGGAAATATTTTCTCTACCATACAAAGGCAAAGAAACTGTTACGGCTTTGGTCTCAACACTCCCCACCTCCAGCAATTATTTTTTTTAAAAAGAAAAAAAAATCAGGTCATCAGCGACAAATTGACGCAGACTTTCACAACATAATCTGAATTCATGCAACTTCTAATACATACTAAACTGACCTTGATAGAGCTGTCTACATGTTTTGCTTCACCATTTGTGTTTATAAAATCATAATGCCCAATACTCATTTATTTACTTATAGGTGGCTTTTTGTGCCAGTTGTTAGCGTTAGGCTAAGCTATTTGGTTATTTCAAGAAGGTAAATGTCTATTTTTCTATATTTGCCCTGCAATTGGCTGGTGACCTGACCATGGTCTTTCCCACCTCTTGTCCAAAGTCAGCTGGGATCGACTCCCCTGCGACCTTAAGGACAAGCAGTATAGAAAATTGATGGATGGTTAACCCAGTGGATAATTAAGCAAAGCAAAAAGCCTTCTTGTGACCTGTGATTATGAAGTAATTTTGACAAATAGAAGCCTGCTCTATAATGACCTTCTTCTTAGACAAAGCCCACTGCAGTCCTCATTATTAATGGGTGGCTTTAAAAAGCAGGTATAGGAGAATGAATGTGCTGCTGTCACTGTGTGTAATGGGGCTAATAATGGTGTCCTATGTGGCGCATAATGAACCCCACCCCCATAAAAATGCTATCTCTTTGGCTATGGTTGATGAACACACATTTTTCATTTTCTCTTTTAAATTTAGGTTTAAATTCATAGACACACTTCACTTTGTGCATTAAAAAAATTGGGGCATTACAGTACAGTATTTTCCGCACTATAAGGCGCACCTAAAAACCTCCAATTTTCTCAAAAGTGCGGCTTATAATCAGGTGCGCCTTATATATGGACCAATATTGAGCCACTACAGCAGGGGTGTCTAAAGTCCGGTCCGCGGGCCAAATGTATATATCTTATATATGGGCAAAATTTTAAAACGGGCCATCATTGAAGGTGCGCCTTATAATCCGGTGCGCTTTATATATGGACAAAGTTTTAAAATGGGCCATTTATTGAAGGTGCGCCTTATAATCCAGTGCGCCTTATAGCGCGGAAAATACGGTAGATGGTTTGGAAGTACCAGTGCAACTGCTTTGCTTGATGTGGGGGCCAGAGAAAACTATTTCACTTCATAGTTCAAGTTTGACAAAGCCCCATGGTACAGGCAGTTAAAGACTTAAGCAGATGGCCAAATACTTGGCGCAAGAAAATAGCTGCTCCGATTTTTTTTTTGGCACCTCGACAGGCATATGGCAAGAGTTCATTCCAAATAGTCCAGAAAAAAAAAGAACTTGCCTGAGGGAGAGCAAAAGCGTATAAGACAAGAAATAACAAGAAACAGAAGAAATGAGAGACTGACAGAAATATGTTGAATTGCCAGAAATATGATAGTTTACTCTATACACATCTAATTTACTCTGGGCCTATTCCGAAACTTCCAGTCTTGAATAATCACGGTCATAATAACAGTGAGTGGAGGGGATAAACAGAGTTCTGTTTTAAATCAGACACAAATCAACCGCACTGAGGGGGCGAATGAGGGAACGCGTGCCTCCGGCGCTCTGGGAAAATCAAACTTTAAACCGTCGGCCAAAGCTCACGTTCTTTTGTCTTCAGCCAAAAGATTAGCAATGAGGACATTTCGCGGTCAGTGAGTGAGTTTCAAAAAATACGAGCAGATCATTTGTGGTATTTTATTTTAAGTCAAATCCACCAGGCAGAAAATCAAATAAAAGGCTCATATCCTGCATAACCTCACACCATGAAGTGGTTGGGCATCTTCTGACTCTGATTGGGAAAGAGTTTGCAAAAAAAACTTTGCTAAAATAAAACCCCATCAAGAAAAGCACTTCAGAGCGCTTGTAGGGCTTTTACCACTCGATGTCACATATAAAAACAATTTTGTGAACTTAAATCTCATTGACATACGGTCAAGGGTCAGTCTAAAAAACAAACCTGACATTTAAAGGCAATCAATGCAAGGTATGACATCGTTTTGACTTTGCTTTTAACAGGGAAGAAAAGGCCAGCATTCATAATATGTACGTACACGGAAAGATAAAGTACAAAATGGCGTCCCTTTAAAAAGATGATTAATGTTGCTCGTTATTCACCGAAAGCTTGGAATAAGATAGAGCACCTGAAGAAAAATGTCTGCGAACCTGACACGAAAGTGAGGCCAAGGACGTCTTATCCCAAGCGTTAGATTGCTTTCGCATCAAATGATTAGTCTCATCCATGCTAATTACATTGAATGGAAACTAATTAAGAGGAACTACATGTCAGCTAATGAGGATTTGGTGCTGTGTCCATCTTATAACATAATTTGCTGCAAGCTACTTCTTTCAACATCTTCGCTAACCAAGTGCTATGAAGGCTTTGCAATATTAAACAGAGCAGATGCAATTGCGTCGTTCAAAAAAATTAGGAGGGCACATCGTTTTACAAGACCGTTTTGGAGGAATTCGACAAAACTGTTTTATGAACTTACATACGACTCATGTTTGCTGTTTTTGGCGCTAATGCTAAGGGAACTACGCTATGCTGCTCATATACGGCTTAACTGCAATTTTCTCAAAAGCCGACAGTGCGCCTTATAATCAGGTGCGCCTTATATATGGACCAATATTAAGCCACTACAGCAGGGGTGTCCAAAGTCCGGCCCGCGGGGCAAATGTATATATCTTATATATGGACAAAGTTTTAAAATGGGCCATTCATTGAAGGTGCGCTTTATAATCCGGTGCACTTTATAGTACGGAAAATACGGTAGTTTGAATGAGAGACATCATGTCGCTACATAGAGGCTAGACATTTTAGTGCTATTGAAACACACAAAAAATCTCCCAGAGATTATTTTCTTAACCCTCCGTCCATCGAGACTTTCAGAACTAGCTTAGCGCTGAAATCAAACCAAAAACACTGATCACTCCATTTCACCAGTGTTGCTGATTAAATGTTGAGTGTGTACAGTGCAATTTGCTAAATTACAAGTATTTTGCGCACATAAATATAGTTTAATTACAGTAATTAAAGTAGATTATGGCAGATTGGCAGATGGGGAATGTAATGTTGTTTTAATTAGAGTTTGAATGCTCTGTAACGCAAACAGAATGTTAACCCCTCGGAACAGAATGGGCTGTTAGGCTCTGACAAATTGTATCCTGATGTAGCGTTGAAAAAAAGGTCATAATCACATGCAGCTACAACGTGTGTGACAAAACGAACGAGAAAAACAAAGACGGGCCTGCGAGATGGAAAAAGTGAGTGGAAGAGAAGAGAAGAGATGAAGTAGAGACAATGAAAAACAGATGAGCGTGCTATTCTTGGAGGAGCTGACTGAATTAGAATGACAAGTCAAATATTTGGACTAGAGTTAATGTGGCATTAGAGGCAATTAAATCAGATTTAAACCTTAGGATCAATCACAGAAGATTTTCAACTAGCTCTTGTGGTTGGATTTGCAGAATCATTGGGAAATTAAAGTTTTGGCATACACATCAAAGATTAACAAAGGGGGGGGGGGGAAATGAAGCTGACATGGAGTTAAATTGGCCACAAATAAAGGGATACATGAGGCTTTTTCGAAATGACCGTGGGTTACGGAGGTGGGCCCACTTAAGCAATTGAAATAAGAACCACATGAGGGTGTAGAGAGAAAACACATGTTCCACTAAGTCCCGACATACATGAGGTCAATGCGTCTGTAGTTGACTCGAAGACTTTTCGGTTCAAGTACCCTGAATCGAGACGCATCCCCTCCTCGCTGCTATAAAGCTGCGTGGCAACATTTAAATGATTCGAGTCAATAGCCCATTAGAAATTGTAATTGCAGGTTCCATGCCCTTACGTTAGGACTGCAATAAAGTTTGCCTTTGGAAAGGCCGTTATAAGACTTAATGGCTTTATTATGTCGTTTTTGGGACCTTAACTTTTTTTAGGTAAGTGGATCAATTGTAATCATTTGGTGAAGGTGGGAAAAATGTCAGACTGCGTTTAAATCAGAAGCAAAGAGGCAGTTGATAACATTTTTTTTCCAAAGAAGTAACTTATAAATCGATAGATATAAAGGGCCAGCATGTGATTTTCTAATTAGAAGTCCTGTAAATTTCAAGCTTCTGTGAGGAGATCGCAGCAGGGTGCCCACTCTGCAGCGTTCAACTCCTTTTATTTGGATTCATGTGTAAAAATGATGGACAGATTAGAGGGCAGGACAAAAAAAAAAAGCCACTCACTTGGAATTGAAGCCACTTCAATTTATAAAGATTTTAAACTGTCATATAAGTCAGTGGCTTTTAGACAAATTGAATAAAATGGAGCCTTTCAGGGGGGCCAAATGAAAAACATGCATTATCCTTGGTTGCCTTGTCCAATGACCTAGTGATACTTAACTTTCTTACATTTCACATTTATATACCGTATTTTCGGCATTATAAGGTGCACCGGATTATAAAGCGCACCTTCAATGAATGGCCCATTTTAAAACTTTGGCCATATACAAGGCGCACCGGATTATAAGGCGCACCTTCAATGAATGGCCCATTTTAAAACTTTGTCCATATATAAGATATATACACTTGGCCCGCCGGCCGGACTTTGGACACCCCTGCTGTAATGGCTCAATATTGGTACATATATAAGGCGCACCTGATTATAAGGCGCACTGTCGGCTTTTGAGAAAATTGGAGATTTTTAGGTGTGCCTTATAGTGCGGAAAATACGGTACACGTTTCAGATTAATTCCTGTTATTCAGCAGGAAATAACTCACGATGAACTCCAGTCTACTGCATTTTAATTATGATTAAATAAATTGTCATCAAGAACTAGAAGAGGTTCCATCTCCTTGACGAAACAACAAATTGATGTTTTTCACCATCAACTAAAATAAGCTATTTATGTTGGGGGGGGGGGGGGGGCACAGCAGGCTACAAACATTTGGCTGGAGTTTACCCATCTCAAATGATTATTTCCCCAACTCAAGGTGATTTCTTGGTCTTAACAAGGGCCCCTTCATGGCTTTTTAATGTGATTATGCTGCTGCATGTAACAGACCCCCCCACCACCACCACCCCCTGCCTCCCATCAGACACCAGCTAATTGAATCCCCGGCTAAATTAAAAAAAATTACTCATGTGAGTCATGCAAATGATTTATGATGTCTACTTAGGCAAAACATGTCGCAAAAGCGGCAAGCACCTTCAAGTGACTCAATATTTATTTTTGGAGATTCTCATGTGTTTCTCCAGAAAATGAAAACAAGAAAATGTTGATCCTTGAAGGGTGAAATGGAATTGGAGGGTACTTTTAATACATTAAATTTTCCCTTGAAACAACGACTGACAAATTAAATTCTATTCTAATTTCTGATTCCTGATCATAAAAAAGAACCGATACCGTATCGGCACCAATACCTGGTATCTGCACTCGCCCATCCTTAATCATTAGCGACCCGCTTGAGGTTAAACATTTTGTCTGTCACGGTGAATTTTCAGTTCAGAGTACATGTGAAAAGTTCCACATTGACAGCAAGTCGCAAATCGGCAAGATGTCAAAATAAATCGTCTCGTGGCCTGCTCTGCCTAGAAGGCTTCACTGTTTATGCGAATCATCCTCACCGTGACTGAGCAGCTCCAAGATAAACAGGGGATGAAAGGCCCCCTTATCTCATAGGAATCACTCTGTGGCCGCCAGGACAACAGGACCCACTTTTAACTTCAAACTTTGGACATCAAGGTCCTGCCATGGGCACAAGAATTTGAGGTACTGGGGTGAAGATGGGTGCATTTTAACCCAGTTGCTCCTTGCTGATATTTTATGGGCACACTTTCAGCCCATCTGTGCAGTTTCCCATTACGTGTTCAGTTTTTCTAAATACACAATGTGCAATTCTTGTAAAGTTCATCTAATGTGCTCGTGAGCATTCAGTGAAACATGCTTGAGTCCATCTCCGTCAAATTTCAGCAAAAGACAGAAGCAGCGAATTTAATTTATAGTTTCGACTAGCCAAGTGTTTTATTTGTGTTCACGTTTGTCTACGACATGGGCATACCAGGGCTGTTTTTTTTGTTTGTTTGTTTTAAGCTGTGCTGCATTAGTGCAACAATCACATAGACAGCTGTATTCTCAAGGGAGTCTGCAATCAGCCTGTGCAGAACTGCCTCTGTCCTTCAACAGGCAATTAACACCGAGTCCATTATAGCTCCCGGGGGAGCCACTGGCCAGGGAGGCCGGGAAAAGGCATCATCTGAAAGGTCAGCGCCTGGAGAGAAAACAGGAGGGACAGGATGTGATGGGAGCTGGAGGACAGAAGATGGGGAGGAGGGTGTGAGCTGCCTTGGACCAAATGGAGTGTAAAGTAAGGACTATGTGTCACCCACGAGCTATTCGCTGAGGGAGCCTGCAGTATTTTCTTTTGGACAGGAGCATGAGTCAGCAACAAGGGGGATAAAATGAGGAAAATCACTGAAAATCTACCACCAGTATGTGACCTCAAATGTTCTGCAGCAACAATCTAAAGCACACCAAATCAAGTTATGAATGTTTTGGAGTGGCCTTGTCAAAGTACAGATTTGAATACTGTGGAATGACCTTAGAAAGCTGTTTGTGCTTGAAAACCTGCCAGTGTGATTCAAAGTAATTTTGCAAGGAAAGACAAAATATCTGCACAAAGACGCATTGGCAATTGTAGAATTGATTTCTGTTCTTGCTACTGAGGGTGGGCCAACTATATTTTTTTTTATCCAAGCTTTGAATAGCAGACCATTTACAGTAAAACCACATTTTTCTGGTATCTACTTTACCACATAAAAAAATAAAAAAATATTCACAAGCTGAACCCTGGGGAGTTTAGTTATAATTACCGTATTTTCCGCACTACAAGGCATGCATAAAAACCTCAAATTTTCTTAAAAGCCGACAGTGCACCTTATAATCAGGTGGACCTTATATATGGACCAATATTGAGTCACTACAGCAGGCGTGTCCAAAGTCCGGCCCGCGGGCCAAATGTATATACATCCAATATATGGACAAAGTTTTAAAATGGGCCATTCATTGAAGGTGCGCCTTATAATCCGGTGCGCCTTATAGTGCGGAAAATAAGGTCAGTAAACCCCAGAGGAGATAGCCAGCCAATCACTTCATTGCTCAAATTGGATTTTATTAACAGCTATGACACTAAAATAAAATGCACAACAATAGAAGCATTCACAATGAATGATAACCGGTGAGTATCTGTATTGGGGGGATAAGGAAAAGCATCTTTATGCGTTCAATATGGCACTTAAGTATAAAACAGAACGGTGCATTGATTAAATGTTCGAGAGAGGAGACCAGCAGCATGAGATCAATGTAGTTAATGAATGAATGAACAAATAAATGAGTGTGTAGCTGTGTGAATTAGTACATAGTGGGCAAGAAAAATGAGAAACAAGCCATTGGATTGAACAGACAAATTGCCCCAGGGTAGCAGGGAACGGGGAGGGACATTAAAGAAAAGAGTTAATCAATGAAGTCATGAAAATGCATTTAGGACTGAATGGGGATTAATACTAATATAAGTGCATCATTACCCAAGTGATTAAAAAAATGGAGCAGAAGCAGGTAAACAGTGAGGGCACTGGCCCAGAAATGGATTTAATCTGAACTAACTGAAGTGTGTCAATGTGGAGGAGACTGTGCATATATTAGAAATAATTGCTTTCTGTAAACTAGACTAACAATGAGCAGGAAGTTTCATTGGAGATCAACAGATTTGGAAATTTAGTTAGCCCCAAACTACGGCGAATTATAAATAGGAATTATTTTATTGTCTACAACCAGACAGTAGTGACAGATTTTTTTTTCAGGTTTCGAGATTCCATGGTGTTTTTTATTGGTTATCAAAGTGGAATAAAGCGACGTTGTCACTTTTAAAACCCAAGCAACGATATCAAAATCTCACGAAACGATGGTATTAAAGGGACAGTGTGCAAACCTTCTGCCATCTAGTGGTCAACTAACCGAGTGCAATAACATGAGTTTGAAGTGTGTACATTTTCGAGCGCAAAATGCCATCACAAATGACGTCGAATATTCCCACGAGTAAAACAGGCTGATGACTCGGAGACCTGATATACGTAAAGCTTAAATAAACATTAATCTTTAATACCACTGCATCTCTACAAGCTGCAGATGGATGTCATGGTTGCATAATATTTCAAGACGGAGTACTGGGAAAGGCCAAAATCTACTGTATGTCCATAAAACATCACCCAACAGAGATCTATTTGTCGCTAGTGCTCTGTCATGAACAAATATATGGACTCAAGTGATGGGCACTGGGAATGGTAATAGAAAACTATTCTCTTTTCTTTGACAATAATACGACCAGGCTTGCACAAGGGAATCTTTTTCTCAATTTATAAATTCTAGAGAGACACCCTGCTGAGTTGCTGTGAAATATGTTCTCTGTCTTTGTCATGGCCAGCAGATCACTGTGAAATATAATAATATAGGATTCATTTCATCTCAAGTCGCCCTCTCTTTTATATGTATTGGCGAAAAATACTGGGAAATTGTGACGGGACAGTACAGTTCCACGTTTTTTTTTTTCTTTTTAAAAACCAACACCTTCATCTGACAATTTTCTGTCATAATGCGTCTACTAATCCATTCTCTTCCCCTCCATCTTACTCTCTCCCACTAACTCTCTCTCCCTCCCTCCCAGGAGGTGAGCACAATCTCATTAGCCAGTGCCGGATGAGGCGTCCTCTCCTCTCAGGTTCAAGGTGATGGAAGATTAGGTCGTTTGGCCTCAACTCATTCTGTATTCACACTGCGGTTCTTGCAGCCTGTGAACACCAAATTACATTGAACCTAGGGAGTCTAACTCCATTAATTTTAAATGGAAGATTAATTTGACAATATGCAGCAGATATTTGTTACAAACCCATCATGTAAAAGTGACGTTTGGCTATAAATTTGCGGGAGGCTCAGTCTGGCTGCTGGGTCCACAGCAGAAATAAATCAAAGACGTTTAGAGCTAATCTCTATTTACTATGAGCAGTCACACACACATCCCATATTACATTGTAGGTGCATGTATATATATATATTCACATGAAAATGGAAACCAAAAAATAAAAATGCTAATTTTCTCAAAAATGCCGTCATAAAGTAATAAAAACACATTATTTCTAAATAAAAACAATTAAATGCAGAATCTATAATAATAAAAAATAAAATAACCAAAGTAATAAAAACACATTATTTCTAAATAAAAATAATAAAATACATAATAATAAAAAAAGGCGGCTCGTGGCATACTGGGTAGCACGTCCGCCTCACAGTTAGGAGTGAGCGGGTTCGATTCCACCTCCGGCCCTACCTGTGTGGAGTTTGCATGTTCTCCCCGGTGGGTTTTCTCCGGGCACTCCGGTTTCCTCCCACATCCCCAAAACATGCTTGGTAGGCTGATTGAAGACTCCAAATTGTCCCTAGGTGTGAGTGCGCATGCGAATGGTTGTTTGTCTCTGTGTGCCCTGCGATTGGCTGACAACCGGTTCAGGGTGTCCCCCGCCTACTGCCCGATGACGGCTGGGATAGGCTCCAGCACTCCGGCGACCCCCGTGGGGACTAAGCGGTTCGGAAAATGGATGGATGGATGGATCATAATAAAAAATAACAGGAAAGCCATTTAAAATATCCAAGTGGTACTCAGTCCAGGAAATATTAGGTGCTGTTGTTTTGGTTAGCAACAGGAATCAAATCAAATGAGCAATAAACCGGTGTCAGAAAAATAGACTGAGAAAATTACCATTGATTCCATTTTTTTTTCCTAAAAGGCCAATATTCATCACTGGCAACTGAAAACGTACCCAAATGGCCTCGGTGGGACTTCAACATGGCAGCCTGAGATATGTACATTAGTTCTGTGTGACAGTAACTCCTGATTCTATTACACACCTCAGCAATGCTCCTGTCCCATTACCAACCCGCCAGTCCTGCTTGCTTGCCTCACTCTCATGCACATCCGATCATAGCTATGATGTGTAAATGAAACCGTGCTAGTGTTCTATTAAAATGTCTGCCGGGTTGTGATATAGTGCAAATCCTCCAGCAGATGGGCTACGATTTATTTTCCTCGGAACACTTCAACCACCCCCATACCTTGCCTGAAAGCATCTTACGTGTCATACTCATCTTTTGTCTTTATAATGGGAAATTCTTCTGGGAGCATAAAGCCTAATTAGAGAAATTTGTATCTTATTAACAAGGCCAATACATTTCAAAGTCATTAAGATAACCATGGCAATAAGTCTGACTATAAGCATGACTAGCTTTCATAGTCGGTGTGAAGGAGACGAGGGGACAATGGGGGAGACAAGTCAAGTGTAAAAGCTTGGTTATTAGACTCTTTAAAGCAGCGGGCAAAGAGAAAATGACATAGCCAATGGTCATTTTCCTGCGAGTTAATGAAGAATTAGGGTTCCCCTTTGTCACATTAAATGGTTCACAGGGGGTTAGTGCAAAGTGTGTTTGACAATGGTGTCAATTTAGCCACATAGGCCCATCGTGGGGCATCATTCACAACTGTCACAACCACTTATCTTTCTCATTGTCACCAAACCGACAAAATTCAGGTCAAGAGCTGTTTTTTTTTTTTTTTTTACCCACACTTGCCTTTTTTCATTAGGATTTTCCACACTATGTTGGAGCCAAATGGCTATGGAGACAACCTATTGCTAAAAGATCTTGACAGATTTTCCACTACTTTCAGCTAGACTGATATTAAATGTATAATTTAGTCAAGAACTTCTCAACAGGGAATTGGAAAACAGATTGACAGTCCATTACGTGTACTCTAATGATACCTTCCTCTTCTAATAATAGATGTCAGATACATCTTAGCCAAAATGGCTACAGATGATCGAGTTAAGACTTTACATACCGTATTTTCCGGACTATAAGGCGCACCTAAAAACCTCACATTTTCTCAAAAGCCGACAGTGCGCCTTATATATGGAACAAATTCCGGCCCGCGGGCTAAAAGTATTGTGTGATATTAACATTGATATATTGTTATTGTTTTCACCATTTCAAGTTATTATATTGTGATTGCATTAATGGTGCGCCTTACAGTGCGGTGCGCCTTATATATGGACAAAGTTTTAAAATGGGCCATTCATTGAAGGTGCGCCTTATAGTCTGATAGGCCTTATAGTCCGGAAAATACGGTATTTTAAATCAAGACGCACATGAAATGTTGAGTGGTTATCAGGTCCGCCTCACAGTGTAGAGGTTGTGGGTTCGATTCTGGCTCCACATATAAAACATATTGGAATTAAAACTGATCAGTATTACATCAGTCTAGTCCCCATTGTTGGTCACTGTGAAAAGTTCAAGTTGACAAGCGGCATGTTCAGTCCACCGCCAAAGGGCATCTGCTTGGTTTTTGTACTGCTCATCTGGAGGGCAAGCTTCACTGCCACTTTATTATAGCTACCGTGCCAATCATCTGGCTGGAGGTAGAGCCAAGTAGTTTGGCGTCAGTGTTTTCAAGGTCAGTCAGATAGTCGTTGCCAAATGACACACTTGGGACCTGTTGGGTCATCTCACGGTACGACTCTGGCTTTTTACCAACCAACAGCGGGGTCCGGCAATGTGACTGTGCCAGACCTGAAAATATCTTTCAAGGTGTTGCCCCGATTTTAAAATCAATGTAAGAAAAAAATAGCTATTGATATATTATATGTGCAAGTCCTTTAGCACTTCACCAGTCAGTTGCAGTTTATTTTCCCGTAACTCTAATAAGATGTAAGAGCAGCACTCCATGAGTTGTAATTAATCAAGGCAACTAAAGAATCCTGTCTGCGTTGGACATCCACAATAGATAATTAGCCTCATTACAATGAGCCACAATGGGGTTTCAGTAGATTACGGAAAAGCACCTTCTATTTTCTTCATTCAGTAATCAATCACAAGACATCACGGAGGTTAGAAAAGGAAACATGAATAGAATGACAATATGGAGGTTCACATAAGGCTATTATGTGAAAAAAAAGTAGATGGAATTCAACCAAATCGTTAAAACCATGCAGAATTTACTACTTTATGTCTTATTGAACTGCTGAAAGAAATTTTGCTGCGACAAAAACGCCGTTTTCATCTTAAATCCTCCTCGGTTGAGTTCCAATTATGGCCACAAATCAAAGTGGCAACAATTTCCTTTCAAATCGGAGAATAATATGCTTTACACCAATAGTTTGGCCCTAACTGGGTCTCCGGAGGATCTCTGGTTCTTTCCCCCCATCCATAACGGAACACAGCCTTGTGGGAGCGGCACTCCACGTTTTTAACCTCCGAGCTCATTATCAGAAGTCTCTTGGGCACTCTGCTAAGCAGTGTAAAGAATTAGGGTTCAGTACAAACACTTGCAACCAGAAAAAAGGATGATACAGTACCAGGCAGAGAGATCAGTAGTGCAGCAAGCCCCGATAGAATACTTGCAGAGTAAGCTAGATTTAGATTGTACGCTAAACTGTGTGATATGCTCTAAAAACCTTTTTAGGGGTCTTATCGAAATGAGCAGTAATTTCTATCATCTGCCTTTTGGAATAAATGTAGGGACTCCGAGACTTTGCATTGGACCGAAGGTATTCTTTAAAATTCAGACAAACTACCGTATTTTCCGGACTATAAGGTGCACGGGACTATAAGGCGCACCTTCAATGAATGGCCCAATTTAAAATTTTGTTCTTATATAAGGCGCACCGGACTAAGGCGCACCATTAATGCATCATGTCAGATTTTTAATCCAAATCAAATCATCCTCCATTTCATCTTTTTTATTTCAACTTCATATGCAACAAATTACTTTAAAATCACAAAATAATGATCCATAGTGTTTTTGATTCATGATTCATAGTCTTCAGCGGGCCACTTATGATTGATTTCATGACACAATGCTTCGGGCCAGTTTAAATTTAGGAATTTGGTCTATATATAAGGCGCACCAGACTATAAGGCCCACTTTGAGAAAATTTTAGGTTTTTAGGTGCGCCTTAAAGTCCGGAAAATATGGTACTTGAGATAAACTGGCCTTTGAAATGCTGCGCGATGGTAGACGTTAACTTTTAAATTAAACAGACAATGCTCTAATTATTTGGGCAGCGAAATGGTTTTGACGCATTCAACAAAATCATTATCTTCCTTTAAAGATGAGTAGCGTTGTATCTTACGCTCTTATTAAAAAAAAAAAAAAACAGTGAGTTGCTAATGAAAACGACAGTGAAAGCCGCAGAGTACGCATATGCTCAGATTCCTATCTTTGAACGTCGCAAATTAAATTCCCTCACCAAAACTCCAATCATTCACAGCAGATGAGAGCTGATGCTGTTTTAGATTGGCGGGAATTCCAACGGTTGTCGTTTGTGTTTAAATATTATTGCATTTGAATAAATCCTCCGTGGGATTGGCTGCAACAATGGAGAGAAAATACGTACTGCAGATAGCGATTACTGCTTGCAGAGGGACGAATCAAGTTAGTAAGTGTGGCAAGCTGCTCTGCCTCCCACCCACCCAGCCAGCCTTCCTTCATGTAATGGCTCCAAGTGTATTTACTAGCGAATTAAGACTGTGCCGTGGGAATAATATTTTCATCCGACAGAGTGGAAAGAGGGAAAGGAGCTTGGCTGTGGATTTTCATTAAAGTGACACATCTGTTCAGCAATTTGGGCAAAGTAATTCTGCTGAAAGTTTTATCAGCTAATTTTAATTATTCACTCCACTGACTTGAATACATGATTCATCATGTTGAATTAATACATTTGGCGCCATTATTTTTCCTTTCCCTTTTCCTTGCGAAAAAGAGAAGAGGCAAAAAGGGGGTGGATGCAATCAACAAATTGAATTGTCATGCTCTGTGGACTAAATTATGTTTTTGTAATTACAAAACTATACGGGCTTCCATATTTTAAAGAATTAAGAGGCTTAGAGGATTCAGCAGGACGGATTAAATGGCACAGCTATTAGTGAGTGTGGACCTTGTGTCAATCACTTACTATGCTGCCAATTATGACATTGCAGAAATAAAGTCAACATTTTGCAAGAGTTCACTCTCCAGGTGAAAATGTGTATGCAAAATATAAACTGATTTCAAACACTCCAACGCAAAGTAACTGGGTAATGTTTTTGTCAGACACATCCAAGCGCTGGCTTTATGACCATCTATTATTCAACCAAAACTCTAAAATTAAGCAGAAATACACCAAATCCCATTACAGCAAGAACCCCCCCTCACAACATCTAAAACTTGTCCCTTAAGACTTTCACCTTGCCAGGAGCTCTGTACATGAGCCAACAGAACAATTGATATACCAGAACAGTGACATGTGCGGATCACAAGGTGATACATCTCATGTGTGGCTTTGTGGCTACAGTTCTCGCCCCCCCCACCACTTTTCAAAGTTGTGTGAAGTGTCCCACAAGAGCTCTGCTAAGTCTAAGAGGGCACGGGGGGTGGGAGGTTCCTGGACAAAGGGAGGAAAGTGAGAACAATACAGATGTATAAAAATAATAGCCTGAGGGAATAAAATTGGTCAGTACCCTCTTTGCCTGCCTGAGACCAAAAAGAGCTCGTCAGCCAATCAATTATCGTATTTTCCACACTCTAAGGCGCACCTAAAAAATTCAAATTTTCTCAAGAGCCAACAGTGCGCCTTATAATCAGGTGCGCCTTATATATGGACCAATATTGAGCCACTACAGCAGGTCTGTCCAAAATCCGTCCTGCGGGCCAAATGTATATATCTTATATATGGACAAAGTTTTAAAATGGGCCATTCATTGATGCTGCACCTTACATATGGACAAAGTTTTAAAATGGGCCATTCATTGAAGGTGCGCCTAATAATCCGATGAGCCTTATAGTGCGGAAAATACATGGAAGTGATTCAAAGTTGAAACACTATTTGAATTAGATTCAGATAATGCATTAAAGATTATTTTAGTCTTGTTGACACAGTCTTGATGTATGATATTTGTGTTTGGACCTCTTTATAGATGTACTGTACTTTGCACCTCAACTATAAGAACAGTCGACAAATTCCATCACGTCTGGGGTCGCTGACTTTCAAAAATATCCATGTGTACCTCGCTTAAGGAGATGAAAACATTACAAAAACCATATGAGAGGGTCAGCGGTTCAGTCTATTTTAAGACAAACACATTATTAGAAAAATGAAGCTCATGGGAGAGATGCCTACAATTACACTTGACAAGTGATGAGAAGGATAACTTTGAGGGATCTTCACCATATTCTCCTATTTCCAAAATATGACATGCAGCAGAATGTTTTGGGGCTCTCTGGAGACCTGTACCGGTTATCAAATTTAATAAATAAAGTAGATGGAATCTGTCTACTCTTCATCTTCCTTGCTCTCCTAGGATTTGCCCGTGCTGGCAAATTACCATTTCCAGGCACAACTATTCCCAAGACACTGTGGTGCTTTTCTCATTTTTTTTCCTGATGGAATCAGATGAGCACAGTGTGGGACTCGTTATCCACTTGCAAGTTTCCTGAAGAAAAAAGAATAAATGTGACAGCAGGTACTGACAGACACCAATAAGAGAAGCATCTTTAGACAGGAGCTGGAGGCGAGAGGCTGAGTTTAATTGGACGTGTTTGCTTTGTCTTACAATATGGTGCACTACTCTAGAAATTGCAAACTATTTGACTTGCATTCTATCGGCAAGAACTACTTCATAGGTTAAATGAAATGTTCTGCACCCATTCAGAGGACAACCTTAATACAACAACGTTATGTGCCTTTTGACCTTAGCAGTACAAAGGCTCTTTTCGAAGCAATTCCGGAGAAAATTCAACCTTGGTGTTAGCGAGGTTGCATTTTTCGGCATATAATAGACCGACAACTACGCTCTCATGTATACAAAGATTAATTAGAGAATAGGTGTCAAACTCAAGGCTCCGGGGGCCAGATGCGGCCCGCCACATCATTTTATGTGGCCCCCAAAGATAAATTGTGCATCGACTTCCTGTGTCAAAACTTAAATTACACATTTTCTTCACATCAGGTGTACCTACGGCTGATATTTATTCACCCGACCATGCTTGTGCGGGTATTTTGAATTTCCACACACGCACTCACTCATCCAATAACAAACATCACTGTCTGAAATGCTATTAAAGCGGAGCGTGTCAATTTTTGGATGTTTGCTAGTCGTGGAAAGGGCTCTGTCCTTATCCCTCTACATAAATGAAGAAGAGTTTAGATCCAAAGATTAACCGAATCATCAATTAACAGAGTCTGGAAGGCGGAGAGTAAGCTAAAGGAGTTAGATTTTGGACGATACGAGCTGATTCTTTTTGGAGGCGGGGGTAAGTGGATTAACATCTAGTTGGAAGGCACAGGAGCAAGATCCTATAGACTCCACCTGGTGCGCTGGAAATTGGGATTGGAGGTTACTTGCTGCACCCTCAATCCAATCAAACAGGATAATTGGGCACTGCCGCAATCCAATACAACATTCTAAACTGCTTGTAATCCACTCAGTGGAACTGTCACAGCAACAATGAAGGAACACCTTCATAGCGTGTACCTGGCCTCCTGCTGGATGCATTATACCACTGACCCACACCCAAGTTGAATATTTAAGTCGTTCTAAAAGAATTTGAAAAAAGACTTATGCTGGTCAGAAAATGTATTATCAATGTCTGTCACTCTGACAAATGGTAAATCAATTGAGTCAACATCACAAGACGGATATGTTAAAAATAAAAAAGGATTGGAGGTCTGCCAAGCTCTAGCCAATCACAACACAGGAAGTAACAACATATAAAACCCAAACCTGTTTTAGCTCAAACTCACAAATTATGCGTGATAATAAATCCAGACTCAGGGAGAAAGTGTGTTGAGGGTTAGAGAGTGACATGAGCCACTCTATGAGGCCAATATGCCCAAGAGGGTATGGTAGCTGTGATACTATAAAAAAAAAAAAAGGGCACATTCACTGCAAAATGATTACATCTCTCTTCAAATAGCTGGCCTCTTTTGCTTTTTACCTTCCATTTGAGCTATTCTTTACAACCAATTCCCTTCTTCTTCCATCAAAGGAGCTGTCAAGGGCTCTTTCTTCAGGGTGACAGACAGGTCAGGGGTGGAAGGTTGAGGTGGGTTGTGCCCTTTGAGGCTGAGCCTCGGAGCGGCTACCGGGGATGTACATATAGAGGTCTGTCTTTAAGCTGCTGATAACATTCTCGGGGACGTTCCCCAGAGGTGCACAAATGTCAACACTTTCCAGTTATGGGCATATAACTCTATGAACCAACAAAGGTTTGTCACCTCTGAGAACTTAATGTAGAGCAGATTATTTTCACAAAGGAAAAGGGATAGACTATAAATTATAAAACCTTAGGATACCTTTTTCAGGTTCATTTTTTTTTCATATATATCTGCGAAGCAAAATGGCAAAGGGAGACAAAACACAAAGGCCCATGTTCTCATTTTCTATCCAAGAGGCCCACTAGGACCACTGAAACTTGCTTGATTTCCCTCGTCCAATTATATCTCCGTGCCCAATCCTTCCAGAATAGAAACATCACACCAAGGGACGCTGTCTGTCTAAGCGCAGCATGCCTAATGGAGTCCCTGAAGTTGACTCCATTTCATTGCTCCTAACTAATGGGCTGTGATATTTTCCCAAACTGACTGCAGCTCTCCTCCCTTGGAAGCTAATCTAGTCAGTGCTGTGCTGTGCCCAACGGTGGCTGCCTTCCTAATAACACCCCCACAATCTTAGCCACCATTGTATTGTCTGAACGCATGCTGCCAACACCCTGTCTACCCCTCCCTGTGCTCATTAGTGCTTTCGAGCTGGCCACTGATTGTCAGAGGGCCGCACCGGTGCCAGCTCTCCCAGTGCACCCAGCCGGCTGCAATGGATTTAACAGGACTTTAATCTAACCGGGCTGTGGAGATGAGGATCCGCTTGGGACAGGTATGCTGTGGGGCTCGGGGGGAACATTATACAGAGACTACAGGTTTATAGGAGATGTAGAATTACACCCCAAGAGCTGATGGCGGTCTTTCAGTGCTCTCCAATGGCTATCTGTGCCTCGAACAAAAACACAGAAAGAAATAGTCGAGCATTCATTTCTAAGAATGGGTCCCTCTCTGACCATATTGCGGGCACGGAACAGTTGGCCAGATGGCTAAGGGGTGGCCCAGAGCTGCAAAACAATCACCGCTATGGTACAAGTGTGATTTACATAGTGTAAATCTGAAGAAGGGCTTTCCGAGGTGAGTCAGAAAAGTTCCAGGACTGATGTGAAGTGAAATACTGAATTCTGTGGGTCTCAAAAAGATCGGTAAATATTGTACCATATTTTCCGGACTATAAGGCGCACCGGACTATAACGCGCACCTTCAATGAATGGCCCATTTTAAAACTTTGTCCTTATATAAGGCGCACCGGACTATAAGGCGCACCATTAATGCATCATGTCAGATTTTTAATCCAAATCATATCATTCTCCATTTTATCTTTTTTATTTTAACTTCAGACGCAACAAATTACTTTATAATCACAAAATAATGATCCATACTCTTTTTGATTCATGATTCATAGTCTTCAGCGGGCCACTTATGATTGATTTCATGACAATGCTTCGGGCCAGTTTAAATTTAGGAATTTGGTCCATATATAAGGCGCACCGGACTATAAGGCGCACCGTTGGCTTTTGAGAAAATTTTAGGTTTTTAGGTGCACCTTATCGTCCGGAAAATACGGTAAATGTCTGGCAACATGAGGAACTACTTTGAAATGGTTAGCAGTGAATGAATAAAGCACTCAGAGAGGAAAATACCTTTTTTTAATGGAACGCAGGTTAATTATTTTCGTAATTATGCTGGCACCATTTTTTCCCCCTCTCCAATTGACAAAAGAATTACAGACGATATTAGCTGCACTTGGTTGTTTTAACCACTTGTGAATGCTTAAAAGCAGTTTTCATATGCAATGCATATTAGAAAAATTATGCGATTTTTCCCCTCAGTGGTACCTTTTAGCCAGTTTAATCAGCAGGGTAGATACACCAAGGATAAGAGGTAAAACTCTAATTATGCACATTATTCACTTTCCTAAGTGCTGCGCTTCAGCACAAAAAGTTAAGATCCCTCAATGCACAACACCGTGTCGTCCTCACGCAAAGTGCAGGTCAGGATCCAGCCGACACGAGCAGCTAATGGCAGCGAAGGGAGCTCCTAACACATGCTCTGGCTCTTCCAAGAATACGGTGCTTCAGACTGCTGATTATTGCACCTTGGCCAACCTGGTGGGTCTCCATGCCCAGTACGCATTGATCTCATTTGGCCAGGAGATAAAGCAGTAATTGGATGACCGCTTGGAATCAGATGAATCTGCCCGGTTTAGCTAATTCCACTCTCTCTGACCATGTCTCAGTCAGGGCTAAAGGGGAGGGCAAAGGTTAATCTCACCCAATCCCCTGTACGACGTGGCCCTATGTTGCCCCCTGACCTCTTACTGAAATACAAACACAGCTGATGTGATTCCCTTTAACCAGGCCAGATCCAATGGTCTGATTAGTTTACTGAATATTGTATACCAGGGTGCTATGAATAATCCATACATGCAACCTGGAGCCTTTCTTTGCATATTTTGAGAGAGCAGCAGAAACACCCTATACTGATCACCAATTTGTCACACTTACTTTCAATTGATCATAATATAATCATTGATCCACTTATTTCTATGCCACTTATTAAGGTACAGAATAGGGTAGACCAATTCCAGCAAACTGCAGGAATAAACGCTGTTGGGTTTTTATTTCATACATTTATTCAATGCTAACGTGATTAACAACAACATTCAAAATGGGCCTTGTGACAAATGCTTAACTGATACAGGATGACGGGACATAGACGTAATCACCTGGGAGTACATCAATACTGACAGCTCTGGATCAAAGTGTTGTTGGTGCAGATTAATCATAGATTTTAATGCAGCACATAAAGAACTTGAGTGAAGAGCTACCGTGCATCCAAGCATTGATGAGACATGCGGGAGTCGACATCTGCGGTTTATGAGACGGGAAGTAATCTCCTTACAATCCCCAAAAAATCTATTTGAAGCCTGACAACGCTCAGCCAAGACAATCGCCCGCGACCATTCATCAAAGTAATAAAATATGAGAGGAAAAAAAAAAAAGTCACTGCATAGGTAAAATTGACACACCGGACAAAGAAAAATGGGGAGGGATATAAATTACCAGGCCGTACTATATCAACCTCTACTTCACTACCATATTTTCCGGACTATAAGGCGCACCTAAAAACCTCAAATTTTCTCAAAAGCCGACAGTGCGCCTTATACGTAGTCCGGTGCGCCTTATATATGGACCAAATTCGAACCATTCTGTCATGAAATCAATCATAAGTGGCCTGCTGAAGACTATGAATCATGAATCAAAAAGACTATGGATCATCATTTTGTGATTATAAAGTAATTTGTTGCGTCTGAAGTTGAAATAAGAAAGATAAAATGGAGAATGATTTGATTTGGATTCTTAATCTGACATGATGGTGCGCCTTATAGTCCGGTGCACCTTATATAAGGACAAAGTTTTAAAATGGGCCATTCATTGAAGGTGCGCCTTATAGTCCAGTGCGCCTTATAGTCTGGAAAATACGATACTTCTTTAGTACCATGCTCTACATTTGAAGGATAAAACCAGTGCACATCAGAAACCATATTAGCTTTCATATTTTGACAAAAAGTCTAAATTTCAGAAATTTCCAGCCGGCTGTTCCGAACAAAGACGTCTTAAAAACAGAAAGCGCGTTGAGGACAAAATCTCCAATGGGACACTAACAGCCAATTGGAGTCAAGATGAGGCAAACACTTGTGTGTTATAAAGACAGCAGTAGAATGGCCATCCAGCGCTTTCCTGGGGCCTGACATCTAGATTGCAGATGGATAAGTGCGCGTTAAAACAATATCCTGCTGACCAAAAAAATCATTTCTCATAGCTGCTTCTATTTACTGAAAGGCTGCTTGTCTCCCACCGGGGCCCAGACAAATGAAAATGTTATTTCTCTACTCATGAACTCCTACCAAGTCTGCCTTTTCACTGCTGGCAATTTCATTTCTCTTCCAAATTTGAGTTAAGCCCACGACTTCAGGGAAATAATGTCTCTCGAATAATCTTCTGTAGCTGTAATTCCGGGGTGATGTATCTTGTCTTTCTTTTTTGAATCCCGCTACCCATTTGTATTCGGTATAATTTTTTATATATTGTACAGGTGATTTGGTGACACATTAAGAGAATGTGCAAGACTGCAATTACACAAAGTATTATCAAATGTTACAATGCAATCCATTTTTAAATGTATTAAATATATTACAGCATGGACTCGATTCCAAATCCAAAGTTTTGCCGTGTACCTTACTTGTGTTTGTGAGCTTTAGGCTAAATTTGGTATTCTGAGTTTAGAGAAAGTAGCTTGGCAAGTTTTTTGTTTTTCGTTTTTTTTTAAGAGTGTACTGCACAATCCCACACGTTTGTATCTTCAAGCCTGGAGATATACAATACAGGCATTTTGTAACTTTCAATTAGTTATTATTTTAACCAATTCTAGATCTATTTTTTTTAATCAATATACACGTTTGAAGTTGTTCACTTTAATATAATTTGTAAAAATATTTGGTGCATGTGTGTGTCTTGTTTTAGGCTCTGTGTATGTGTGGCTTGTAGCCACTGCGGAAGTTATGCTCTATATTGTTGTCTGTGCTGTAAATGGCGACTGCGGTTTTCTGTCTGGTCAGTCAAGACATCCATTTTCAACAGCGATTATCCTGTACAGGGTCACGGGGGTCGCTGGGGCCTATACCATCTGACAAGGGGCAAAAGGTACACTACACCCCGAACTGAAAAATAAAATAAAAATGATAGCGCTTTAAGAACAGTTGACCAAAGATATAGAACATGAAGTATGATTATAAAAGTGGGATTTATTATTATTATTTTTTTTTTTTATAAGATGTCTGCATGAATAGAATTGGCGGACAGCAACCTACGTACATATTATTTTAAGAATCCCTCGTGGAGCTGCATGAATCCAAACATGGGTTGAACATAATATTTAACTGCTGTTTCTGTTCATTCTACAGTACAGGTTGGATTGTGTTTATGAACCAGCTTTGTGTGTTATCCACATGCAGCCGTGTCTGCCCCTTGTGTGTCTCAACCAAACCCAACAAGACTTGATACCACACACAGACGCACAACACAAGCCTCCCACGCAACTCCTTTACCCCGAAGCTAAGCTCCCTGCTCGGTGCACACAACACACAATGCACATACACACACCAGGGATTCACATATACACAAACACAAACATGTGTTCCTTGGAGATGTTTACATCAATCTTCGGATAGTCTTGTTGTCTGAAAATTATGGGTAAAAGCTTTCGCTTAAGTCGGGCAGGGATTCAAGGCACAATACATAAGCTAGTAAGACAGATAAGCGGGTAAGGATGATTTGTTAGAGCTGCAGCACCGAATAGCCAGTAATCATCTAAGAGGGAGGTTGTTCGGGACTCCTAGTGTCTCAAATTATGGTTTCCTTGGCTCCCATTGTTGGGCCTGACAGGCTATTGTGATTTAGATACTATGAGGCTGCCTACGATAGTCTTCTGGTGTAATAAATTTAAAAAAAAGAAAAGAAAATGTATATAAATAATAAATATATATTTATATTATATATAACATATATATATATATATATATATATATATATATATATATATATATATATATATATATATATATATATATATATATATATATATATGTTTTCATGTGCTACGATAGTCTTCTGTTGTAATAAATAAAGAGGAAAAAAGGAAAAAAAAAGAAAATGAATAAATAAATGAATATATACATGTTAGGTTGTGTGTGTTTTCATGTGTTCAGCTTGTTGGCCAGTGTGCATTTATAGAGTAGAAATGTCGGTCAGTAGAGACCTCCCATCACAAAAGAAAGCACCACTTCCCCTTCCTTCTTTTCCTTCATGCAGCTATAGTTCCCACATTCCTCTCATTGCTATGGCAACTGGCGCTCTCTCCTTGGGCTCTGCATGCATCTAATCAGAGTGAGACCTCTGTGGAGACTCCTCTGGGCTCCACTTATTCAACTTACCCCCACTGAAACGGCCCCACGCTAAAAAAGCTGGAACAAAGAGAGGAGTGACTCCCTTAGGGAGGGAGGGGGGTGGGGGGTCTGTATGAAATCCGAAATTTGGGTTAAAAGGTTGGGTTACGGGAAATGGAATAGGTAGCCAAAAGCCGTAAGATGCGCAGCCCAAAAACAGGGAGGTAGTGTGTGTGTGTGGCTGTGGCAAATTTCAGTGGAAATTAGACTATGTGGAAAGGGATTTGTTATTGGAAGCCAAGGAGCCTGAATGCTTGGCAAGTATGGCTTGGCTCTGGCACCGCTTTAAGCTTGATAAGTCAAAATGGATTCTGGCTGAGCCTATTTATGTCATTCCTGAAAACATATGGATAGGATTCAGGCGCTCGATACTTTCAACCTTCAACAATGACATTCAACACCACTTCTTCAGTCCATTAATCTTCCATGAGAATAGATTTACCATCCCCAACAGAGAGGAACTGCATTCAGCCAAAGCAGTATTTACCACTTCAACTCACTCTGTATCATTTTCAACGGTTAAAGAACCCCCAGTTTACTGGATAAACAGTAACTTAATAACTACAGTTAGTTAAGGTCACAATGTTCAGCCAATAAGTCAAATTCTATTTTATCTTCATGGCCTCTGGGTGTAGTAAATAATTAGCGGAGATAAACTAGTAACATCTATTGTCACCCTGAGGGCTTCTCAGAGGTCATTGCACACAATTCTAATTATATTCCTACAGACCCAGGCAAGCCTGACTAAAACATTTGTGAATGCATGAAGGCAGGCGTGCCCCTAGCATTTTTGAGACAAGCCATCCAAGGGGACCTCTCACAGTCCCCTGACAGACATTTGGCTGTTGAGATTTTGGCAGGGCAATTGAGACCAAGCGTAATTTTGCCCGACTGCCATGACACAATGTGTCACAATCTGTTCATAACAAGCTGACTGCGGGCGCTGAAAAAGGAGAAAGGGACAGCTAAATAAAAGCCAGTTTGGGGAGAGAGAAAAGTGAACTTGTTTTAATGGCAGGCTAGTGATGTCGGACTATTTCCTGGGAGACAGCCTATTCATCAGGTTGATTTGAGGGCTGTTTAGCTTGGACCAATCTAGCTCAAAAATAAGTCTCATTGGACACTTATGAGGAGAACAAATATGACCTGGAGACTAAAATGGCTACATTGGAAAATTCAACATATTGCAAAATCTCCAAATACTTCAGTAGGGCTGTAACAGGAAAAATCCAGAACAAGATAGAGGCGCATTAAAATTCCTACACTAAACATATGAGGGATAGAAAATGGACAGTACCATATTTTCCACACTATAAGGCGCACCTAAAAACCTCCAATTTTCTCAAAAGCCGACAGTGCACCTTATAATCAGGTGTGCCATATATATGGACCAATATTGAGCCACTACAGCAGGCGTGTTCAAAGTCCGGCCTGCGGGCCAAATGTATATGTATGGACAAAGTTTTAAAATGGGCCATTCATTGAAGGTGCGCCTTATAATCAGGTGCGCCTTATAGTGCGGAAAATACGGTAACTGCCTCAAATCCACTCGAAAACAAAAAGTCCATCTCGGCCATTTTATAGCATCATGAACATATCATTTTGTGGCCTGTAATTTCTTCCAGTAGACTTACATCTTGATAAGAGATAATACAATAAAAAAAGAAGAGTAATTGTTTCATGGCTTTTATTCTGCCTTGGCTTGGAAAATTATCACTTAAAAAAAAAATCTATCAAAAAGTCGAAAAGACTAATGCTGTCACCCACACACACCGTTATTCACAAGATATTCAACGATAATGAGCTCATTATAGGTACAATGATCCTACTTCCATATCTTGTCTTTAATGGGAAACATTTCAAATCAGTTAGAGGCAGACGGAGAAAGTGATAATTGATGCAAGCAATTACAAGTTCTGTGTCGCAGCAAATTGTCCAACATATCTGGGCACGCAGGGTGACTGTGACCTCATTTACATCTGAGTGTCAGGCAATAATTGGAGAATGTATTGAGGAGGTGGGATGGAGTTCCATTTATATTCCCTAAACAGGTCTGGGATTGCGAAATCAACTCAGACAAGAAGCATGTGGAAAGGGTCATATAAGCAAAGTTTTAACAAAATGAAAAAAAAATAAATAAAGGGTATGTTTTGTAGGCACAGGCAAATCTCATCAAAATAGTGATCTTTACTACAACAAATATACTTTATGACAGTAATTGGTTTCTAAAAGCTGTAATTTCAGCATTTAGAATGGTTTTACCACATGCACACTGAATTCCGCAGAGGCTGTCATGTTTTGACCAGAACGTCAGTAATAACTAGGTCCAGTTTCATGAACCGTGGCAGGAGACTTTGGCAGTGTTTAGGGTTGAAACCACTTCAAACGCACCAGAAGATGATGTGCTTGACTTTAAACAACATCACTTCCAGATGTTTCATTACAAAGCAGCCTTCCAAGACCTCAGTGAAAGCAAACTCTCTGAGAAGACTGGGAGGGATTTTAACAACGAGCATTTTACATTTTGTGGGGAAAAAGCGTGTCGTCTGGTGGTAAATTCATTATACAATTAAACAATGTACTCAAGTGCGGCGACTGATGTGTGTTGATAAAGTAATAAAATTTCATCAGTGTGTTTGTTTTTGCTTGCAGACGAGTCATTGAAGACATCTGCAATGAACTACACGCATGAACAAAATTGACATTTTAGGTCGTGGCGGGGAAATATTTGAATTACCATATTTTACACACTATAAGGCGCACCTAAAAACCTAAAAAAGTGTGCCTTATAATCGGGTGCACCTTATATATCGACCAATATTGAGCCACTACAGCAGACGTGTCCAAAGTCCGGCCCGTGGCCCAAATGTATATATCTTATATATGGACAAAGTTTTAAAATGGGCCATTCATTGAAGGTTCGCTTTATAATCCGGTGCACCTTATATATGGACAAAGTTTTAAAAAGGACCATTCATTGAAGGTGTGCCTTATAATCCGGTGCACCTTATAGTGCGGAAAATACGGTAATAATATGAAACTACACGTCATTTAAGGTTTCCACGAAAAGCTCAGCCAGTACGTGTTCCTTCTAAGTTACATCTCTCGGATTTGTATCGATATATTTTGAATTGGAACCATTTGATTCTTTCATCTTTCAGAAAATGGGTCAGACTGGTGTTTGTACACCCCTACCATGGACATCCAGTCTTGACTGGATTCAACAAGATGTGTATCACAGCGTGCCATAAATACAAAATCTAAACCGAGAGAGGTCACAAGGATACAACAGCTGAGCTCAAGTCAATTGTGCCAAAGAGGCCTAACCTACCAATGATATACTGTGTGTAATTAAGGGAGGGAACAACAAATATCTTTCAGTAGGTTGCCAAAGGACTGATTTATTCTTGGAATGGGTGCACACATAGCCATGTGTCTTGAATAATTTACCACAAATTGAGAATATGTAAAAAAAAAATTGTCAATTTATACCTAGAGTCTCCTTTATGATCATCTGCCTTTTGTGGACTCTGACCCAGCACTCCAAAGCTTCTTCTCTTATCAAGAATCTTGGGTATAAAAAAACACACGCACCAAAAAAAAAAAATGGAGTAACACGCTGTTTACTTGGGATCCCAGGCCCGTAATTGCCAATTTATTTGATAGGCAGCTGGGTAATGGTGGCATTTCACCCCTTGCCACAGAGACTAAACAGAAGTGATTCATCCCCTTCCCTCCCTGATCCAAACGACTCCCTCTGCTTGGGACCGCTGCTTGCCTCAATGCCTGCCACCCAGACCGAAAGGGGTGGGGTGTGCTGGGGGGGATGGCGGCCATGTCGGCTTCAAACAAACCCAAAAGGGAACCCGGCACTTCAGAGGAAATGCAGCTAAGCCTGCCAATTTAGCTGGGCTTTTGAGGGTTGAGGCAAACACAGCAGACCTGATATGCCATTTGTACGCCTTAATAAGCTGGCAGAATCGGGTGGAAAAAGGAAGGCAAGTGAGAAATAAGAGGCTGCCATACCTGACCCCCTTCGACCTGTATCGTCCAGCCAGCCAGGGCCAGGTCAGAAAAATCTGTTCATCTGCTTCATTGGAGCATTAGGCAATATGAGGGCAAGGGGGGACTAAAGCAAATGGACTTCAGGAACCTGGGCTAATCTGAAATGAAGACCCACACAGCCTGACGGGGGACTGATGGCGGTCGGGGTGTCTTCATGCTTGCCAGCTTTTGGCAGCTCTTCTGGCAGCACGCTAAGTGTCCTGCAAGGTGTTGTGGGGCGAGGGGAGAAAAGGGCTGTGCCTCCCGAGAGCCTCAAATGGCAGTCCAAGTGGAAGTGATTATAGAGAGGGTGACAGATGTTTCTTGAGAACAAGCCGGAGTGTGAATTGTGGTGTTTCTGCTTGAGGAAGCCTTCAATTTTCTCCAAAAATAATAGATACTTGTGGTATTTTTTGTTATTGCCAAAAACAAACAAAATGATATACTGTTATCGTTCCAATTCAGGTCAAATATGAGCTTAAATGTTTTTAAGTATATTATATTAAATTAAGGTTTTATTTTGAAATAATTTCTCATTCACTGGAATTAGTACCGTATTTTCCGCACTATAAGGCGCACCTAAAAACCTCCAATTTTCTCAAAAGCCAACAGCGCGCCTTATAATCCGGTGCGCCTTATATATGGACCAATATGGATTCGTGGATGAAGACTAATTTATTAAAGTAAGCTTTACGTGTTTATTTTGTGTGTTGTGTGATATTAACATTTGAACAACGTTGAGTTATTGATATATTATTTTTTATTAATATTTATTAATAATATTTTAGTTATTGTTTTCACTATTTCGAGTGTTACTATATTGTGATTGCATTAACGTTTGAGCAACGTTGAGTTATTTATTCTATGCACTTTAGAATTTGGTGCGCCTTATATATGGACAAAGTTTTAAAATGGGCCATTCATTGAAGGTGCGCTTTATAATCCGGTGCGCCTTATAGTGCGGAAAATACGGTAATGTGACAAGGATCATTGTAGGATTTTCAGAAATCATGGAATGAGCAAGGTGTTTCTTGATTCCCCTACAATAGATCAATTCAATTTAGGAGGATGTCCAATCTTATTAACATTGTTGGTTAAAAAAAATAAACATCTTTGGTGGGGGGGGGGGGGTAATAAAATTTCAGTTTATTTTGGTAATACGTTTGAATTACTTTCAAATACGTAGTTGCAGTCCGCTGACATTTGGGCTAATACAGTCTTGTTAGAGTCTCATAAGATGACACGTCTGGTTTCACGATTGTACACGGCATTACAGCGATGATAGTCGTTCGCAAGTTTGCACCACGAGTGCAGGCTGACATAAATTAGCAACTATCTTTTCAATTTCAACATCAAATGACTTATTTCATTTCATGCCCAGTCAAGCGTCAAAGCTACATGCAGAATCGGTTTTGCTCCAGTTGTTGGGCCATGTCTTTCTCAAAGACTAGCTCGCCTCGCTTCTGACAGCTTTAATTATGGCCACATATCTGTAGATTCTTCACACGAATAAAAATCACGTGTGGCCACTCCACTATTGTCCTGAGCGTCTCCAAAAGAAAGGTCGACTTGGGTTCAAATGTAAATCATGTGTGCACTGCTAATCAAAAGTATTGAAACAGTGACCCTCTGTGGCTTGTTAGGGTTAGCAACAAATGTTTTATTCATCCTGTATTTGGGTTTACTTACCAATCTGTGGAGAGGAATTGTGAAAGGATTTCTTAATGATGCATTTTTGACTGATAGACCAAAAATATGACATTTACATCATACCTTTTGATCACATCAGACAATGGCTGGTCTCTTTCTGCATCCCATAATTACACAGACCATATTTGAAGCCATACTGGTACTCACATCTGTCAGCCGGTCTCTGGAGCTGCTCCTCATGGAAGGTTTGGACTCTCCACTTATGCTCTCACTGTCGCTCTCTTTGCGTTTGTTCTGTCCTGGCTTCAACTGCTTGAACACAAAATGAGAGCACAGGTTAACAACGTGAAGATAAACTCGCTCCAGCTATACTGTACACAAGCTGTTGGCCTCCTGCAGAACTCAGGTCATAAATATGCGGGAACTGGCAGGAGCCGTCTAAGGACTTCTCGGTCCTTTCAACGGCCGTCACAACGCTTGCCAATGAAAGACGAGCCATCTGATATTGCGGCGTGAAGCTACTCGCAGCTCATGAAACAGAGAACGGGGACAAAACCCGCTCCAGAACCTTTAAATGGAGCCTCTTTGCTTTCCAAGTAGACACCACATGCTGAGACAGCAGGAGCTCCGCAAGTGTTATTCTCCAGACACTCGGTTGGAAATGCCACAAAATGAGTAGAATGACGAGGACGAGCGAGCCAATCCGCAAGCATCTGAGGCTCTTCAAAATATGGAGAACAATAAAAGACTCTCTCGAGAGAGCTGAGTGGAATGAGGTGGTTGTATACTCCCTGTCCAAGTGTGTGATTGAAGTCCACCAAAAGTGTCTGCGCTGTCCCTTGCAGACCAGACAAACACTGCAGCTTTCATTTTGAAGCACATTAAAAAAAAAAAAAAACCTGCCTTTATGGGACAGTGCAGTAAAGTGGCGGCTCAGACACTTAATAGGAAAAGTAGAGAGATGCTGGCTTGGACACGAAGATGATAGCCCATTTTTCCTGCCATTTGAAAGGAGGTGTGGGGCTCCCAAGCCGTATAAACAGTATATTTTCCACCCATTTCTTTTGCTGCGATTAAAGGCCACAAGGCAAGGGAATAGTGACAAAACTCTTGAGTTGAGCAGATAATTAAAATGATCCCCTCCATATTCTGTCGCCATTAGTAGTGTGAAAGGAATTCTATTCCTTGAGAGAATTGCATGACGGGTGGATTCGCCAGAGCATGATAAAGAGACTCCTATGTGACTATTTGGCTGTGTGCGGATGGTCGGAGAGAATCAAAAGCATTAAGAGCAAAGACCCAAGGCCGCTAATGCCCTGTGCTGTGATAGCGCTAATTACATAACACATTTAATTCCCAACAAAACCAGAGCACATTCGACTCTTTTTTTGTAGAAACGCCAAATTGTCCAAGGGGAGTTTATGGGCAGTTACAAAAAAAATAATATCAGCGAGTGAGGCATTGAGCTGATTATGTGACGGACCCTTTGGCATAATCTGTTTGCCTTACCATATTTATTCCTCAACTTGTGATGTAAGAACGTATTTTGTTTGGCCGGCTAATGAGCATTAAATTCAAACTCTTTGGCAATCAGTCAATAAAGCCCATTCAAGCAGTGTATCAATACAAATATAAATGATGCTGGAGTATTAAAAGTACCGCACTATAAGGCGAACCTAGAAACCTCCAATTTTCTCAAAAGCTGACTGCACCTTAAAATCAGGTCCGTCTTATTTATGGACCAACATTGAGCCACTACAGCAGGCGTGTCCAAAGTCCATCCCGCGGGCCAAATGTATATATCTTATATATGGACAAAGTTTTAAAATGGGCCATTCATTGAAGGTGCGCCTTATAATCTGGTGCACCTTATAGTGCGGAAAATACGGTACTCCATCAAATCTATGTACAATTCCAAAATAACTTGTCCAAGTAAGACAAGACTTAATAAAGTGTGGTTTATCTTTCAAGGATATTAAAAAGCTCCGGACCTGATTACACAGCTATTTGAACAAATATCCCTCATCTTGTTCTCTTTAATTTAACCCTGAGCGCCATTAAATGACTTGCCAGAATACATTTGACTTGTTTTTTTTGTTCACTTCTCTTTATCAAGTGTACTGATGATGAATTCATTTATTTATTATTTATTCTTGGAACACAATGGAAAGGAAATTCTGGAGGTCACTGCAATTAAAATTCCTGTAATTTATTGCCCTTCTATGTGACAATATATCAGAATAAGAAGCCTATGCGGGGACGTCTATTATTAACAACTCTGATGTGATTATTCCCACAAGGCAGGTAGGTCTTTTAAACATAGCCACAATTTTATCGGCAGTAATGAACTGTTGCTACTGCCCTTTATTGCAAGCGAGCCTTATCTATAAAGCTGAGGAAATGACTTTGTCTGCATAATGTTTTCTAATTTCTTTGTGGTGAAAATGAAATACTGTATGGGGGTCAAACAAGCACACACTGATTAAACCATTTAAAAAAAAAATAATAATAATCGACTTATATTTGCTAATATATATGTTATACAGGAATATGTATTAAGATTAAACATGTATTTGAATGCTTTTTTTAGGTTATTCACTAATTGAGAGGTACATTTTGCACATCATAGGAAATAAAAGTTTTCGAAACTAAAGTGACAATGTTGCTTAATTTTAAAAGGCAACATTTATAAATGAACTCACAATGGCTCTTTACTGCACTGTGCCTCTGCTGCAGTGTTTAAATTCAAGTTGAGTTCAATACAGGCACCCAGAAATATGAATGATGCCTTTTCTTACATTTAGTAATGCATATAATGGATTATTTACATTGTGAGATTTGACTAAAGCATTTAGGCTTATTCTCAAGGGATTTGAGCCAATCACTAAAGTAGGCTTTGCTAAAATATCTTACCACAAAAGTATTTTAGACCGAGTCACGCACAACCAACCCACCAAGCTCACGATCCACATCAGAAGAAGCTTTCGGTGGGATTCACATCTTGGTTTCCCTTAGTTACCCTCGGCGGCGGCGGCTCCAGAGCTCGGCAGTCATAAAACCGAGAACAGTTTAACATCTTTTATTGTTCTTGTGCGGCTCTCCCAACAGCTAACCTGTACTCGTAGGATCTGGCAGTGAGAATTCCACGAGGGCGGCAATGAAAGAGGATCTCATTTACCTAAAAGCGCTTATGAATTTTTAATTTGCTTTAACAAGTAAATTAACAAGTCCCTCATTTGGGAAGTTTTATGGCTGCTTGCCACTGAGGGAGAACCATGAAAGTTTTATAGATAATCCACTCGCTGGGAAGCATCGCTGATAATAAATTGTCTATTTCCTGGGGCATTGTCAGACCCGTTGGTTTCCACCGACTACGCTTTGAATATCTCTTTTTATGCTGCCTTCAGAGGTCTATATACTACGGTTATTAAACTGCTTGCAAGGCTCGCCACTCTGCAGTTAAAATGAACAACTTGAGGAATTCGAGTGGACTTCACACAGGTGCTTATGTGTGGCCTTCGAGGGGCCCTATTGCCGTACATTACAACACGTTAACCAAAGCTAATCATGGGTCTTAAGCCTTTTTATAAAATATCCACACAAGACAAAGCCCCTCCATTGCTCCGTATTTGCGGTCCAACTATTAAGATTTCTACAGTTAATAGCTCTTTTTTGATCTTAAGTGCATTGTAATTCCACCTTCGACTACTAGATGGCAGTAAGTGTATTTACTTTGAGGCGGGAATATGAAAGAAGAAGAACGAAACACTATGACCGTATTTCCTCACAACGTAGTTTTTGTTGAAAACTTGTTATCTGCTGTAATCACGCTTTTTAAATCTACAAATGAACAATTTTGGGAAAAAAATGATTTGTTTACTATAAACACAAAAGGATTGTACACTGTTACACTGCTTGTAAAATATGTTATCCATATCTGTCAATACAAATGTTCAAAAGTGTTTTTATATTTTAAGTGTTTGAAGACCTTAATCACCAAATCATATGGTATAAAATGTGACTATAGAGCAATTAAATAAGGTAAGATTTTACTTATAGCAGGGTTGATCTAGACCAGGGGTGTCAAACTCGTTTTTGTCGCGGGCCGCATCGTAGTCATAGTTTTCTTCGGAGGGCCGTTATGACTGTCAATGCCTTTTATTATATACAGTATAGGCGGCACAACAAACTGATGAATAACTAGGTTTGAAACTGGAGACTATAACTGCTCAAATATTTTTAAAAGATGAATGGTAACAAAAAAAAATATTTCTTTAAAAGTGAAGACAATTTGTAGTTTTAGTATTGACACGAAGTCGATGCACAGTTTGTTTTCAGGGGCCACATAAAATGATGTGGTGGGCCGTATCTGGTCCCCGGGCCTGGAGTTTGACACCTATGTTCTAGACGGTAACCCCCGCGATGTCTGTTGGTTTATCACATACTGTAAAATCACCTTGACTTACTTGACAACAGCAGTTGGAACGTGCTGCTCCCGTTTAACTCCCAGCGAGCTTTATCAGATTAGACTGGAAAGTGAAAAAGGGACCTAAGGGTTCGTCAGGGTCAGTAAGAAAGCTGACAAGAGGATCTACAACATCTTTTCTGACAGCGGCTGTGAGGAAAGCCCACCAGCATGGCCGGACGCTGACCCGGTGCTTTGCTCCGAGGCCCGGCTTGCTCTAACAGCCACAGACAGCAGTCCCGCCTGGCCTTCGTGTCACCCATAAGTCCTTGTGCCACGCTCCGTCGTAGCCTGTCACTAAGCATCAGCCCTACGCTTCCATTGCCCCAGATTTGTTTATTGTTAGCTCTGCACGGGGGGCAAAAGGGTCACAGCCAGTGTAAAAAGAATCCTTAATAACACTCTTAGGTAATCATGGTGACTACCGTATTTTCCGGATGATAAGGCGCACCGGACTATAAGGCGCACCTTCAATGAATGGCCCATTTTAAAACTTTGTCCTTATATAAGGCGCACCAGAGTATATATTAATGCATCATGTCAGATTTTTAATCCAAATCAAATCATTCTCCATTTTATCTTTTTTATTTCAACTTCAGACGAAACAAACTACTTTATAAATCACAAAATAATGATCCATAGTCTTTTTGATTCATGATTCATAGTCTTCAGCGGGCCACTTATGATTGATTTTATGACGCAATGCTTCGGGCCAGTTTGAATTTAGGAATGTGGTCCATATATAAGGTGCACCGGACTATAAGGCGCACTGCCGGCCTGTGAGAAAATTTTAGGTTTTTAGGTGCGCCTTATAGTCCGGAAAATACGGTAAATGACATATCAGACTTACTAGTGAGTTGTTAGTTTGAGCTTAAGATGTCATTCGCAACTGGCCATTTCCTCTCATTTTCAATCTTCTGGCATCATTGTGAGGAAGCAATCTCTGGAGATCTTGTCAGACATCATTTCCCAAGCAAGAGAATGATCAGTAAGGCTACAGAGGTGGCTTTTCTAGCTTCTGTGCTGGAATGTGAAGCCATACGAGCCACAGAGGACTAGTCACAGTAGCCGCTGGGTAAAAGCATCTCGAGCAGAGAGGCAAATGGAGGCTTTTTGGGGGGGGGGGGGGGCAAGAAGATGGGGGGGGGATGCATGGCTGAGAGCACTGCCTTGATCTCATCAGTCATACTAAGGACTCCATTTCCTCCACCGCAAGCTGGAGGCTACTGAAGTTTGCGGCTGCATTTATCTATTGCCATAAATTCTTGATTTATGACGACATTACAGACAAATCAATATGCTTTTAACATCCATCCTCTGGCCTGCGTCACAAGCACCCCACTCCTCTCTCACAAATGGTCATATAATGCTGTAGTCTGGTGCATTGAGTTATGGGGACAATTCCCAGATTTAATAATGAAAGGCGCTAGTGGGGAAAAGTTAGTGCTGAGAAGAGGGCAGCAGGAGACATATACTCTCAGATCATATCCGAACATCTTGTTATAGAGGCCAAGCACGGCAATAAAATAAACCCCCCCCTGCCCACTTTACACACCTTCAATTCCCTTAAATGGGAGTGGGAAGGATGGGGATGAGAGCAGATGAACGCTCATCATCACGTAACTACTCATCAAAAAATGTGTGCGCAATTAATTGCATGGCTCCCCAGCTCTTCAATCTGTGCTACAAAGTTATTACTTCAATATTGGCTTTTAGAGACCAATCCAACTGTAGCCACAACTAGCTGCAAAAAAAAAAAAGAGTAAGAAACTTAAAAAATAAAAAACAGCTCCTAGAGTATGGTCGGCTTCAATAAAAAGCGATGCGGGGAGAAAAAAAAGACAACAGAGAAAAAGACCTCTCCTAACGGCTTGCAGGGGCTATCATTTCTCTTTTTTATTGCCATTTATTTTCCTCCAGGAATTCACTGCCAGTATATTGGCAGGCCTTCCAGTAGATGGATGCAATGAAATTTAGCGCAGACACTTAACACTGGATCAAGCCTTATGTGCAGCTCATGTGCAGTAAGAATATGATAGACAATGGCGTTACAAAACCCCAATACATATTTTGAATGTTACATGAATAGTAGCGGCATGTCAAAGGTGCTCTGGTGACTTTTAGACATGGTGGTTATTTTGTTAAAAAAAGCAATGCGCCAGTTATGTATACCGTATTTTCCGCACTATAAAACGCACCAGATTACAAGGCGCACCTTCAATGAATGGCCCATTTTAAAACTTTGTCCATACATATACATTTGGCGCGCAAGCCGGACTTTAGACACGTCTGCTGTAGTGGCTCAATATTAGTCCATATATAAGGCGCACCTGATTATAAGGCGCACTGTCGGCTTTTGAGAAAATTGGAGGTTTTTAGGTGCGCCTTATAGTGCGGAAAATACGGTAATTGGTTCAGAATGACTACAGGAGCACAAAATAAAGATAAAAATTGATTAATGAAAAGAATGCTGTCTTTTAGACATGGTGACTATTTTGTTTAGAAAAAAAGCAATGGGCCACTTATAATTGGTTCAGAATGACTATAGGAGCAGAAAAAAAGACAAAAATTGGTTTAGTGAAAACAATGTTTGCCGTGGTAATTGAGCAATTAAGATTTGAACATGATTGCTGATGAAATCTTTGTATTCACACTGGCACTTTCTCATTACAAAGTAGCCAGGATGGTAAGTGAAGGTCACGAGGTCATTCATGTTAGCAGGTGGATATTGAGGACAGACGGTCGGTGATGTGTGGCGAGTGGCGGTATTAACCAAAATGAATGATATTATCTCACCTTAGCTGCATTTGGCTCCATCTGCATGACTATTCAGGGGATTAGGGGGAGGCTGTAAAAATAATGGCAGGATATACATTTCCGATTCGGGTGACCTGAGTGCATGCCCAAGGCCAACTCTATCATCAGTAATCTCTGCAGTAAATGTCCTCATCTAGCCACCATCCCTACATTCCCATCTGCCATTATTAAGTCATAAAAGTATCATAAAATAAGCAGAGTTTGTCTGCGTTGTGAGGATCACGGTAGCAAACATCTGCTTCACAAACCAGTAATGGGTGACAACAAAATGGCAAACCACAATTGCAGTTGAAACGATCATCTCGGGAGGCTATTCAGTTTAAAAAGCACATTCTTTAATTCTACTACAAGTACCGTATTTTCCGCAATACAAGGCGCACCTAAAACCTCCAATTTTCTCAAAAGCAGACAGTGCGCTTTCTAATCCGGTGCGCCTGATAGGGCGGAAAATATGGTATCTGATTTTATATGATTGACCTCCAAAATCTAAATTTTGGATGTCCGCATTATGTTTTTTGAGAATATTTTATTTGCATGCATTCACCTCCTGATTAAACTACTTAAAGAGTACTTTGCAAAGAAGATATATATATTATCACATGCTTCAGCTAATGTGAGTTTGTACCGTAATTTAAGATTATACAGCTTTGAGGAAAGCTACTGGCCACGCAAGACCTCACAGCATTCAGTCGTATAAAGAGCTGCCCCTTGTGTGTCACAAATTCCAACGCACAAGGGAGCAGTTATAGCTGAGCCAAGTTCTACATCACATGTACTATGCTCAGTGCTCTTTATTTATACGCTTGTTTTTCTCTTCTGTAGGACTGTTAGCGTCTTTCAACAGCCATTAGAGAAGAGCCAGAACAAAGCTATTACTTCTCTTCGCCGTGCCCATATTCTATTTGTGTTTTTGTCTGGGAGAGTAATGGTGTTCCTTTACCGCATAAATCAGATTTACCCCATTTTTGGTTTAGTTATTATTTTTTGCAACATGTTTTATTTAGCGCACTACATCTTGTTCTATGTCAAGCTATTTTTTGGTGACGAAAAGCTTTCCAAGTTCTTGGAGAGGCATCCGAGGCTACGAATCGACCTTTAGAAGGCAATTTTGCCAGTAAAATGACTTATTTACTGTTATCAATTGATCGCCTGGATCTGGGGATTGGTTAAAAGCCACCAGGAAATGGAATATAGTTTCAGTTTTCAGCAGGCTCCAAGACAAGGCTTGCTGACCTTAGCCTCCAACAAGCTTTGTCATCTGCGGAATGCCAAGATCGATGCTCTCTAGGTCATCACCGGTGACAAGGTTCCAACTAATAACACGGCTTTTGCTGCCTCTGCAACGTAAATGCCACAATATTTCTGAGCAGCTTTTTCGATTTGGATGGAGAAACCAAGATATGGAATGTGGGAGCTATCAGATGAAGTGGTGGTGGGCTGATGAAGAATGGTTATGTCTTTGCACCGATGCTGGCTTAGAGAGAGAGAGAGAGGTAGGAGAAGAAGAAAAAAACACGATGTGCTACGCAGGGAGGGTGGGGGTGGGGAGGGGGTCTGATAAATCGAAAATGACTGGCTGCCGAGTTGTAATCTGCCAGCGCCAAGCCCCCTGTAGCAACAAGCCAAATGAAAAAGCACGCTGACAGGCCAGAGAGATGAAGGGCCTGCGGTAGATTACGGAGAGGAGATGGCGCAAGGTGCAGAAAAAAAAAAAGGCGGTGGGGGGGGGAGGGAGGAGGACAGCTCCAACATGGGGTGGGACAGCTTGTTCTTGTTTACAAAGGTGTTCAGAGGACAAAGACAGGAATTAGTCATGTCTACCTATACATAAAACACCACACAGACTCAATTTTCTTTTCTGCAAAGTTCCATGTAGATTGGACGGGTTCTTATCATGTACTGTTAAGTGTCGAATGTTTTTCAGCACCACGGAGAGCTTTGGCGTAAGGACATATTTTGTAAGTTAGTGACTAAATGGTGAGATGCTAATACTTGAGCAAGGCATTAAAGACTAAATATAATAAATAAATAAATAAACATACAGTTATGGTTATTTAATTTCCCTTCAGGGATGGTAATTAGTTTAATTAAAAAAAAATGCATGGCTCTGCTGGTTACAATTAAGCAGCGAGTTTCTTCACGACAAAATGTGTTCTGTTCCAATAAGCGAGTAAATGTCAGGCGCTTTTCTATCTCACTTCATGTTTCTTTTAAATTACAGTGTGATGAGATGCTAAAATGTCACAGTATTTATGTTTATCTGACACAACCATCATAATACCATCTAGCATACAAAGCTGCAAACTAGATCAGCTTTTAAGTGTCCTCTGGAAAATGTGTGATCATCTGAAAATAATGTCCCGCAATTTGATGTGATCTTTGCATTTTGACTAAATGCCAGTAGGCTAGGAGGGGGGGGGGGGGTCGGTCAGAGGACCCAAGGAGCCAATTGTCCTTCACAAAGCAGGTGAATCAAGCTGCGGCATTCAAATCCGACACAAGAGCTCCACCTACTGCAAGAGCCTCCAACGTTCCTCTGTGAAAACAGCAAACCGACTGAAAAGGAAACAACAGTGCACATGACTCTTATTTATTTATAATTCATAACACGACCAAGTTGCAAGGAACTAATAAAGGCCCGTTCACCTCTTGACAGTATTAAAGGTGAAAGTCTCCTATATGGAGGGTCTAGTCAGCCGAACAGGACTCCTCACCTTAATCCTCAACAAAGCTCTCTGGCAAGAAATGCAAGGTCATTTGAGCAGCAGCCCAGGACACGACCACTGGCATCCTAAGTGGGCACTCAGTGGAAAATAACAAAAGCTGGTAGAGGCAGAGCCCACCTAGATGCACCAAAGCAAACAGCGTGTCTGCACTATCCACAGTTTACACATCGACATCAGATGAGCTGCATATATTTAGAAATCACCCGTGGCTCAGCGTGGGGTCTGATGAATTCACACAGCAGGAAGCGGCGGCGGCGGCGTGCTTTTAACGGCATTATCAGCAACTCTTTGTTGTTTATCCATTGATGCTTATTTTATTTTTTTCCCCCAACCCCACTCTGCCTCTCCACTGCAGCAGACATGCCCAGGAAAGCAACTGGGGCTTTAAAGATGGAAAGACTGGATCTGGATCCCCCCCCCCTCCTTCTTCTCTTGTTTCATTTGTAAAGCCCATGGATCACAGTGGGACAGTCACGGAGAAAAGCCATCTCTCTCACAGCATGGCCGCTGTTTCACTGCAACACCGATCGGCTGCATGCACCCTCACTTCCCGCACTCCCGCTGAGCTATTCAGGAAATCATGACTGAAGCTGAACTGCTTCTATGCTTATCGTCATTCTTAGCTGAGGCACTGCAAAAAAAAAAAAAATAAAATAACACTCCATCTACAAACTCAGAAGAAAAATGACAGTTAAACTGCACAAATAATTGCTTTCACTGAGTCAAAATGATGACAAAATAAATGATTTGGACTCTCAATGAATTAGCCACTATTTAAATACTATGCTTGTCAGAGCAAAAATAAAGTTCATCACTTTAATCTACAGGCAATTTCCAAAACTAAATTTCTAGTACGAGATAAAGCTTTTGCAGAAGCAGAGTGAGACGGACGGCACTGACACTTAATCAAAGAAATACTGAGTGAAGTCATGTCACTTAGTTCCACCGTGGCAGCTTTTGCATGAAATGGCTTTGAGCTACGCAGTCATCCGGCACCAAATTATCGAACCGCCATTGAGGAATCTTAAGTGGAAGAAGAAGAAAGTGTTTTTTCTCACGCTGGTATGTAGCGGACATTACTTATCAGCCACTGGCCAAAAAGTAGTTAATGAAATATTAAATTGGGGGACAACTTAAGTTAAAAGACCTTTTCCTACATATTGGCTAATATAAGTCTGACGCCATAAAAAAAAATATATTACAAGCAGTGACTGCTCCAACCTTGACAGCAAAACTGTATTTTGTCTCCAAGATAAGACTTTCTTGTATTCCATGTCTTAAGAACTCACAATAGTCCTGAGATAGACAAAACACAAGCCTCGTGAAATGCGCACGAGTCAGCACACGGGCGAGTTCCCACATATTGACAACTGTGCTGAGTGCAAAATAAAACAAAGCCAAGGTTGTGAAGTATTGTGCTACAATGATTCATGACCTCCAAGTGTTTTTATTCCCAGACTCAATAAAGTTCATTATGTTTTGACTCTTTATAAACATCTGTATAGTGATCATGTAGCGCTACAGTCGAACTTTTTTTTTTAAAAAGGCCCCATTAAACAAGTCCGTCTATCTTTTTTTTCCCCTTAGAAAACTTTTCATTTAAAATTGCCTTTTCAGTTCATATACTTTATAAAAGCAAAGTATATCTTTATAAGATCCGAAGAGAGACAGCAAAGGCCCAAATCCCCGTGGGACATCTTTTAAACACACGAGTAAATAATTTAGCAGCGCCTGAACAAAGACTGAATCAGAATCTTGCTTCTCTCATGTATGCTGCACTTTCTTTCCCCGTCCCACAAGAAGTGCCAATGACACTTTTCCCTGTGTTTGAGTATTCCCCCCCACCCCAAGATTTCCGAGGTGATTTTCATTGCTACAGCAGAAGGTTTGGTTGCCGCTGCTTGTTTAAGTTCAGACACCACTGACTTTCCCCCCCCCCCTAGACAGCTAGTTTCAATGCATCAGCTTGTCACCCTCTCATTGACCTGTTGGTGGTGCTACATGACAACATATCAGGATGATGAATCCAAAGGGGACTCGATTTTAGTCATCAATTATTAATCTATCAATTAAGAATTGTCATTTCACCCCATAACACTACAATAAAAAAAATCATTCTTCTATTCCCAACCACTTTCAGATGTGGGAACAACTTGTTTCCCATCATCTTAGAAACTATGTACCATTTTATGCCAGAAAAATGTTTCTGTGCGACAGGGAAAATTGATGTTTGCTCGGAGGTCACTTATATTTTTATGATTGATGTTTAATGGCAAATGCAGTTGGACAGAACTAGTAAGTTTGAGAGGAGACAGATGGAGAGAAAAAAAGCTAGAAAGTATCACTATATATACTAAATATACTATATATATTAAATATAAATAAATATATATATAAATAAATATATATATAAATATACGTATATATATATATATATATATATATATATATATATATATATATATATATATATATATATTTATAAAAATAAAATACCCATTCTAGATAGAGCGCAAAATTCCCATTTGAAAGAGAAGCTGACTGCCAAAGGGTTCACTGACTGAAGCTTGTACCTGTCTCTTCTCTCACTTTGTCTGTGTCTAGCTGCTAATTACAACCATTTTCCATAGTTGTTATTAAAAACAAACAAGCTGCGTTTTGCCGCTCGCCGCGGGCCTGTAACACCGGGAGCGCCTGCGCATCCTAATGACTGCAATCAGGCTCCGGGTGAGCAAGGAGACGCCTTTGTTTTCTCAGACGATGTGGAATGAAGCGGAAAAAAGATGTGCACGCATACACAACACACTTCATACACTTGAAGAGGACAATGCATTGTGATTGCATTCTTTTCATCGCCATAAACAGAGGCAAGCAGCTATCAAAGGAAATGTTATTTTAACATGCATCATTACACCATGTTTTATTTACTCTCTAGCTATGTGTCAAGGGACTTTGCAGATAAAGTGCTTAGTACCTGTGCTCTAAGTACGGGGAGAATGATAATGTGTAGCGTCTTTAAGCTTGGCTATTTGGTTTAAGCGCCATACAATTAGTCAATACAACATGATTATGAATGCAATCAGGCTTCATTCAAGTAGCATATTTCCAATTCTGAGCGTTTTTACAATGCATTATGCCATTGGCTGCAGAATAAATGCTATCACACGTTAAGATGTGTGTATTATTATTACCGTATGTTCCGGACTATAAGGCACACTAGACTATAAGGCGCACCTTTAATGCATCATGTCAAATTTTTAATCCAAATCAAAGCATTCTCCATTTTATCTTTTTTATTTCAACTTCAGACGCAACAAATTACTTTATAAGCACAAAATAATGATCCATAGTCTTTTTGATTCATGATTCATGGTCTTTAGCGGGCCACTTATGATTGATTTCATGACACAATGCTTCAAGCCAGTTAAAATTTAGGAATTTGGTCCATATATATGGCGCACTGGACTGTAAGGCCCACTGTCAACGTTTGAGAAAATTTTAGGTTTGTAGGTGCGCCTTATAGTCCGGGCAATACGGTAAGCATGTTTGATTGTGGCAATTTGATATTTTGACTTCTAATATTACAGGGGAAAGCTTTTGATTTGAATTAGAAGGTGCATGTATTTTACGCAATACTTGACAAGTGAGACAATTGTTCCCACAGACCATCTAGCGACCTAAAGTACTTTGACGGAGACTCTGCAATTAACTCTAATACCCTACTGGAAAAAAAACACATGCGATTTTTGCTGTTTGTACATGCCTGTCTGATGACACTTCACTAGAAATTAAATTGAATATAATTTCTATGCATGGCTGATCACTCCTGAAAATGGTTTCCATTTCTCTGGCCACTAATGACTTAGAGGCATGCACGGACACACACACACACACAAATTAGCGCTTAGAGCGCTAACAGTGTGAATCATCAGCATGTATCACAGATTCAACAGTGTGATTAATTAAGTTATAACTCAATCGATTGTAATTATATGGGTGTTTGTTCTGCTACAAAGGAGCAGGCAGCATAATGACCAACAACAAAAACAGTTAATTCAATACAAATATAACATTTCAATCAGCACAAAATATCTGACACATATTTCTCACTTACAGCATGAGTTGGGTTCAAAGACAGTCAATATTTTGAGGATCTGCTGAGTAGGGATGTATCATAATAGCACGAGGATTAAAAGAGGGGAAAAGATTAACATAATTAAGCTACGGTATATCGATTTAACTTCTCGTTGAAAACACAACTGCAGCCACAAACCCATCGATCACAGAGGTGATGTGGAGTCGAGTTTTGACTTGATCAATCAGCAACACTTCTGACCAAATGACTGCAAAATGTCAACTTAAGCCATCCAGGGGTCAAGGTTTACTACGTATCTGTATTTTGCCTCGAAAATCCTTGTTAGTTTTCATGGAAAAGAACGAAATTGTCTGGGTGACCCAAAACATTTGGACAGACGGAGGGAGTCAGAAAATTTGTTTTGGATACTGTTAGGTAGAATCTAATGTGCATGCTTGTATTTCTGTACAACTAAGTATCATCAAATATAAATATTACAAGTCATTCTGGAGAACATTAAAAGTCACATAACACAATGTTCTTATTATAATAAAAGTTTCAAATTTGTATTTTGATTCACTTGCAATCACAGTCATGAATCGGACCAATCCCTTTCGACCAATAAATGGATTGCTGTTTTTAGCACAATATCAGCATCACAGTGGAACTAGTAGTAATACGGATCATTTATTTTAGTACAACTTAACAACTTCTAGTAATGGAAAACCACTAATAGAAATTTTCTGGATACCACCACTTAAGTGCTTAAGGAACTGCAAAGTGCTACAATACTGTCTATGATTAAAAAAAAGAAAGTGTGTGTGTGTGTGGGGGTGGGGGGTATTTAACTTTACATTCAAAGCAGCTCCCCTCAGCAATTACAAATGATTAGAGACTCATAAAAATACCTGCCAATCTCAGCCAGACGCTCAAAGATACTCGGCAGTGTTGTCTGATGTGACTTTGCATTCCCTGTGGGGGGGGGGGGGGAGGGTAGCGAGTCGAAAGCGTGCCGTGTCTACATTCGAATCACCTCACACCAAAAAAAAAACAAAAAAGAAAACACAAGACCTTCGGGCAGAGGGTCCTCTCCAACATCGTAGCCTCCTCCTCCCCGCAGATGCATAATGCATGAGAACATGTAAATACGTTATCCCGCACATGCATTAATAATCACGGAGAACCTTACGGTTTCAGCACCAAGGCAATTAATAAAAGATGGACGGATAAAGCCCCCCCCCCCATCTTCAAAAACCGAATCCCCCCACCCCCATCACTTGATCCACTGAGACACATTCCTTGCCAATTCTTAACCTTGTTTTATTTCTGTGCTGCTTCTGGGGTTGCGCCGCAGCCCGAGCACGGCTGAATAATGAATGGAGGTTAGGAGAGCGCCCGACTACCGTATAGAAAGTCTGCTCCACACAAGAAGCAAGGATTCACACACATATAAACACAAACAACTGCTGTGGTCCTCAGCGGAGCCCCTGGGGAGGAAATGTGAGGTTAACTGGTCTCTGGGGAGTCGGGAAATGAGGCCTTCATAGCCTGGAGATGGTGCATAAAACATCAACGCAAAAAAAAAAAATCTCAGACTCAAACATTGATCTCCAAGGCGCAAATAGAGACTTGAAATGCAAGTTTCTCTGCTGTATCCTCCCTTAGTCCGAGTTTGGCTGAGCCATAAAGACAGATATGGAAAAAAAAAAGAAATAGGGGCAGTTGGGAAGAGAGAGGAGAAATGATTAAAAAACAGCCCAAGGTGCAGTGTCACTGAATCACCTTGCAAACTTTTTATTACAGTGACTGTAAAAAAACAACATTATTAAATTCACAAGGATGAGCAAACATTATGGTTGCTATAAACACTGGCTGCTGTGATGCCTCTGATGGCAAGCAACAGAGGGATTATTGATAATAAAAATGTAATCTCCAGTAAGGAACAAAATTTTAATTGTAGGCAGTTGTATCTGACGTTCCTCAACCATCCTATCGAGAATGAAAAAAAAACTGTTTACCATGTGAACGTTATTTACTGAAATATAGCATCTTTAATTACTCGTAAAACAGAGTGGTGACTTTAGTTGGTCGCGGGCTTGAAACAATTTTCAGAATTGAGTATTAGATGATCCAAGTGTATGAAATAATGAGAGATCACCGTGCACCCTTTAACTGACAATAATTTCAGTGCAAAAATAAAAATAAAATAATCACACACTACCAGCATGAAAGGAAGAAGTGAACCTCTGCCTAGTCGCCTCTTTCTTCCACCGAGTACAAGCCGCCTCGTTTGACATCTTGTCAATCCAAACCAACGTAAGGCAGAAGAACCAGGAGAAGACAGCTCTTTTTTATTTTTTAAATACCTCCCCCCTGTCATTCCGTCACTTCTGTGCAAGCACTATCTGACCTTTCACCTCCGCCGCCACCAAGCTTCCCTTCTCTGTCAAGCACAAAATACCCAAGAGGGAGGACGAAGAGGGGGGCTAAATTCCACCACCTCTGTGTGCCGACTTCAAATGACAGTAATGACTGTTTATTAGCTCACTTTGCCCTTGTCATGTCCAGGAGCAGCAGCCCCATATTAGTGTGATTAGATAATTAGGGCCATTACAGTATTACACCGGCCAATGTCACACATCATGCAGCGGATAACCAACGGTGACAAAAGCTCTCACGCTTTCCCTCCATTTACGGGCAACTGGCAGAAAATGGCCTTAATGATTGCAGGGAGTCTGCACCATTGGCCTATTGAAAAGCAGATGGAATTTTCTGTTTAAATTAACAACGCGGTGCAAAAAAGCCACAAAGGGGAACAGACTGCGTAAAGTAGAGAACGCAAAGCTAACCCGAGGCTAATTAACATAAGGCCCTGCGTGCTAATTTCCTAAAAATGTACTTAACACTACTCACTGAGCTTCATTTATCTGCGCTAATAAGCGGAGAGATGTGTATCTACTTAAGATGCGGAAGGTCAATTTATTAAAGCGGAATAATTCACTAAATGGAATATCTAGGTCACGCAAAAAAACCATAGTCTAACAACATACGCAGAGGAAATGTAATCATAATTAGTATAATTACGCAATCTGTGTATTAATGCTTTTCATGCTCGCTTCTAATAGAAATTATTTGCTGCTCGTGACATTTTTTTCCTCATTGAATCCACCAGATATGCAAACGAGGAATACAAACGAATGAAGAGAAAGATCGCAAGTTAACAAAGCCGTTATTTCTGATGAGGCTGTCAAAGGAGAAGCCTGGAAGGGCAGGATGGCAAGAAGACGAGGGGAGAAAAGATGAGACGAGAGAAGGTAGGCAGCATCTGGAGACTGGCAGAAATCTGATGGTCAGACTCTCCAGCATGAGGAGTAAAAATCTGTTTCCTGTCATCTTCCATCTTGTTAGTCTTTGTTCAAACTTCTTGCATCTTCTCAAGCAGCTGTTTGCTGTCTGCACTGACAGATGGCAGGTTGTCTTTGATATGCATGTGTGTGCCTCTGGTCTGCCCTTCCCTTCCCGACGTAACCGCCACATAACCTCCTCCCCATTACTCGTAAAGTTTTAGGTGAGAGAGAGAAAAGTCAGGCTGACCAATGTACTGACATCATTAACTTCAATATTTCATATTTGATGGCATAATAATGCGGTCTTCTTTTGAACAGAGAAATCTCTCGAGAAGAGACGGCTATGACCTGAGCCGACAGCAGACGGACGGCATTCCGAGGGTATTAGAACAGAAGGTAATGATCTCGAGGGGAATGATTCTCAACAGGGAGATGTATTGTCTGCGTGGAGCTTCTGATAAGATAGAGAAAAGTTCTACTGAACATCATTCTCAGGGCAACACTCAGCTTTGTGTTTAGAAGCTAATAAATCCAAAGTCAGTAAAATGATGTACATTTCAGCAAAGTCTCCTAAGTCAATAAAATGCATTTGTGGCCACGCTGCTCAATTCAATATGTACAAATCCAGATTTGAACCTTTACGAGGCAAAATGGTAAACATCTGTGTTTGGGGATAAGCGGTTCAGACAATGGATAAATGTAACAGACTTAGATTCTTCGCTTTCAGCAATTGCTTATCCTAACTAATTGGAGGTCAACCAGAGTTCTGACATGGATTGTGTTTGACCCTGGAGGATCGACAAAGCTGCATTTGTGTACTTACATATGCCATAAAGCTTCTGTCTGGAGTGCAATGGGGAATCTAGTCAAAGCAATCAGTGATTGGGAAAAGTTAGTTCCCATGACTGTAGGTCTATTAAGTTTTAATCACATTCATCCATCCATTTCAGATTACGCTTAAACTCTACAGGCCTTGGACCGATGGTCAGTCAGTCACAGGGCATATATTGAGAGAGACATTCAAACTACTGTATTTTCCGGACCATAAAGGCGCACCTAAAAACCTAAAATTTTCTCAAAGTGCGCCTTATAGTCCGGTGCGCCTTATATATGGACCAAATTCCTAAATTTAAACTGGCCCGAAGCATTGTGTCATGAAATCAATCATAAGTGGCCCGGTGAAGACTATGAACCATGGATCAAAAAGACTATGGATCATTATTTTGTGATTATAAAGTAATTTGTTGCATCTGAAGTTGAAATAAAAAAGATAAAATGGAGAATGATTTGATTTGGATTAAAAATCTGACATGATACATTAATGGTGCGCCTTATAGTCCGGTACGCCTTATACAAGGACAAAGTTTTGAAATGGGCCATTCACTGAAGGTGCGCCTTATAGTCCGGTGCGTTTTATAGTCCAGAAAATACGGTAATATGCACACTACCAGTGATTTTCTCAAGCTTGCTTCAATTTAGAAAATTTGACAAGTGTCATATTTTCCATATAAATCTCGGTTGAATAACAAGAGTTTTCTCCTCCGTGTCTGTTTGGGTGAAAGTTGCCTTTCCAGTCGGGTAGGCACGCATTCATTCGCTGCATCCATCTGTCAGGCCTGTCCCTAGTGGCTACCCAGACGGCTCTCGGTCTCTCTGGTCTGCAATTATCCAGTGATCCGGACACTGGTCAGCACCTCCTCTCTCCAAGTTGAAAACCACACAGCAATCAATGCCCTCTTCTGCCTAATAATATCCTCATCATAGCCCCTTTAAACAAAGCCTCATCATGCAGGGGAGGTCCCAGGGTTCCACTTTGGTGTGCTGTGTAAATTACAGTGAGAGAGGTCAAATAAAACGCGATGCCAATTAGCCAAGAGCAGAGGTATCACATATTGATGTGGTAATGGGACAGTTGGACCTTTGGAGGTTAAGAACATTTGAAAATCCACATTGCTCTTCTATGTGTAAGATGATGGTTTCGATTATTAATGTTTTTTTTTTCCTTATCATTGCCCTGCCAAATATTTGGTGATCCACATGACACTCATCCATTTTCAAGCTGGGACACGAGATGCTTGGCATGAACAAATCTAAGAGTCAAGCCACTTTTCTTCTACTAAGCTTCTGTTGTCTGCTCTGTCTTCAAGGTTTTGTCAGACAGATGTTTACAGGGGATGGGGCTATGTTCCCTCACTGCGCTCTGCCTGGGAAAACATCTGGAGTTTGCAGGGATTTATCTGTAATCCTCTCGGCAAGCTGCGGAGCACCCCGCTGGAATTTAGATGCGTCTGTAAAGTAAGTAAGCGTTTCTAGAGGGGAGGGTGGAGGGGATGACGGATCCCACTTTGTGACAAGCATCCCGAGGGTCAAGAATCCTGTAAGCCTCTTACAGCTCCAGCTTTTAAGCATAAATCATTTAAACTGCCTTGGCTAAAATGGCTCCAATAAACTCTCATTTAAATCCTTCATGCGTGGATGGATTGGCAAAGCTTTCATGCAGATCAACACATAGTATGCCATTTTGCCAGTAGGATAACATAAGCTACTCGGATGGCAATGATGGAAAAAACTCTGAAGCGGCAAACGCATTCACACTTGAGCTATATACCTCCAGGCAAAGTATCTCCGACAGTCTCCCTATGGAAAAGTTTCGTCAAGACTTTCCTTGAGCAGAATGGGACATGAAGATCAACATGGACGATAAAGTGAGCAGAACTGTTGTTGTTGTAGTCCGAGGAATGTGGCCAAACTTCAACACATAAGCCCACACACAGGGATAGCAATTACTCTTTCCCCAGACACGATGACCCAGAGTTCTTGACCCAGAAGCCACCCAGCTTTGAGCCCCCTTTCACCCTTTGCTTTCAGCAAAGGGGAGGGAGGACCAACAGGAAAGACAAGCATTCAGTCAGAAATGGCAGTGCTTGTTTAAGGTCACTTCCTACTGGCATGCTGCTGAAAGCGTGCTTGTCAATCACACACAATTACACAGACTGGCTGCTCCTGAAGCCAGACAGCTTGGAGCAGGAGAAGCAGATGGTTGCATAAATGTTCCTTCTCTGATGTATTCAAACCCATACATATAGATAATTCCATGTCAAACGTCCCATTCCGATCTTTTTCCGATCAAATGTGAAATGGAAAAGGTTTTCCGAGTTAACTTAAACCAGATGGGAATACGCAGTGATTAGAAGGAATGCACGCATGGCACTGAGCTGGATCTTCTACTTTTACATCCAGCAAGCACTTGTAGTGTCGTCATGGTTGCTTTGACTTATCTTCCAACTGCTGTTACTTTCTTTCGAATGGGATATTTCCGCTTTGGCAAAGGTAACTAGTGCAAAACTCATCAGCTGATCGTCCTTGCAGAAATGCTTCCCTTACCAGATAAAAGCAGACAATCTCAGCGTCTCATTAGGTCAATTAACCTACACTTAGTAAAACAGTAAATGAGGCCAGCCAAATGCTTTCCACTGACCCGAATTCTTCAACTTTGTGAGGTCAGGCATGAACAAAGATCCACCCTCGCCTGTTTTATTGAAGAAGATAACTGATGCTAAGCCCTAATTGAATGAGTAGAAGGGGTCATGACCAAAACCGTTAGTCATGTTACAAAGAGATTAGAGGCATGAGCAGCAGTTGGAATTAATGACAGCTCGATGACTGACTAGATGGTTGCTAGTGGCGGTGGTTGGGTTGATTAACTGCCTGAATGGCATCATGACTGGCTAGCAGTCTTAATATGTGACAATCGTAGCCATCATCATTAACACCGCATCAAATATGTAGAAACGGCCAACGGCGCTCATGATGTCATGTGTCACCAACACACAAATTGCCCCTCGATTCCATCTGAGATTTATAGAAGTTGATGAATTGTCAACACGTATCGTGTTCATAACACAAAAACATGTGCAGTGTTTGAAGATGGATTCTTATGAAGGTAATATATTAAAAAAAAAAAAAAGAAAGCACTGACGGCCCCGAGAGTTACTGTTCCCATGGGTGAAATATATTTTTTTTACCACAGGCCTATAAATCTCTGCGAAGAATAAACAGGCACCGACAAAAAGAAAAGACTCCACGTGCTGGATTACATCTTTCAACATTTTTATGCTCCCTTAATAGTCGATGGATCCATAATGGCCAAGACACTGATCTTAAAAGATATGGGGAAAAAAAAAGAACATATGGACTTACCTTCTCGTTATATTTGAACTTCACATAAAACCAACTGGACTTTATCATCCTTCTCTCCAGCGTAAGCGAGTGATTGAGTATCCAGAGAGAAAATCTCTTCCAAATGCAAATGTCGACTGTGCAGTATTGCTGGCTGCTCCTTGTGCTCTCTTTATTTGACTGTGTCCGACTTCAAGCCTGAAACCGTTTCTCCTCTTGCCTATTCTTGTGCGTGTGTGTGTGTGTGTGTGTGGGAGTGTGTGCGATTTGTGCGGCAGGCTTGGATGAGTGACAGAAGAGCTCCACAGATAGTATTCAGTGGTGGTGGCAGATGCCAGCAGAGGTGAATGTTTGCCTTCTGACTGCACAAAGTCTCAAGGCTAGAGCTCCGACCTCCCTCACTGTTTTCTCCCTCTCGTTTAAGACTCTCTACTTTTGGATTTTTTTTCCCTGTCTTTAATATTCTACTGCAGTGTTAAACTCCGCCAGTTTGACCTTATTATTTAAGCTTTATGCGACATGTTGTCCTTGTTATTATTTCAACAGACAGGAGTAACCTCTTTTGCTAGGGGTGACAGTTGTGTCAACACAATGCTCACGGTTATATTTCACAACCTTCACCAAGTAGAATATCTAACGAGTAGTCCACAGACCAATGGATGTGAAGTAAGGGGGGGGGTTAATAGAGCTTTATGCCTAGCGACGCCCCTGCACCACACAATTGTAATCCCGTATAATATATTTCCAAGGTCTTTGACAGCGGAAAGCAATAAACAAAAGAATAAACACAAGCTTGGAGTATCAATGGATTATTAATAATGTGCTCAAGACTTGAAATGGTCTGCTTGTTGATTATTCGGATTTTCATGAGCTGTGTTTCAAATCTGTATTCCAAGAAATGCACACAGTTTACAAGTAGATCATATCACAGAAAAATATCTTCAGGGGCAAAGGAGTGAGAGAACAAGAAGCTCATTGTTTAAGCAGGCAGAATGGAGGACAAGGAGGATTTAATGCTCTGGATCGGGGATAACTAGGAGTTTTTTTTTCATCTGGGTTATTGGTTTCCGTTCGTTTTCTGCCTTTTGGGATTCCTCCAAGATACGCTGGAACCTCATGCACATGCAATACATTTAAGATTGCACCCATTATTTAATGATGATGTCATAAAAAAAACTATAAATGTACAATGAATCGCATTGTTAATTTCCATTAGCGCTTTGGTATTTATGAACACACAATTCCCTTTATGAAGAAGATAAATTTTAGATTTATGACCTCAACACAATTGAGTTGATTGCAGTGTAGACAAAGATAATGACATTTAATGTTTTTTACAAATTCCTCTACCTCTCACTACTTTCCAAAACTCACAGCCTCTAATTGAAACATTTCTTGTTTTACATTGGACATATTTACAAAATGTTTTAACTTATTTTTTAAACAAGGCCAAAACAATAGTTTAACTCCTAAATTTACAACTACTACTTTCACACAATCCGTCAGAACAGATTTGAATTCTGTTCTACGACATATTTTACCATAAGCACACATCCATTACAAATATATTGGATACCATTTGCTATGTGAACGTTGGCTCGGAAAATGTAAGAGCAAAGTTTCATCTGATCAGCTCCAGATTGCACATTTGGCAACGATTTCAATGGAAAATTCCATTAAATGTTCTTTCAAATCTTATTCGATTAAAAGGTGGATTGGTATTTGAAAGTAATAACACATTTTGTGTTTTTAAGTGTATGAGCACCATCACATCCAATGTTCCTATTAAGTATATTTGGCAAGTGAAGGAAATGAACTGATCATGTCGTCTTTCTTGTCTCTGCACTGCATATTTTGAGAAGCGGCAAGCTAACACGGCACGACACAGTGCATGTTGTGCCTCTTCCGCTCCGCAGGCTGTATTAGCCGCTAGCACAAAGGCTATTTCCTGCTCACCACACACAAACAGATATTAGTGATGAAGCTGCCTCTTGCTGATGGCCAGATAATATAGTTCCCGTCCAGTCCAAAGGCAGGAAATAACATTAGCCCCCGAAACTCTCTCCTCCTGCTAACATTATGGCAGCGGACTGTTTCACATAAAGCCACTGGTAGCTTTTATTATTTCGCGTTATACATTAAGGAGATGAAAGATGATACGGTTTGAATCGACCGAAGCTTGGGACCTTGCTAAGGATGGATATTCGCAACAAATATTTAAGGCCAAAGTCTCGGATAGTAGTAAAAACTGCTCTAATATATTAAAAAGATGAATGGTAATAAAAATTACTAAGAGTATCTCTATTTTTTTTAAAGTGAAGACAATTTGTAATTTTAATATTGACATATGAAGCCCATGCACAATTTGTCTTTGTGGGTCACATAAAATGACGTGGTGGGCCGTATCTGGCCCCCGGGCCTTACGTTTGACACCATTGCTATTGACATATGAAGCCCATGCACAATTTGACTTTGCAGGCCACATAAAATGACGAGGTGGGCCGTATCTGGCCCCCGGGCCTTACGTTTGACACATTCCTATTTATTGATCTGTTATTACTTTTGACTTGTTGGACATTTTGTAGTGTTTTAATGTCTTTGTGTTTTTACAGTCTGGAACGTATTAAGGAGGATTTTTTTGTTACTAGCAATTACTAAGGGGAACTATGATGTAGTGTGTTTACATGCATCCGACCTTGAAAAGATCCCTCGGGGTTTCAAACAGGTGAATGCACATGCAGACTTTTACAAACACACACACAACGACTCAATTTGGAAGCCATACTGGGACTAACTCAGCGGGTCGTTTCGACAGAGGTCTGGTTGAAGAGGTGAAAATGGTTGCGGAACGTAGCAGGAGGTGGAATAGTTCCATAATTCAATGACTTTCAGATGAATGAAACTGTGCCAGTTTTTGAATGCATGCATTCCTCTCTTCTTCAGTACTGGGAAAATAGTCAGGAACCCCAGCTGTCCCAGGATTGGCTAGATGGACGGGATGAAAGCAGGAAACAGATATAAACATTGACTAATTGCTTACGGACAGGACAAGCAGTGGAAGGAGAGGTAGGGGGTAAGAAAAAGGATTGCTGGAAGAACTCACTGATGTGAACCAGGACATTTCCATGTACACAGAACAGTTAAAAAGAAAAATACCTCAGGGCAGATATGGGGAAGTGGGCCTAATCACAACACCAATTTCATGTTAATGACTTTGTTCCTCTCTTTAATTCATAACACACGTACAAAGAATAGTGAGTCAGCCAAGACTGCATTGCCCAATCAGATAGGAGTGTTGTCATTTCTAATGCGTCTGTAGTTTTTGTGAGAAACTGATGTACGTATATAAATAATTTCTCCATTATAAAGTGTTTTGGTTTAATTGTGCAATTCCCTAACTTTCTTCTGGACCAAAACATATGTAAAATGTTAATTGATCCAGCGCTATGTCATTCCATTCATTATAAAATGTATTTTTGTTCAGATTTGTTTAATGCCTGGAACGGATTAATTCAATTTACATGATTTCTTATGGGAAATTTTGCTTTGGATTCTACAAGTGCTGTTTTTAGTTTAATCAGGAACTGATTATTGTGCAAGGTATTGATTGTAAATGAGAACTACAGGTGGAGCCTTGACAAAAGAAAATGTGGCCTCAGTCTCACGTTGTTCTTATGTAATTTGCTTGGAAAGAGAAGTTGCAGCAAACTTAAAAAAGACAGAAAACTGAACTCAGTATGATCCTTGACATGCGTTTCACACCGAGCTGCCAAGTTACTCGTGAGATTTTTTTTTTTTAACCGTCGAGTGTATTATTGTTCAGCTAGAGGCAAGTGAAAAGATACGGCAGCGTTAGAATACTGGCATCAAAGCAGCCGTTTCCACTCTCGTTCTGAACAGGTCAACGGAACAAATATCAGGATCAAATGAGTAGTGTATCAAAACTCTCTTATTAATATATGGGAGCCTCACCTTTGCAAAAAAATAAAAAATAAAATGAATGAAAAAAAAATTGAAGAAAAATTACCGTAAATTCTGGACTATAAACCGCAACTTTTTTCCAAAATTTTGAACCCTGCGGCTTATAGTCAGGTGCGGCTTATATACGGATTTTTTTTTTGTGATTTTTGTGATGACTTGATCACTTTTATACACTGCGGTATCTTGAAGAAAAAAACAACAACAAAAATAATATTTTGAAACACTACTATGACTGCTGCTTATTCTGGCTGTGTTGCTTGTGACTATTATGAGCTTTAGTAGGAACGCACGCTAGGTGACCTGCGTCAAAGGGCTCTAAACCCTTCGTCACAGGCAATGTTTAGAAAGACATGTTAAAGTATGTTATTAAAACTTTAAAAAGGCTTTCTGTGAACGGTCTTTCTTTGTAAAAAAAATGCGTGTGCACGTGCGGTTCATAGTCCGGTGCGGTTTATATAAGAAAAAAACTAAAATATCCCCCAATTTTAGCTGGTGCGGCTTATAGTCCGGTGCGGCTTATAGTCCGGAATTTACGGTATATAAAAATATAATATAAATATTTCTGTGGTGAGAAACTAAAACAGTGGCTTGTCATGAATCCGCGTTACAGACCAGTGACTTTTTGCGTAGATTTGATTTTAGTGTTGTCACGTAAAATTGCAACTCGTTATTCAAGTACCTGCCGACATTACGGCTGCTACACGTTGATGTCGAATGTTCGGCGACATTATAAAGAATCCCCGGCTAAAAGTTTTGCTCATTAAAGTTTGATGAGCACACACATGTATTGGAAAGACACTTCCTCTAACAGGGCTGCATATTTTTCCACATGATAAATGACTAGCGTGTAAGGCAGGCACTTGTTTGGAGACATCCCTACTTGGTTGTATTGTGTCGCTGGATAATAAGCAAGAGTTATTTTAGCTTCATTATCACCCACCAGGTCTCCTGCATCAGGGAACATCACAGCAAATTGGCTCTGCGAGCATAATAAGACACTGAGGTAGAATCTATCAGTATATCATTAAAGCAAGTACAGAGATAAATCATGTTGGGATAATCCTGGTATCATTCTCCGTTCATGAATTTGTGGATTTGTCCTGAACATGTTTTTTTTATCCATTTAATTCTGCTTCTTTTGATGTGCATTCTTTTAAATGTTAACACACTTCAGCTAATGATCATCGGCTCAGTCACGCTTGCTTTGTCTTGAAATGGAAAAAACTCGATGCAGCCCAGTGAAGCCAATTAGGAAGAGGACAGTTTTTCCAGACATGGTCTGACTGAGCATCAAATGTGAAAAGGAGGGCTGCTATGTTGAAGCAGCACATCCTCGAGGAGGGTCCTCCACCATTTCAAGTATTCTCCTTACCTAGCAGCAGAGGGTGCCACCAGCTCACAAAAATATTCCGGCAAGTCACATAACTGAAGGACCTGTTTACTAATCAGGAGTGGCAATTTGCTACCTTCTTGTGCATCAAATAATATTCAAATTATGTTTTGACAATTGATAATTATTATTTAGTAACATCATCATGTATTATTATCATAATTCTGACAATATCTGTCTTATAATGGCATCAAATTTCTAGCAAGATTTCTTTTTGAGGAGCCTCGGCTTTCATGTGTATTATTAGCGAGACATGACAAATAGTGTTGACAAAGCCAAACACATACATTTGTCAAAGCACTGTTCAAGCAGATATCTATCTAGGGATGGCATGACGTTTCTCAGGAGGATTTATTGTTTCTTCGATTTCCTCGGGCCTGTTGTTGCAGGCAAATCCCAGTTGGGTAAATCACAGATGGCTATTTCTCTGTTTCCGCCTTGGGGCTACGGGGAAAACAGGCGGAGAAGGCCACCTCCTCAGCCTGCGGTGGTCAAGAGCTGGCACCGTCATGAGGGAGAAGAGACGAGTCTAGCTTCCCTGTGGGTTCCTCGGAGAAACCGTCTCCATCTGCTCATCTGGGCCAAAGCTGTCACTATTTCCTCCATCTAGCTGAACATACAGCATGTCCAACCAATACAAGATGTTGTCCTGAACAGCAGCACTATTATTTATTTCTTTTTTGGAATGCATTATTTAGGAGTGGCTTATACTCAAGAGGTTCTAGGTCCGAATCCCAACTGAGATCCGCTTTCATGTTCTCCCCGTCCTTGCTCGGGTACCTCAAAGTTCTCCCATATTCCAAAAAAATACAAGTTAGGTTAATTAATGTTTTGTTTGTCAATGTAGCCCACAATTTGTTGGCAACCGGTTTTAGCTAAGTAATTTGAGATAATGACAGCAACCCTAATGAGGACAATTGATTAAAAATAAAAACAGATGGCTGGATGTAGACTGTTTTCCTGGAAGGCTTAAGATATCTGAATAAAATCAGTCTTCACTCGATTACAGAGAGAGACACAGTAGATATTGGGTTTAAGATACAGGAACAATAACTATTATCTCCTTCCCACTCGAGATTTGTCTGGATTGAAGTAGAGGAGCAACATTGAGTTCACTGAGTCAGTGGTGAATGTGTAATGAGCAGTGCAAACTGGATAATCGTATCTTGCCGCAGGGTGGATGCATTGTGAGTGCAACGTAATGCAACGAAACGGAAAGAATGTGTTGTGATGCTATCTAGCAGATGTCAAGCTCTCATATCTGGCTCCATTCAATGTATTGTAACAGCTTGTTCGTCCTCACCCATGAAACTGGAATGCCAGACGGTATAGATAGATTCTGGGTCTTTTGTCCTTTTTATTGGTCATTGGTCTTGCTATGGTCATCAGTCAAGGGGGGAAATCCAGGGCACTGGATCAGACTACATTCCTCTGCAGGAACAGTTGGTGGGACATAATAAAATAATAAACGGATAGTTAAGGATAAGCAGATGCCAAAGTATGCTATATCTTGAAGCCATCTGTGTCCGGGCCATTTCGTTTTCAAGTAGACCACTTATATGCACACTGTTAGCGATGCAAAATTGTCTGGATAAATGTGTTAAATTTAATGAAGCACAATACTCCCAAGATTCCAAATTAGCAGATTTGTATGTGGGTTAATTCAAATTTCTGAATACAAGATTTTTTTTTTTGCTGAATCTTTAATCCTACCGTATTGTCCGTACTATAAGGTGCACCTAAAAACCTCAGATTTTCTCAAAAGCCGACAGTGCACCTTATAATCAGGTGCGCCTTATATATGGACTAATATGGAGCCACTACAGCAGGCGTGTCCAAAGTCCGGCCCACGGGCCAAATGTATATATTTTATGTATGGACAAAGTTTTAAAATGGGCCATTCATTGAAGGTGCGCCTTATAATCCGGTGCGCTTTATATATGGACAAAGTTTTAAAATGGGCCATTCATTGAAGGTGCGCCTTATAATCCGAAGAGCCTTATAGTGCGGAAAATACGATAATTCGCAATTTACACTGTTCACAAAAATCCTGCTCCTTCACCAAGTGGAAGCTTTTCTTCCTCTTCAAATCTCTAAAAGCAAAGGCAAGGACTCTCCAAGTTAAACAAACATATTTGATAGTTCCCTTGGTGAGATGCAAAACAAAAATAGAAAAATAAATGAGAATCCAGAAGGATTCCTCAGTAGCCGTTTGTGTAAACACAAGCGGATCAAAGATGGAAGTTGGACTGTTGTTGATAGTGGCTGGACAGCAAATGGAAAACGCTTCCTCAAAGACCTCTGGCCTGCTGCCCAGGATTTGACTGACAGCTGAAAGGGGTCTAGGCATTTAAGTGGCCGACACTTTGCTAAAAGTGCAGACACTTAATTTTTCACAAATTGACTCTGAGGGTTGTCAGGAATGAGAGTAAGCAGCAAGGTTGGAGGACAGCGACTGCTTCAAGTAGATTCCGTCTGACCGACTTTGATTTGGGTGCGTGTTCCTTCGCCTGAGAGCATTGAAATGGCTCCGTTTAACGACGCAAAGTGCTTCGACACATCCTCCTGAACTTAGCTCCCTTACAGAAAAATGACACTTCAAAAGAAAATGTTTCTCCAAGAAGTTAAATAGTAGTAAAAAAAAAAGGATTCACTTTTTGAAGACGCGTTGCCTTAGACTTGTCAACTAAACCTTCGAGTCATTCAAATACCGTATTTTCCGCACTATAGGGCGGATTATAAGGCGCACCTTCAATGAATGGCCCATTTTAAAACTTTGTCCATATACATTTGGCCGGCGGGACGGACTTTGGACACGCCTGCTGTAGTGGCTCAACATTGGTCCATATATAAGGCGCACCTGATTATAAGGCGCATTGTCAGCTTTTGAGAAAATTGGAGGTTTTTAGGTGCGCCTTATAGTGTAGAAAATACGGTAGTACATTGTAGCATATAATACGGCAAAAAATTTCAATCTGCACAATTACACACCTTATCAGGCACACATTTCTAACCATTGTTGTTGTTGATGTGTCCCGAGCAACACAAAGCCAAGCGTAACATTACAACTGGATTTGATTTCACCCAGCCTGCTAGCAAGCTTCGCTGTGACGGCAACAATTATCCACACAAGTGATGCCCCATAGGAATGGATTTAGCATCTTATCTGACAATCATGACATAGCTTTACTTGAAATCTTACGGGTAAGCGGATATGCTGATAAAGGGCCAACATATTCAGTGGAGATTAGGAAGCATGATACTCTTCTCCAGCATTTTTTTAAATAGAAGTGAGATTGGGTGTGGGGGGGGGGGGGGTTCTCCAATTCGGATTTCAATCATTGGGAAAAAACAAAACCTTTGAAGACCATTATGGCGGAGAGATACAAGAAAGAGAGGCAGAAGGTTAGACTAAGACGAGGGGATGAAGGTCTTCTCCTAATTCACCCAGTGCCAGAGAGCAGATGGCCTTCACAGCACGCCGCTGTGTATACTCGAGCCACTGCACAAAGCAGCACACAAACCGCAGGCCCTCACGTTCGGTGAGCAAAAAGAACAACACGCCAGACTCACAACAGAAACAACTACACAAGTGTGGGCAGCGACAAACAATCCAGCCTCGAACCACAATGCGGCCATGGGATTTAAGAACGAGAGCATTAGAAATTATGTTTGAGATAAATCACGATTGCTAAAAATAACAGCAAATTTTCTCTCAGCATTTCTTGCACCTCAGCTTGATAAGCAATTCAGTCTTTTCAGTCTATAGCGTTTCTTAATGGAGAAGTTAAACTTGACATTTCAAATGTAACCTTGTGGGAGGACAATGTCTTAACATTTATGTGTGCATGGTGAAGCCAAAGAAAATGCTTCTACAAGATAAGAGAATCTTGTTCTACTTCAGAAAAGACAAAATTTTGGTGTCGGGGGTTCAGCTGAGCTTTTTAATTATGTATGTCATAAAGTTTGACACTCAAGGCTTTTACGGTCCAATAAAGATGATAGCGTTATCTATGTATAATTATATACAGTATACACAGCAGCGGAGAACTGCCAGGAGTTTAAAATTCCGATATTTGTTCCATGAAATTATTAGAATTTAACTATTATCTATTTATAAATTAAAAGTGATGTATTAAAACTCACCATCGTGCGTTTCTTGCTCAGGCGTTTTTTCTTTCTGTTTCGTGTGTGCGCCAGACGGGGATTGTTCTCCTGGTCCGATGGCTGGTGATGATGATATTTGTTCTTAAAGGGCTCCAGACTCAGGCCATTGGGGCCTCTGGTTGACTTTTTCTTAGGTAAGTTCACAGCCTGGTTCACTCTGCGTTCTTGGGGCTTCAGTGTCAGGTTTTTCTGCAGGACAGAAAAAAAGAAAGAAGTTGGACTGTTGTTGATAGTGGCTGGACAGCAAATGGAAAACGCCATGAGACGAGACGTGAGACGAGAAAAATCCGACACGCAGACAGGACTTAAATAGAGGAAGGTGACGGCCATTATATAGATTGTGAGCAGACACAGGAGGGGAGGGGCGAGCACACAGACACGTGAACCGAAACTAAGACTTTAAAACAAGGAAACAAACGGTGACAGATCTTGACAGTATTGGGACTTTTTAAAATCATCACATGTGGGATGCCCCAAGGGTCAATTCTTGGCCCACTGGAATCTAATCTTCACCTGCTTTGTATTGTTCATAAGGGATGGGGGAAGGACTGAAATTTTGTTTTTAAGTATGTGGAAAAAATGTCCTGTGTGACTTCTTGTGTCGGTCAATTTGCCACATAACTACTAGCAACACTACTAGTCAACACACCTTAGCGTTAGTCTAGTACAGTTGAAATAGAATCTAAAGAGCTACTGGGTTTATAATTCAACGAGCATCTGCTCTTCAATGAGAGAGGAATATTATACCGTGTAGTGTTGGAATTTTATGAATGCACTTCAGAAACACTCCATAAACTGTTTCTCAAAGCTTCACTCATATTGAAAGAGGCGAATGTTCCACTTAATATTTTTTTTGCCTTTTTCATTCACACTCATTCAGGAAAGCCGACACAATGTGATGCGGATTGTGCACACAGTAAGACATGATTGGGCTGACCGAATTCCTTGAGCCAGCATTTTGCATGCCTCTAAGTGAGCAAACCAAAATGATTGCTGGAAATAAATTATGCAAAATATGTTTTGCCGGCTCATTGAACAATGGCAAGATAAATCCCTTATTTCAGCGCTTTGTGGAGATGCTGGAAGGAAAATAATTACTCAATATGGCTCTCTCTTCAATCTTCAATGTTGTGATTGTCTGCCAGTATCCAAAGCAATTTTGTAATATTCTGAAGCGCATGTTTGCAGGTAAATGTAACGTGCGTCACACGCCATGACTCATTTTGTGTCTATATACGATAATAAAAAATGGATGAGAAGATAAAACGAAGGTTTTTTCCATCCATCCATCCATCCATCCATCCATCCATCCATCCATCCATCCATCCATCCATCCATCCATCCAGAATAATCACTCCATGTACGACAAATGGCAAGAGATTAACTCAAACCACACCTTTTCGCTAGCTTAATTAAAAAAAAAAGGCTGGAGTGATGTAGAAGGATGCAACAACAGTCCCATGATACTTGCTACCACATGCACAAGCAACCTTACATGCACCAACACACTTCGAATCATCAGCACTGATTTAATCATCATAATAACACTGAAATGCTCTCCACAACAACCAACAGTGTAAACAATTACTGGTGATCTAATAGGGGCTAATAAAGAGAATAAAGAGGGATAAGTGAAAGTACTCCTTGTGGGGTACTCCTGGACAACAGCACATATTAATCTTGAGCTACCTTGCTTGTTAAGTGGAGCTGTGAATTGTCTCTTCTTCTTAAGGGAGCCCTTGACCTGATTATCACATTCTCAGTACATGTGAATCCGCTCTGTGTCTGCTGGAACTAATATGCCGTTGCTCTTTACAGTCATGCAGCCAATTATAGGTGTGATTGGAGACGTTCAACTGTGGTTTAGTTGTGAGGATACCACCGACAATATTGAAGTGACCAAGTACTGAAAAATTCCAGGGATGGTCACTCATTATTTAACGATTAGAACCAGAGAACCAATGCAAGCACAACGACAACATACTTCCATGTTAGTAGCAATAATTTAGATTTGTCAAACTAAATTAGCGTATTTTCCGGACTATAAGGCGCACCCAAAAACCTAATATTTTCTCAAAAGCCAATTTATAGTCCGGTGCGCTTTATATATGGACCAAATTCCTAAATTTAAACTGGGCCGAAGCATTGTGTCATGAAATCAATCATAAGTGGCCCGCTCAAGACTATGAATCGAGAATCAAAAAGACTATGGATCATTATTTTGTGATTATAAAGTAATTTGTTGCATCTGAAGTTGAAATAAAAAAGATAAAATGGATGAATGATTTGATTTGGATTAAAAATCTGACATGATGCATTAATGGTGCGCCTTATAGTCCAGTGCGCCTTATATAAGGACAAAGTTTTAAAATGGGCCATTCATTGAAGGTGCGCCTTATAGTCCGGAAAATACGGTAGCCAGATCTTGACCTTAACACTCGCCAACTCCAACTAGCCACGTTGGCTAAGAAAAAAGAAAAACGATTATGACAAAATTAAGCCATTCCACATAACCATACTGAGTTCAGAAGTTCAGTTCGGAAAATAACCGATAAAGGTGACAATCTAAAAATGTGTCCTGTAAAGCACCCTCATAACTTTGGACCTAATACAAAAGCTAAAACACATTTGACTGAGTCACACATTTGAGTGTGTGACTCCGGAAGCATCCGAGCATAAGGTGTATGCGTGGGATGGATTTAGATTGGATTAAGATATTGTGATGGAAGCCATTAATAAAGCTTATTGGACCAAAGGTAATTGAAATGAGGCTTGAATTGAAAAGTCCATACAATGTCACCAAATGTCACATGGTATGGTAGATTAATGATTATGTAGGATCGCTTTACTTATTATGGTCTGCTTGTTGAAGTGGTAAATGAATGAATTGACACAATTTATGAAACCTGAGATTGGGATTGACCGGCACGGAAATCCATTTGCCCTGTCAGCAGTCATGGGCTGCTCTCCTTTTTGTGACATTGAACAGAATAAGCGCTAAGTAGTATGGAAAATTGGTGGATGTCAGATACTCCATTTTGCTCCCAACTAATGACGTTCAAATTAGCTCAGATTCAGGGTGAATCTGCAGCCTCAGAAAGGATTTCCATTTACACACTTTATGCCCATCTCAAATAGGATTTAAGAAGAGATGTGTTAGCAAAATGTATTCTAAGTCATTTACTGGAAGCCATGCATCATGCATCCCAATTTAGCAATTTTTGTAATCCCCTCCTCTTTTCGCTGATGAGAGAACAAGTGTTAATGGTACTAGAACAAAAGAGGTTCCCATCCAGGATGTTCGATTAGCTCAAATGCCTTCCACAATTGGCTTAACTACTCCAAGTGAAACAATCTCTTGCTTGAACCACCAAGTAGGAAATGATGAACACACTCCAAATGCTACGAGGTATTTGTTACATTGGAATTCTTTAAATCCAAGCAGGAGGGCTGTAAAAAACATCTTTGTGAAAGTTCACATCTTCTAGTCGGACTTGGATTTAACCTCAATGATTTTGCAAACCCTGCTATCATTTCTTAGCTCTTCATATCAATGATGTAATGTTTCTTTTGGGATGTGAGGCGATGGAAAAAAAAATGGTGCATGTTGCTAAGCAACTGGGCACGTAGAAGAAGAATATCATTAAATTGAGCCGATCCTTTTAGAGTGCTTTGCTTTGTGTCTGAGAACTTGTTGCTCAGTGAATAAACTGTTGCTTGACTATACAAAAAATAAAAATAAAAAGCGCCAAAAGTGCATCTTTGCATCGAAACTGCAGTGTATAGAGAAGTATTTAAAAAAAAAAAAAAAAAAGTGAACCAGAGAGATAGAAATATAAGAGATGAGTCAGAAAAGTTTCAGGACTGGTGTCATAAAATATATATTAGAACCACTCAATGCGGGTCGGAGATGAGACCCTGCAGACTCACCATGCTGGAGCAAACTCCCTTCTCACCTGTGTAATTTGCATCTTTCCCAACCTTAAGAAAGGTCATCAAGGCACCCCGTTGTAAAAATTCAAGATGACAGTGACGACAGAGCAGCAGAGGTTCCCAGAAGAAAGTCATTTGGATTCCAAATATATTTTGCGACACAAAGTCAGGGGTGTCAAACTAATTTTTTTTGCGGGCCGCATTGTAGTCATAGCTTCTTTCGGAGGGCCATTATGACTGTCAACCCAAATAAATGTATGAGCACCTCATATTATATACAGTAAAAGCTATAAAACAAACTTACAAAAAATAACTCATTTTTAAATCAGACGAGTAAAAACTGGTCAAATATTAAAAAACAAGATATTAAAAGTGAAGACATTTTGCAATTCTAGTAATGACACACGAATTTGATGCACACTTTGTCTTCGCGGGCCACATAAAATGATACAGCGGGCCGTATCCGGCCCCCCGGACCTTGAGTTTGACACCTATGTCTTAAGTATTAGTTCTATGTACAAACATAAAAAAAATGTGAGACAGGGACTCACCTTAGCAACAACACCTCAACATAAATTAAAACCAAGAGTCCTGAAATACGTGACAAAGGCGATTAGAAAACAAAGATTTAGGTCCCTTTATTGACCTTATAATGTATTCTACTGTTCAAATCTCTTAATGTGTCTTATGCAGTGCATAAGTGAGGTTATTTGGGCTAATTCCATTTCTCCATGCTGTATTTAAATCTCCATCAGGAAAGGAACAACAGTGCATAAAATTCTTCCCATGAGTAAAATTAATTGCATAAATATAACAGCATAGCTCTACCCAGTTAAGAGAAATAAAAACTGTATACTGCATGAACTCAATTTCCTTCCTTTGTGTGCAGAGGCTGCTGCCCACCGGAAAGCCAATCCTGGCACAATTTATTGGCCGCACACATTAAGGCTAACAGTGTAACAAGAGAGCCCAGACTTGGCCCTTCACTGGTAATTAGAATTCAAGTGAAAGCTGGCTACTTCCACAATAGGCAGCAAAAAGGACCACCACTCTTGGAAAGTGCCAGAAAGACCCCCTCAACTAGTTCTACATTGCAGATCTGTTCTGTGTTTGTTTGAGGATTAATGAAGTGAAACTCTGGGACTTGAGGATTAAGAACCATTGGAAGGACTTATGTAAGAAATAAACTAATGCCGCCGGATCATTGTTGCAGCTATTGCGACCCAAAAACAAAAAATTATATTCTGTGTTTCTTAAAAAAAATGACTCAATAAGAATCTTCTGGAACATTATCATAGCTAAACAGGATTAGTTTCAATGGATGCCTGAAACAGAGTTGACAAAGTCACCTGACAGTACGCAAGTTTAAAGATCAGAAGACGGGACAAAAATAAAGAACCCGATTTTTGTCTCCTCAGTTATTTTTCTGGCTCATTTGGAGGACAGTGTGACAACACTCTGAGCCTAAAAGCACAGATAAGAAGCTTATCCTCTCAGTGACACAAACATGGCAATATTGTGCTCCAGACCTCGCCAGAGCTTTTTATCCTTCAACACCAAAATACAGAAAAATATAATTACCAGAACACAATGTGTGTTCTACTTTAGTTTGACAGTTGACACGTTGTGAGGAGCAATACAGAATAAATAAATTCCATGATTAATGTACATCTAAACTCCACTCGACAAACCTAAGAGGCATTATGCATCAAAGCAGATTTTGAAAATGAGACTTGTAGCGTATATGAGGAAAAATGTGTGCAGTACTAAGTCGTATTAGAGCACTACTCAAGACTCTCTTGCTTTTAAAGGACCGTATTTTCCGCACTATAAGGCGCACCTAAAAACCTCCACTTTTCTCGAAAGCCGACAGTGCGCCTTATGGACCAATATTGAGCCACTACAGCAGGCGTGTCCAAAGTCCGGCCCGTGGGCCAAATGTATATATCTTATATATGGACAAAGTTTTAAAATGGGCCATTCATTGAAGGCGCGCCTTATAATCCGGTGCGCCTTCTATATGGACAAAGTTTTAAAATGGGACATTCATTGAAGGTGCGCTTTATAATCCGGTGTGCCTTATAATCCGGTGCGCTTTATAGTGCGGAAAATACGGTATTTGCTTTGTATTCCAATCCTTGATTGAATATGTTTCATTGTAATAATGGTATGTCCACTTTCAAAACAGAATTCCATTGCATTGGGTCACATTGCATTGATCTTGCAGGGGGAGCCAACATTCCTTCCAAATTCATCCGTGCACAAATCTACTCTCGTAAAATTGCGCACCGTAATTTTTCATTTTGATTTACACTGTACAAAATAGTGCGTTATTAAATACTCTCACTAGACACAGTTGAAGATTATATTCACCAGTCCCATACTGGTGCGGTCTTTATCTTCAGTGGACCGCAGAGAATTACGGTAAGATACGTTCAAGTAGCTCGACACGGAGAGCAAAATGCACAGGCAATAACCTTCCCTGTGGCTCTACTATTCCTGGCAGCTTGATTTACCTCAAAGCACTAATGTTCAAGGGAGTCTGCTAGCAATATAAGGCAAACTGAGCAGTGGCACTGAAATTGCAGCTTTTACAGCTTACAAGACACTCCTTGGAGATGCACTAAAGGCCCGACCGACAAAGAGTGCACTGGCAGGAAATATGAGCTTTGCACTCTTATTACCGCTAACTTGTTGGTTAGATGTCGTTAAAGAAGTGCAGAGAGTTGAGTCTCAAGGAGTTGTTGGTTGCTTGAATATGCGGCGCTTTGAGGTAGACCAGAGTTGGAAAGGTATGTTCTGTTTTTTTTCACCTGTCTGACAAAGGTCGTTCTCGTACACAAGCCGATGTCGCACTTAAGGGTTATTAAATTATCCAGGCAATTACATGTAGCTGATGGTGTCAGTACGTTTATGTAAGACCGTGACTAATGGCTTGTCAGGGCATTGACTCCTCCCATACATCAGTGGGGAGGGAGAACTTTGCAGGAGTGACACTGACGCCGTAAAATCTGTCACCTGTCACACTTGCCCCGTCAGATACCTTGCCAGGAAACAGTGATAACAGGAAAGAGGAAATCTGATATTTTGTTTTGCAATTTATATGATAATAAACCCATTCAGTGCCATTGATGGTTATAGACGTCAAATATATTAACTGGGTTGGCAGTGAACGAGTTAAAGATGGAACCACTTAGCTATTTGGTGAGACATAAAGCTACCGTATTTTCCACAATATAAGGTCCACCTAAAAACCTCAAAAGCCGACAGTGCGCCTTACAAATGGACCAATACGGATTCGTGGAGGAGGACTAATTTATTAAAGTAAGCTTTACGTGTTTATTTTGTGTGTTGTGTGATATTAACGTTTGAGCAATGTTGAGTTATTGATATATTGTTATTGTTTTCACTATTTCGAGTGTTACTATATTGTGATTGCATTAACGTTTGAGCAACGTTGAGTTATTTATTCTATGCGCCTAATAATCCGGTGCACCTTATATATGGACAAAGTTTTAAAATGGGCCATTCATTGAAGGTGCGCCTTATAATCCAGTGCACTTTATAGTGCGGAAAATACGGTACACTGATCCTTTTGAGTGATGCCCGCTAAGCTCCACTGCAGATGATCCTTCTTGATCCATCACTAAAACAGCAAAATATTTATTAAGTTGTGAGATGCATCATCTTATAAATGTCTACATATCTCAGTCGCAAAAAAATATATTTACAAGACCTGAATTGAGAAGTCACACGGCTGACTTTTTTTTTTTTTTTTTAGCATCGCCTGTCAGAGTCTAGACACCGAGCACACAATCACCACCACAAAATTGATTTGCAAATAAACACGAACATCTTAAAATATCCACTGGCTGGCTGCTTTGTATGCAGCCAGGCGCTCTCATTCATGGTGTTGTAGACAGATGAATGATGGAGCCTTTCAAGCCGCATACAGACAGACCGCTATGAGCCTGTCATGTGACGATCAAAGCCAACCAAAGCGCCGTGAAGGCAGGGAACACTGGAAGGCAGACAAATGTGACCAAAGAGGTTCTTGGAACACATAACACTTGAAAGCCAAATCGCTTAGTGCTTCATGGAGGAGGGAGGACGTCCAATCATTGTCCCGGCGTGTCAGACATAACAGGATGCACGCCGCTCGGCGAAAACACATGCACGTCCTGTCGTCTCGGACACAGGCTGAGCTTTGCAGTTTTTTTTTTGTGCCACTGTGTGTGTGTGTATAGTACTGCAGCACAGTACCCGAGCTGCTTGTGTGGAACAATGGATATGGTTTGACAAAAAAACACCTCCGCTGTTCTCACACAGAAAAACAGATCTGAGTAAATGTCTCCAAATGCGCCCATAGAGGCCTGGGAGCAGGCCAAGGATACGGACAGAAGGGAGAAAAAAAGGCTCAAATCACATTCCAAGGTGTTTCAAGGACATAAGAGAAATCATACTTCACATTTGTTAATAGTATCATAGCACGAGCAATTGTGAAGCTTCACATACGTAAGAATAACGGGAACAATTTTGTGGCTTATTTCATCATTCTGACCATCAGATTTTCCGAGTGGTGCCTATGGGCGGATTTGATTCTGTTTACATTCGTAATGTCTTATAATCCTTGAACACACCACACACAAGGTGAGGCTGAGATTGTGGTTTTGTTTACTTTCCTTTCACTTCATTGCCACACGGCGAGACCAAAGACATTGACATTGTATGATAGTTACAGTAAGTGCTTTTACGCAGATCTCTTCACTTACCTCTACTCCTTTTGTGCCCTTTAAGAATAACCCTAGCCGTGACAAAGTGGTTTTTATAAAGGTCTAAAAAATAATAATATACTAGATATTCACAAAACTGTCCACAAAGATCAATTTAATCCATACGACATATTTGCTGACTCGGTCAACTCGGTTTAATGTCGAATATCTTTGTTCAACCTACAAAAAAAATAATATAGCTATCATTAGTACAGAAATGAAGAACCCCATGTAATTCTATTCACGACATTCACAGTGCTGTGGCGTAACAATACGTTAAGTGCTTAATTAAGGCAACTGTTAACTGCCTCATTTGATAAAGAAGAGCTTCAATCAATTATGAAAAATGCTTTTCTAATGGCTTTACAGAGACTCGGGGAAGCCTGAACAAGGAATCATTTAATTCAGTCTTTCGAGGTGAATCCTCTTCTTAAAGGTCCCGCTGGTCCATAGAAGTAAGCAATGCAGTGTTATTTAGTCATTCAACAGTTCTTTTGAAAAACTATTGATAGTCTTTTTGTGCCTTTTTCTGCTAAACGTAATAACTCCGATATTCAGCTGGCTAAACTGTAAATAAGAACACCTTGTACCAAACACCCTTTGTGTTCCAGCATATTGGTGCTATTTGTAATACAATTTGAATCGTCAAAAGAAAGCTTAATAATGAGCTACAAACAAAAGCAATCAGGGATGTGCATGGTCAATAATGTTTGCAAAGAAATGAAAGGCTGCTTTTGACTTGCCTACGCAATCATTTCCCCTGAAAGACAGCTTGAGGTGAATTGACGGAATGATTTCTCATCCCGTGAACACATCGTTAACTTTGGCCCCCATTGAAAGCTCTCACAAAAGGGAGCGTGTAGGAACGGCGAGAGAGCCACCACGTTCCTGCTTTCTGCTGGATGGAGCTCATTACCTGTGTTTGTCTTGGAACCCAGAGCAATTTACATCGAGTCAAGCTTGTAAAATCACTTGAACCCGAGTAGCGAGGGTTCACCCGGCGGAGCCGCCAAACACAATAGCAGAGATTTTAATGGAAAAGATTCACATTCAATGCGGGGAAGGGGGTGGTCGTGTCTTTAAGCAGGCTTCTTTTTCTGATTAGTCGCCATGAAATGTCCAGGTCGCGACCTTTGCGGAAAGATGATGATACTCGCTATGCTGTCAAGCATGTGTTCATGCTGAGCCTGGATACATGCCTATGGTAAATGTCAATGTTACAATGTTAACATTGTCACGCTGTTAATAAGGCAACAAGAGTTTAATGACCTGCTATATAACCACAATATGAAGTATTTTTCCACGCTTATATGACACTGACATTAAAATGGCTTATAATAAAAGTGGTGGCTCTGTGGTTGTCATGGTGACCCTAAATGACCTACTTTTGCCATCTTCAATATTGATGGACCAGCCTGGACTTTTGCGTTACGTTAGAATCACTTTGCTAACATGTTGTGTGTTGTGCTTGTATAAACTTTGCTCCATGTTAAAATCCTTAAACATGTCAATTTTTGTTTTTATAAAATATGTCGTTGGTTGACAAATTTTGGTTGGAATTATTATGCCTTCAATGCCCACAGCAGTGGCGCTGGGAAAGACAGTTAATCATTACTTTTAATTTAATTTAAGAGTTAGTTATTGTTTCCACTGCTAATGTAGATGTGTCACGTATAATTATTGTGATTTGTAAGTATTACCATTTCCAGCAAGTTTTAATTCTAACTATAAGTTTGCATAATGGAAAACAAAATCAAAATATGCATGAAACAAATACAGAAAAAAATTACATTTTATAACAAAACGGTATTAGATGTGAGTCATGGGAATATTTAAGTTATTTAACTTACACAATGGCTCTTCATTTTCTAATTCTGCGGATTTGTCTTGACTGATGTGTTTGTGAAGGGTTTTAAGATTGCACGATGCGACGTCTCTAATTAAGCAATACTTCCAATGTCATCATGTGGGCTCAGTCTCTGATGAAGACAAACAGACGGCCCTCCTACAAATGGAGACTGTCAGGTCCTATCAGCCTGCAGCTCTGCTAGAGTAAACACAAACATAGCCCCGCCACCATAGAACAACCAATGCCAGCCAGAGGGCCGGCGCTCGCTGGCTACTTTTGAGGAAAGCCACAAAGGCTTAGGCAAGGACATAGCTTTTGACAACAATACACAATTTAGAAATTATTTGGGCAATGTGTTTGATTTTAATTTGTAATAAGTCATCAGAGCTGAGAACTGATTTTTCAATAAATTATTCCATCAGGTTGGAACAGACTCATAATTGCAGTATTTATTAAAAAAAAATTTGAACCCAAATATAAAGCAATCAAACAAACACATTCATCAAAACAGGAGTTCAGAACAATAATTGAAACAATATTTGGAAAATAACACTCACTCAAATATTTCTTCACGAAAGACGCAGACAAAAATTTCCACTTCTTGTTATTGTCCCTTTGCTTCCACCTCCCCGCCCGTTGCCGTCACAGGCCATATTTCCTCTGACTTGTTTCCATCATCGTTATCTAAGCAAATCTGAAACACTGCTCTCTTCCCACAATAAAGCTGTCAGCGGAGCAACTGGCAGCCTGATTGATTTGAACTCTGCAAGTCATCATGTGGCAAAGCCTCCTACACCGCTGAATACATTAAAGTGCTGTTGACATTACAATTCTCCAGAGGGGAAACCCCCTTTGACGCAAACGTACACGATGCAATTGAAATATACAAATAGTAATGATGCTATCAAAAAGAATGTCTGAATGGCACTAAAGAACTATTTTGCCCTTTGTGATATAACACACAAATAAAGGTCAGGTGTAAACAGCACTCGTGTATTATCAACTAGATGTACCACGGTGCTCATATTTATTGTTAAAGGGGTCCAGTGGTGTGAAGTGCATTATTTATATGTCTCTGCTCTTTGTGGCTCAACATATCCGAGATGAATGAAGAGCAAGATGAAACGCTGTGTTGTGACTGCCAGAGGTGAAAGGCTCAATGAAAAATCTACCCATGTTCCCTCGCACGAGTATCTTTCGTTCCCCTGCCATCTCCGAGCCTATTTGAAGGTGACATGTAGGAGGAGATGGATGTGTGGTTTGCAGCCATTAAAGGCAAAGAAGCTATTTGTGGCTTGAGAAGCGTTACAGAGCCTGGAGTGATGCAGAAACAGAAGACTCATGCTGCTGCGCTGTTTTCATCATAACACAATGACCTTTTGCAATGGCTGCAGAATAAAATGCTTTGTAATCTTAGAGAGAGGGAAAAAAGGTGCTATAACATGATGACAACTTCTGCTCACAGCTGTCACCCAAAATTGCCATTAAAGCACAATGGTATCAATGGAATTACCGTATTTTCCAGACTATAAGGTGCACCTAAAAACCTAAAATTTTCTCAAAAGCCGACAGTGCGCCTTATAGCCCGGTGCGCCTTATAAATGGACCAAATTCCTAAATTTAAACTGGCCTGAAGCATTGTGTCATGAAATCAATCATAAGTGGCCCGCTGAAGACTATGAATCATGAATCAAAAAGACGATGGATCATTATTTTGTGATTATAAAGTAATTTGTTGCGTCTAAAGTTGAAATAAAAAAGACAAAATGGAGAAGGACTTGATTTAGATTAAAAATCTGACACGATGCATTAATAGTGCGCTTTATAGTCCGGTGCGCCTTATATAAGGACAAAGTTTTAAAATGGGCCATTCATTGAAGGTGCGCCTTATAGTCCGGTGCGCCGTATAGTCTGGAAAATACGGCATATATATATATATCATTTATATATATGATAAATATATACATTAATATATATAAATATATGCTAACAGATGGTTAGCATTGTTCCTTCTAGACATAATTAAAGCTCACCACAAAGGATCATCACCTGATGATCACACGCATAAAAATGCATCTGCATATTCATGCAGTATGCCAAGAAAACACAGCAGCAATGTAACGAGGCAAACCAAATGCTTATCATAAAAAGAAACAGCTACAGTACTCAGGGATTATGGGCTCTTAATGATGACAGCACCGCCAATAAATATGCAGTTTAATCTTAGTGCCTTGTTTGTACAATACCTGATGGGAGGATTTAGAGATGAAGAGTGATGGAAATTGAGGGAGAGGAAAAAGAAGCCAGCCCATAATTGATGACAGTGCTAGAACAAGTTGTGATTGCGTGTGTGCTGAATGATAAGCAAAGCCAAGTCGGCTTAAGATACTGGCTGAAGTGAATGTTTGCTTTGGTTTTGAAAAGAGCATTTTTAGAATAAGGGCCACAGAAAAAGCTGCACGCATAGTAATTTATCGCATGATCAAATCTGAAAGGCCTTTCATTAATAACTGAATATCATTTTGCAGTTTCAGATGCATTAAGGCTCCACACTTGTCAGTTCAAGTATGCTGATTGTGAAATTGATCCTAATGATTCCATAATGATGCTAGATTGATGTCAGATATGATATCAGAAATGAACATGAGTTGCAAAAAAAATAATAATACTAATCGAAAGCAAAAGATACTTTCTAACTCAGCGAGGGAGGGTTGTGATTATTCATTCGCCTGCCTTTGGTGCAAGCAGCGGGAATTCAGTTCACACTCAGTGATCATGTGAATGAGAGTGTGAAATTCTCTCTATGATTGACTGGTGACCAGTCCAGGGCTTAGTCTATCTTTTTTAATCGTAATCGTTCTGCCGATTGAATCGGCCAGGTCTCAGTAACAATAAGCAGGCTAAAAAAAAAAAAAAAGGACATTAATCTAATTTTGAGACTTCAAATAGATGAATAGATCAAGGACAAGTGGTGGCATCATACACAAAGTAGGAACACAATGATCTGCACAATCCTCTGACCTCATTTTCCGTGAATGGAACTAATTATTGCAATATTCTCTATGGAGGTTATGAGGGTGTGGGGGGATACTAAAATTGGAGAGACTCCCACAAGTTGACATTAAGCCTGTTATAAACATCTGGTAATGTGCGAGACATCATTACAGCCAAACCATATGTGGACTAATTCAGGCGTAATCACAACCAAATGTGCTGCGCACTGAATATTTGTAGCTGTGAAGCAATGCTCATCTTAGATTCCACACATATCTTATAAAACCAAAAACAATATGATATTTTCACTTTGTGTCAGTAACTAGAATGCACTGTATTTTCCGCACTATAAGGCGCACTGGATTATAAGGCGCACCTTCAATGAATGGCCCATTTTAAAACTTTGTCCATATATAAGGTGCACCGGATTATAAGGCACACCTTCGATGAATGGCCCATTTTAAAACTTTGTCCATATATAAGATATATGCATTTGGCCCGCGGGCCGGACTTTAGACACGCCTACTGTAGTGTCTCAATATCGGTCCATATGTAAGGCGCACCTGATTATAAGGCGGCTTTTGAGAAAATAGGAGGTTTTTAGGTGCGCCTTACAGTGCAGAAAATACGGTATAAAAAGTATTTGTTGGATTGGGGACCAAGCACATTGTTGCAAATCCATCTTCAGCAACTGTGCAGAAAAGCATTCATGGCTCCTCTGATTATCAAAAGTGTTGCCTGTTCTTTCTGTCTCGCCACCTAACTCTCTCGCTCGTTGACCCATCTCACTGAATCGGCACTGAGGAAAACAAACACCCCCCCCCTTCTCAATTCCCTCAGGACACCTCAGCGCCTCTTTCCACAAACCAAATAATGTTGTGTTACACAGTGAACCATTTTTGGCCTTCCCATTTTCCTTTCTTTTACTTCAAACGCTGTCCCCGCAACAACAATCTGTTGACCAAACTCGGAAAAACAAAAGCCCTTCATTAATATCCTAATGTGTGAGCATCAGTCGAGAAAGAGTCGAATTTGCTTGCTAAATCGTAATCACAGGCTTGTATAATTCGCCGCCCCCCTCCCCGATTTAACAGGAGCCATTCCACTAAAAGCAGATTAGCACCTGAGGGTTGACAAAGAGGTGATTTAATTAACCTCAACCTATTAGTGTGAGAACAGCGCTTTTGTTTCAGAGGAACTCAACAAGCCGCAATAAACTTGCACATGAATAATGATGCAAAGGACTCAAATACAGATTAGTAGGCCATGACAAACTTGTCTTTGTACACGCTCCATCACCTAAGGCCATGATATTTGCCAGATTAATCAATCTCATATATTGGGATACGCTAATCTGTTAAAGTGCTGATGATAATTTAGCTCATTTAAATGCAAATGAGTTTGGTTGAATTAAAATAATTAAATAAAAAAATAATAATAATATCTCTCAATTTAGGTAACATTTAAGTCATCAATGAGTTTGGTTGAATTAAAATAATTAAATAAAAATGAACAATTATTCCTCAATTTATGGAACATTTAAGTCATAAATGACTTGCTCACCTAAAAAAAAAATATTCTTGAGCACCACTGCTACCTTCCAAGTTGTAAATAAAAATCAAGATGTGCAAATAAAATGTCAAACTAAAACTGCGTCAGTTACAATAAAGTGGCCTCACAAATTAATTCAAGCGCGGTGCCGTTTCAACCAACGTGTGAAAAGCGACTCAACGCGAGTGTGTGTGCGCTTCACACTGAATGCAAAATGCTCTCAATTGAAGCATTAGTAGAGTGCACTGAATATCAATCATATTTCTAAACATATGCAGCTACTATATGAATTCATCAAAACCTGTCCACCTGTGAAATTCCTCCACTCCCAAGGAGCCATCCTAATTTCTAATCAGCTGCAGATTGAAAGCACACATAAGTAATAACAGGTTGAAGGGAAGCGAGGCTTTACATCAGAAGCCCTTCATCAATCAATCCTGTCGGAGCGACCCAGCAGGAGCGTGCTGCAACATTACATCATTAAAGGCGGCAGGTTCTTATTCACGCATAACTCCCACCACATGGAAACAAGTCAAGCGTCAAGCTTTGATTTAATGCCACTTCCTGCAGCAAGCATCAATATCAATTACTGTTGCTAACGGATGTATTTTGTAAGGAGTGGGTAATATCACCCCCACATTTATTTGGTTTATTTGCAACCTTTATGGCTGTTACGAGAATTGTAGAGCAACAGCCACCATGAGAAAAGACTTGGTTATAGTCGTTTCTGGAAATGAGATGAGTCCACACAGTCTGATTGTGTTTTACAGATCGAGCTGCCAGGAACACATTTGCAAAACAGCTTTCTTACCCCCCCCCCCTGAGATGAATGACAAGATAATGAAGAAGCAAAGTGAACTTTGCAGGATTTGACATTGTGCATGTAAACGCATTTGTACTTGATGTAAACATCATTTATGACATCTTCCCCACAGTTACTTCCTCATAGTTGTGCTCGTAAAAACAATTTATACCTTAACTGAATTTTAAAACCTCGTGACTGTCACTGATTTATGGCATCATCTCTCCCTTCTCGGAATGTTTTTTTTTTAATATATAAAATAAAGCTCCTCCGTTTATTCTACTTTAAGAAAGCTGTCATGCTTTGACCTATCATGGATTTGATTTAAGTCTGGTGGGTAATACACCAGAGAACTTCCCTGTCAGTAAAGCTGTTTGTTTTTGTGGTACGCCCAAAAAGATGAGTTGATGTGGTGGTGATTTGTTGGCTGCCACCCTTTATCACATCCAATAGGAGAAAAAGCAGCAGCTAAACTGATAAATCCTCTCTGTGCTTTCAACTCCTGCTGTTGTTTTTAAACTATTAATCTCTGCACGTCGCTCTGCTTGGCTCTATTGGATTTACCAGAACCTGCCCGTAGCCCTAAGCGCAACATTTTAGTTTTATTTCTGAACATTCTGTCAAAACAGATATGTCTTTTTCAACGCTGGGGTATACATAATTCATCCCTCTTTGGCAGCGATCATTATTGGGAAATCTCACCGCACCCTTCCTTTCTTGCTTGATTTGTGTCGGTGTACGAAACTGCATGTGTCCGACACGAAGCTTTGTGTTGTTGAGGCAAAGCCAGCTGGCATAGCTCCACAAGCCCTGAAAGTTAGTTAATGCTAACACTGCAGTTTGTGAAAGAAATACAGAGCAGAGCATAAACAGTACAGTCGACCATTGCTTATCTTGTGATCTCCATTTGTTCTTGTCCAGTCTTCTACAAAAAATAACTCGTGAGGGCAACTAAGTGAGCCCCACACTCGAGTTGACTCAAGTCGCTGATTTTATGACTGGCCAATTGCTGATACCTCCCAAAAAAAAAAAAACTTTTACAGATGCTCGGTGTCAAAGTCAAGGCTCAGGGGCCAGATCCGGCCGGCCAGATCATTCTATATGGCCCGTGAAAGCAAATCATGTATGTCAATTTTAGTGATCCTGATTAAAATCTGTGCCAAAATATTTGTCATGTGTATTAAATAACATTTTTATTCATGCAGTAACTTGAACAATAAGTAAACAAACTGCTGTTCTTGACATGTGATGGTAAATCTTATAATTTATTATATCTATATAAACTCTGTTTACCTTTAATTCATTTCCACTGTTTCGTACAGGATCTTAAATTGTATTCCATGTATTTGCCCTCAATACGGATTACAGAACATTAATTATGTAAAATCTTGCTTTGCCGGTTATTCCTACATCAAGAAGCCTTCCGGGCACTTGTGAAAGTGGAATAATTATTATTATTACTGTTGTTGTTATTTCCAGAACTAGATACCAGCAGTGATTTGGAGACTACTTAATGAGGTCTTTACAAGATTTTTGATTTTCTTTCGGAAACTAATCTGTTTTGATTATGCACTATTCACTTGTTAATGCTTTCATTTCAGTCACAACGTTCCTTTCTGATTAAGCTGTGCTTCGTTAAAATTGATTGAAAATCTTGTATTCGCTGCAATCAAACTGCAAATGCTTTTCAAAAAGTGACAGAAGATAATTACTCGAAAAATATGAACTCTCTCAGTGTAAATTAATTTCATTTGATTTCCTTAATGTACCCGTTTTAATAAATGTCCATTTGCGAGATAAATCGTGTTGAGCTATTTTAATGGTTCCGGATTGCTGGCTCATACACAACTACTTTAATATTATAACCTTTACGCAGATATGTCAAGTTGTTTTAATTTTAACACGAGTATCCTTGTATTGGCATGAATTTATTCTAACACTTGCATTTCAATTCATTATAAGTGTTTGTTGTGGTGTGTAGCTGAATGGCAGCCAACAGCTTTGTTAAATAGATTTCAGACTGCTCCAGCGAGAGGGAGTGGAGCTCCCGAGGACATGTCTAAAAATGTGTTAATGATATACAGCACGGGAAGAAAACACACATAGAAATCACACTGAGCGTGCAAATCATCGTAGGCATATTAAATGCCAAGTGCAAGACCTGTAAAAGTAGTTCACTTCCCTATTTTTACACTGCAATCATTTCAAAGCATAATGAGATGATTGATTTCCTTAGTTTGGGCATGGGAGAAAATATTTGAGTCAACTAGCTGTGTTGATACACTTTTTTTGTATACTTGAAACAGTCTGAGGTTTGAGGAGCTGGCTCACTTCGACTTGACGACCACATAGCTTTACCACAGCAGTAGTTTTGCTGTAACCACTATCATACTTTTGGTTTGAGTGTAAAAAGATGTAAAAACTTCAGTGGAATCATTTTGTTGAGAAAAGTCTTCCCCTTGGATTATTTGTTGTATTTATTATAGAATAACAAAATGTGAGATAATGAGGTTGATTCAAGCGTGCCTTCCCGAGACTCCAGATTTGGATCGTTTGAGGTGTGAAGATGGGTTGAAGGTTTTATGTGTATTTTTATATTGTGTTTATTAGCCATGCTTTCATGGTTTGTATTTGGGATAGGATTTTTCAAATCAGTTCTGGGTTAGATATTTTCAAGCCCTAATTTTTTAGCCCAATGTGCTCTTGTTTCTGTAATATTTTTTAAACAAACAAACAAACAAACAAACACACATAAGAAGTCTATTATCCGACTAGAAACCATGAAAACAGATTGGACTGAAATCCATCAAGTCAAACGACTTCTCGTGCACTATAACACCAGATTTATCTCAAGAACTTTGATGGAGAGCTTTTGAGCGATCAATATTCCTGAGAGACCTTCAGTGAGAGGACCAAAAAGTTAACAAAGGATGATCCTACACAACAGTTGAATAACTGCACTCAAACTGACAGTTCTCAAAAATTAAGAGTGGAAGCCTGCATGACTCAGCCTATTTTTTTTTGTCCAAATCCATCACTTTGGCTCCACTACTGGATCGCTCTCAGTATTTTAAAGCTGGCGGATGCGGTGCGAAGGGGCTTTAGCAGCGCTAACAAATTTGTTCTGTGTAATTGGCAGCCTTGGGTTATTATGGCACACGCTCCAGGGAAAGTGCAAAAAGCTAGAGTAAACACAGCGGGCTATTGTGAAAACATAATACCTTATCATGGGGTCTGCTTATAGAGTGATAAGGCCAAGTGGTTACTCCACAGGCTGTTACCATCCACAGCCTGCACAACACAGACAAAGCCCCGCTTTTAGAATAACTAAATCAATCTTATGAGTGTGTGCTCTCACTTGTACACGCCAGAGATGCATTGAACTGGTTGAACAAATAACATGCTGCATTTACGTGAGCCTGTTTCTCAATATTAAACTGTAAAGCTTCATTTCTAAATACACAACCGTATTTTCCGGACTATAAGGCGCACCGGACTATAAGGCTCACCTTCAATGAATGGCCCATTTTAAAACTTTGTCCTTATATAAGGCGCACCAGACTATAAGGCGCACCATTAATGCATCATGTCCGATTTTTAATCCACATCAAATCATTCTCCATTTTATCTTTTTTATTTCAACTTCAGACGCAACAAATTACTTTATAATCACAAAATAATGGTCCATAGTCTTTTTGATTCAAGATTCATAGTCTTCAGCGGGCCACTTGTGATTGATTTCATGACACAATGCTTCAGGCCAGTTGAAATTTAGGAATTTGGTCCATTAATAAGGCGCACTGTCGGCTTTTGAGAACATTCTAGGTTTTTAGGTGCACCTTATAGTCTGGAAAATACGGTATATATGTTTGAAGATGACACTCTATCTTCCCTATCCTGGACTTTCAATTGTACGTCATTAAAATGTGTTTAACTAACAGATACTGTATAATTTGTTTATTTCCGAGCAAAATCCCGGAACATCTGTTTAGCACATTTTAATCATGTGCATGTTTTTTTTCAGCTGTCACAATTTTACAGTTCATCTTGGTATCATTTAAATTCCCATATGTTTTTTATTTTGTGGTATTCAGGCTATCATAAGATGTAGGAACACAAAGTATGGCAAGGACAGTTGAGATTTGCCAGTTGGTTTTCCAGCCTTTTTGAAGTCTGTTAGCGTTTGTCATTTTGATCACGGCGTTCAGTGTGTTGAGATTGGCGCAATTTCCAGCTATACTATTTAGACGAGGAAAACAGCCAAGCATAGTATTGTGCAGGAAAAAATGTGGAATTGTTAGGTAAATTACAATTAAAAATAAATACATTAAAGATCCGTTTGTGCTTCTGAATTATTAAAAAATATTCCTCATATAATTACAAGCTAGTCAGTTTCCATCATGTGAAGTCAGCCAAATGTGAAATCTGGTTGACATTACCTCTGTATGTGGATAGTAAATTTAAATAAGATTTCACAGAAAAAAATAAATATTTTAATACTTGACGTTTATGTGCTTTAACATGTGCCAGAAAAGTCTAGGAACGGGTTGTACTGAGAAAACACAACTACATATTCCATCTCCCTTGACCTGGGTCAGGCAAGACAAAAAAAGGTACCAGACGGCCTGACCAGGATTTTTACTGCATCCGAATTATGCGCTGAGTCCACCAGACAGATAAAATGTTTTGCCCTCATCAAGTATTCTCATAAACCTCAAAACCGCAATGATTTAACCGGATGCTTTTCCCATGTTTACTAATTAAGCTTGTCTCACTTAGTCAAGCGTGAATGTTTGCAATGTTGCTCCAGGCACATTACACATTACAGCAATGCTAATTAGGATGCAAAATGTATGTCACAATCAATTTGATTGCTCATCCTGTTATTTACTGAAAAATAACTGCCTTAAAAAAACACAAATGATCTCCCAATCCAGATGTTTGCTCATGCAACAGAAATAGTTTCATGATAACACCTTAGTCCGAGTCAAGCATTTAAGTTGACCACAGGGTATGATTTGTCATCAGTGATCAATCAAAGCGAATAGCCCAAAACCACTTTAACGCTTACTGAAGACAGAGTACACACGGCTGATTGGAGAGCTCTCTCTAGTGAACTGAAATGACACATCTAAAAGCAAATGAAGCCCTCCGACTGAGAGTCGACAGCAGTTACTTTCACACCAAACGGGGGGCGGTACTACGAATGAATCTATCAGAGATTAGTGATTATTAATTACTATATTTTGGTAAGAGGCTTTGGTATACAACTTTCTAGTGCCAATAATTTGCTCAGCCTGTGTAGAAAACACAGGAGTGGAAGCCAGTGGAAAAATCAGCATACTCACTTTAAACCACAGATGTCAAACTGAAGGCCTGGGGGCCAGATACGGCCCGCCACATCATTTTATGTGGCCCGCGAAGACAAATTGTGCATCAAATTTGCGTGTCATTACAGGAATTGCAAATTGTCTTCACTTTTAATAATATGTTGTTGTTTTTTTATTATATATTTGACCAGTTTTTACTGGTCTGATTTGAAAATGAGTTATTTGTCAGGTTTTTTTGTCGCTTTTACTGTACATAATATGAGGTGCTCATACATTTATTTGGGTTGACAGTGAGCCGGAGGATTTTCTCCAAACTATTGAAAAGACAAATACAGAAAAAAAGATTTCCTGCTTTCACGCAATTAGTATGGACTGTGCAGTCTCGTTTGAAAAAAAAAAAATCTGCGTGAGTGCATCATCATGGGAGCCATTACACACAACAGAGACCAAGTGATTACAGCCATGGCTCCACTTCAGGGATACCATTTTACAATCAACACCCGCTAACATTTATCTCTCTCTGTCACCAGGAGCTTCCCAAGTAAAGACAAAGAGGAGGAGGCAAAAAATATGGCTAGTCTGATGGCCACATGTAGGCTGGGGAAATGTATTCACATTCCCACATGAGGCGGCGTTCATGTGTGCCAATGTAAGGACTACGATTTACAAATGGCATGGTGCAGTGGAGCACTTTAGAAGTTCTGGTTTCATCTTTCTCTAGTCCAGGGGTGTCAAACTCATTTTTTTCACAGGGCGTATTGTAGTCATAGCTTCTTTTGGAGGGCCATTATGACTGTCAACCCAAATAAATGTATGAGCACCTCATATTATATACAGTAAAAGCTACAAAACAAACTGACAGATAACTCGTTTTCAAATCAGACCGGAAGAAATTGGTGCACAATTTGTCTTTGCGGGCCATAAAAAAATGATGTGGCGGGCCGTATCTGGCCCCCAGGCCTTGAGTTTGACACCTGTGCTGTAAGAATTTTCATATTCTTGCCATATGACTTGTCTTCATATAGTCTCTCCAACATTACCAAGCTACAAATACTTCCATAGCTCAAATATTAAATGTTAAATAATTTGAATAGCCTGAATGCTCCCATCCGGCTCCAACATCCCAAGGTCCCAATTCTTCTGTTTTACGTCAACTCGGAACATTGATGCAAGTCCCTTGCTACATCCCTATTTGTTTTGCCTGAGTTCATGTGAATACACAACTGTCAGTCCCCGCCCCCCTCCGTGACTGACATGAGTGGGCGATGTACGTAGAGCGTTTATGAGCCGTGATTATCCTCCCGTGCAGTATCCTATCCGACATAACAATAATGAGAAGCTGTGCAGAATATACATTCTCTTTTTCTCCATGAAAGCTAAAACGTGTTTATGGCCTGCTGCTCTTTGCTGTTAGAATCCAATCACCCAACCGCATGTTTGTAACAGATGAAGAGGTTTTCAACAGAGGCGGCAAAATAACAAACCTGAAGGGAAAGATAACACCTGTGTTGTAAAACATGCAACACAGCCCAGCGATGGCAATAGAGGGAGTTGTACCATTTAGCATCTGTGGTCAAACTGGTGCATCAACACTTCATAAGATAGCTGATGTTGGATCTGAGCAGTAGCCGATCAATAAGGTTGCCGAAAGACCAACTGAGAGTTTCATTAGCAGTAATAAAATAAATTGAAAGATTTTGAAATAGATGCATGCATACATTAAAATGTTTGAAAAGAAAATAGAAATTCCTAAAGTTGACCCAAAAGCCGTACAATTTGGTCAATTGGACAAATTGAATTAAAAATTAAATATGTATAAATAAATTAGGAAAGTTGAAAAAAAAAATAATCACAAAAATCTTGATAATTTCTTGCTGCTGTCAGTCTATTTTTTCCATGTGGGTCTCATTTTTATAAACAAATTTTATTCTATCATAAGGAATAAAAGGCAATTTTTTGCACATCTCGGTTTTGTTCCTTGATTGGTTGTTTCTTCTTGGCTTTTTAATCTTCTTGCTTGAATAAAAATAAAATTGGCAGTGCTCATGACGCATTATTGCAGATCATACATCACTGTCTCAGTTTGTTTTCAAAGCTACTAAATAAATATTAGATAGTATAACTGTCAAGAAACACAGAGAATATGGCTATGTACAAGTGGCATTCAGAAAACCTGACCTGATCTTTATGTAGCTTACCGTTTTTTTCCATGTATAATGCGCCCCCATGTATAATACGCACCCTAAAAATGGCATGTTGATGCTGGAAAAAAGCCTGCACCCATGTATAATACGCACCCAAATTTTGACTCCTACTTAAATCCGTGAACGTAAAATTATTTCAGAAGAAATATCATCTTTGGGAAGAACCGGATGTTATTCTGCCGGTCAGTATCACTGCGCATGCGCTAGCATACTCAATAGCGAAGGATTTGTGTAGGGTACATTGTGACAGCAAACGAGCAGTATAATGCGCACCCCAGATTTTAGGACAATAAATTAGTTAAATTTTGCGCATTATACATGGAAAAAAACAGTAATTGAAATATGTCCCCGCCCCCCCATCATATTAGAAAAAAACAAGCTGTGAATACATTTGATTTCACATTATCCCCCTTCTTACACAGAAACATCAATCAATGTGCTTCCGTGCCTGCACAAGTTCTCCCTCAGGCAGCTTTCTTGGAGCTGTGCAGAGAAAATCAATTGTTTTTGAAATGCTACGTTTTGAATTGTTGCCAACAGTATCAGACTACGGGCTAACGTCGGTGAACAAAATAGCAGACTGTTCAATTGCAATTCATCATCTTCATGAGGATGTATGAGAAGGGGGGAAAGCCTTTATTGAAATAATTATAGCAGTTGATTCTCGCAGCAGAGGTGGAGGATTCCCGCTGTACTATAAATGTCAATAGCTATCAATTAAAAAGCCAATATGTGTTATTTGAAGGGCCGACAAGAAAATGCACCTATTATCAGCGCTTCAGTTGATACTTACCACATGCCCTGCGATGACTCAGCTTTAATCGAGCATGGTGTTGCGATTGTTTGAATATTCCCAGGTTGAGTGCACCTTTGGCCTAGTTGTAAAACGCATAAAATGACTGCTGGCAAGAAAACTGAAGGAGAGACATTGGAGGAAATGAGTGTGGTATTTGTTAAAGACATAAAATCATTTAGTCATTTGTTATTTTGTTCAAATTGACTTTTAAGAAAATATATCAGTATTACCATATTTTACGGACTATAAGGCACACCGGACCATAAGGCGCACCTTCAATGAATGGCCCATTTTAAAACGTTGTCCTTATATAAGGCGCATCGGACTATAAGGCACACCATTAATGCATCATGTCATATTTTTAATCCAAATCAAATCATTCTCCATTTTATCTTTTTTATTTCAACTTCAGACGCAACAAATTACTTTATAATCACAAAATAATGATCCATAGTCTTTTTGATTCATGATTCATAGTCTTCAGCGGGCCACTTATGATTGATTTCATGACACAACGCTTCGGGTCAGTTTAAATTTAGGAATTAGTTCTATATATAAGGCGCACCTAAGAAAATTTTAGGTTTTTAGGTGCGCCTTATAGTCCGGAAAATACGGTATTCAGTTTATCTTCTACTTGTATGGTTGGTTTTTCTGTTTATTACTATTTTAGGCGAATACCTCTGAGTTAGTGTTTATATCACGCTGACCTCTTGTCGAAAGTTTTAGTTGGTCTTCCTTCTCACTTGTAATGTGCTTTTTGTCCTCAATTTGAATAAATATGGAAAACAAGTGTGCATCATTTGGCTACAAGAGGTTTAAAGTGTTGCTTCTAAGGCCAAAAATGGTCTTCCAGGCCAGCTGCAGCTGTGTACTCATGTGAAAGGAATAAAAACTCACTCCTGCATGTATCTTTATCATTTCATTGTTAAGATTTTTAAAAATTGGGTATTCGCAACAATTCTCCCAACTTTGTGTTGACATTATTTCGTTATTCCTGCAACAGTCATCGTTCCTAACCCGCGTGACAAAAGGTTGCACTGATTACATAACTAAACTGTGTACTCATCCTTGAACAAATGTACCATGCTCCAGCTAAACTCTTCCAGCCCGCCGTTATTAACAAGCAAGACTTTAGGTGTCAAGCATGCACAAGCACAGCACGGATTTTCTCACCCGAGTGCACCCATAGACATTTCACTTTGGCATTACTTGTTGTAAATAGTATTTAACCACTGTAGGGCTGGTAGCCAAGCAATGATGCGCTAGCTTCATTAGCGATCCATTCAATAATAATGACAGTCATTAAGTGCTGTTATAGACTGTTAAGGGTCAGAGGTCAAGTTCCACGGAGCTCTTTGTAGACTATAGAAGCATTTTCTTTACAGACATTGCGATGCATAGCAAAATAAGCAATTTGCATTTGCAGCGCACAAAAGTCAATAATAAAATACAGGGAAGTGGATTTCAGTAAAATCCTGCGAGCGATTCCTGGTTCGAAATAATGTAATGTTGATGTCAGAATGAGATAGTGTGCAAATAATGGTAAGCTATCAGGGGAAAAACAAACAGCAGCAATGTACTTCCTTGCAGGCAAACACAAGACAAGTTCCAATATTCAGTTGGAGTCCAATAAATAAAGACTTAGTCAAAACAATAACTTGCATCACTTACTAATTGAATATCAACAAGTTTCTTGGATGAGGCAGTTCCAAGTGACACTAAATTGAATATTTCTAGGGATAATATATTACAACCCGAAAAGCAGGCCTGCTGTCCCTCCAGCATGGTATCTGACCTCATCAGAATTTAACTTCATCCAAACAGGAACCACTGATGCCGTGATGTGCTCAAGAACATTTACAACATAACCTGAGTACAAAAACTACACCACTTAAGCAACCCTGGAAAACCCACCCAAAGAAAATGTCACCCATGTTAATTCAACTATTAAAATAACAATAAAAAAATGTCAAATTTAATACCAAGAGCCTCTTCTATCAGAAAGTATGAGCGCTTCCTTCACAGGACAGGGAAAGTGCTCTGTTAGACAAGTATCGGAGCAATTTGAAGCAATGATAGCGATTCGGATAAATTGTTTCAACTGCATAAGAGTGATGGCGGTAAATCTTCTTTCCAAAGCAGAGACTCATTCAATGACTTGTCCACTGATGCTGTTCGCCCACAGTTAGAGCCAAATTGTGCCCCGAAAACTAACAAGAGGTTCACAAAAGGCTATGAGTTACCTGCTGTGTACTTTCATGGAGAACAAATTGTACTAGGATGCCACAACGGACATTACTTTTGTGCTTTGTTTCCCTTGATATGTTCAAAAATATTGTTGAGCATACCCTTTAACAGTTTCCAAAATGTGTAGACACTGATAAATAGGATAGAACACGTTCTAGGAATGTATTCCTGGATGGGAATAATTCAAATGTTAGGACTCCTTTGGCCAAAGTGTGACATACAATTCCAAAAAAACAAAGTAAGCCCGAGAAAAAAAAAACATCAAATGTATCTGTTTAAATCAGTCTTGATTAGGTGAATTCATTAAACATCATTTGACTGAAAGCCTTCAACATCCACAGCTTGATCTTTTCTGTTCTATTATAATACTGAGAATGAAATGTGGCTTTTTCAACAACTGGAAATCGACACCAGACGACAATGATCTTGGGGAGGTAAAGTGAAGCAGTAAAAGAGTAAAAGAAAATCAGATTTTGTGATAATACAAGACCTTTCAAACTAAAATACCGCTCACTAAATCCACTCCTGTCTGTCATTAAACTCTGACAAGAAAGAAATAAAAGGCTAAAAACATCGACAGAGAGACCTTTTGAAACAAAGTCACACAAAAGGAAGTGGTGGAAAGGACAGAGGTCTATGACTTGAAAGGGGAATTTTAAAAAGCCTCTTGAGCTATGAAAATATCCTAATCTGACAATCCAAATGATACAATAAGGACAAATGCTAATGCACAGATCCCGGAGATTTGCTCACACCAATGAAACAAGAGATTGGTATCTCGCAGCAGTGATAAGGAAATGCAAGTCAGACTGTGTCATCCATAGAAACTGGACCAAGTCCATAAATTGTTTGGATTCACCCAGATGGAAATGTAAATGTTCTGGATCAAACATGGTGGTGTCATGCCGTCTTTGATGATCTAAGTCATAATTCAGAAGTATGTCATTGGAAGGCAGCCCTTGTCGTTCAAAGGAGAAGCCAGATAAATATAAATCACCGCCGCAACACAGTTCAAATGTCTTTCTCAGTGGTGAGCGAATAAATGCAAAGCTGGAGTGCCACTTTGTTGTCCAGAACTGAACACACGCCTCTCAGAAGCACTGAGAGTCGTCATCTCTAGTTTCATTTATAGCCAGGACTGTTGAACTCCACAACCTCACCATAGGTAGATAGGACCAGCCCCGAGCCACACCAGATAGACACCAAATATATTCAAGAGTTGATAAGATTATCATTGTGTAACTCAGCACTCACCTCAAGAGCCTCCAAGGTCACAAACCCCGTGATAGAAAAACCATCAATGACGTCCTCCTCGGCAGAGGTAGACTCCTTTCGTTTTCTCCGCGGGGGTCTCGGACGAGACGAGGAGGGTTCCCTCTTGCCTTCCCGTTCCGAGTCAGATGAGAAGTGAAAGACAGAGCCTTTAACACGATTGTTGCTTATCCCATTTGCTCTCCTTTCCCGATTCCTTTCCGACCTCGACTTCTTCTTGCGCAGGCCACTAGTTTGAGGTCCATCCATGTCCTTCATGGAGGAAAGATCCAGATAAACCTTGCTCTTAATGGAAAGCAAAGTCTTCAAGGATCAAATAGCAGAAGTGCTCCAAATCCACTTGAGGAGGATATCCCGGTGAATGTTCTCAATACATTGGATCCAAGTTAACCTTGTAACATCCAGCAGATGAAGCCTTTTACACGTAACTGCATTGAGTTACTAAATGGAGCTCGATTCCAAGAACGGTAACGATCCCTCCCGATGGCGAGCCATCAAATCCTACAATGATGTTGTAAAATCATTGATTAAGCAGCGTTCTGGCAAAGATGTCTGTTTTCAAGATAAAGCAAAAGTCTGCTGAGGGAGCAGGAACCGCCATGGCGAGTCCGGCATGTGATGTGGCATCTTTCCTCCGCTCTCCTGTTCTTCTTACGCAAACACAGCAAACCTGTCAAATAAAGAGAGAGAAAGTTATTTACAACATGATCGCTCAGCAGACGTGAACTTTTGAGTTTGTGATGCCATTTTCCAAAAGGTGTGGCAGACTCTACTGAAGGTTTGTGCCCTTCTCCATAATGCGAGATTAATGTTTGATGAGAGTAGCTATCATCTCGTCTGGTTCCTTCGTCTGCCCGGCTGTAAAATCTCATACATCATTAAGTCTTTAAAGATTATGTTTGTCTCGATGAGAGCTACTGTCAGATAATTATCAATATCCATATTAACTGTGTTTACCATTGGGATTGTAATTGGGATTGGTTAGCTACATGAGGGTCACAATATTAGAAACAGCATTCGCTATAGTTAAAATCTAATTCTATCAAATTCATGAATAGCAGTCTTGTAGAAAATATGAGATCTTCTTTGTGCAGGTGTATGGAATGTGTCCAGTCAGATTGAATCAAATCAATAAATGGAAAAAAATAAACTTGCATTACAGCACTTTTTAGAGATGAGCAATCATTACTGATATGGGAAAGTCATTTGTAAGGATTAATATAAATATGGCACGATATAACCATTATGAAGTAATAAATCAGACAATTTAAAGACTGTTCTGCCCACACAGTGCGAGGAATCTATCAACTATTAGGGTTGTGATCTCAATTCTCCTCTTCTGGCTACACTCAATCTGGGCTCAGTTAACACATCCAACAGTTATCAAGACTAGATTTATTGAAACCATATTGCCGCCCGGAACCCCAACAACTCGCGTATATTAAACTGAAAATTAATGTCATGAACGTAAAGCTAATGATCTTTTTTTTGTTTGTTTTTTACAGTAGTGAGTCTAGTGCTGTAACAATTTAATGTTACACAATCGATTCACTGGTTAATCAAATTAAAAATGTATTTTGCACTATAAAGTTTATCGCAAAATATTTGTTTTCTGATTACTGTAAAATAGGGAAGATGTTGATCAATGGATATTTGCAAATATATCATTTTAATTACTCGGTTGGTTTTCATGAAGGACTCAGAGAATATTTACTATTGTGAGGATGAAATCAGTGGATTTGCACAATTTTAAGTTAGACAATGGCTCGAAACAACATGATTATCGAGTAATTGATTTTAGGTGACCACTCAGCTGGTCATCAACCATGATAAATATGAATTTCCCACCAATATTTAACTTCCCACTTTTTATGGTTTTCCCAACCAGACAATACATATCGAATCAATTAAAAAAATTAAAAAAATATTTTTAAAATGGCCAGGATATGACTCATGTTGGAGCTCTGTCACTGTCATAGGCAGCAATTCAAAAACATCCAAAACATTAACTTAAGTGTAGGCCTAACTCGATGTGTGTCAATACATGACATCATAGGACCTGTGATGCAGTTAATAAAGTATAACTTAAAACAAGCACACCTTAGAGGGTGCACCACACAGATGTACGTTGCACCTTTAATGCATCACTAAACACACCAGAACCAATTTGTCACCACGTTCAACTTTAAATTGTCTCCTTGGACACAGGTTGTCATGTAATCTGGTGGCCTTTTGCTCATTCTCATTTGCACATGGAATGGAGCATAGCAACCCTGCAAAGTGATTTAAACCTGTTTTTTTTTTTTTTGGTGTGGGGGGGGGGGGGGGGGGGGCAAACAAAATATATGGTTTTGTGTGGATGTCCATAACATTCCTGCAGGAGAACATTTAACTGCAGCAAACAACACAAAATATCCAAATATATGTGATGCACCTTTATCACAATAATAATTCAACATCAGTGCATTCAGCCTGATGCCCATTAAGCCACTCATGAGATGACACACATATACTGCACAAATACCTCCACAAAAAAGAAAGAGAAGAAAAAAAACGCTCTCTCGTAGAAAACTGATCTAGCTTTCACCGTTTCTTTTTTCTTCCTCTAGTCTAGTCAAAGATTTGTTCTCCTTGTCTTTGCTCAGAGTGTCTTTTTGTCTGCCTGGTGCTGTCAATAGAAATCTGTAATCCAGTGCAGCCCCACAGCAGCAGCGGGCTGGCACTGCCTCTTGCCTGGGCTCTCCGAGCTGCATTTTCCACTACAACACATACAAGCACAAACGCAACAAAAGCATGCCTCTTTTTTTTTTTTTTTTTTCCTCTCTCTCCAAGACACGTCATGCAAAGCCAAGAAATGCAAAACCTTGCGAATGGGGGAGGGACCGTCCGGCTAAGTTGCAGTCTGTCAGTCAATTATTATTTAAAAAAAATAAAAAAAAGAATATAGCACGGGTAGGTTTGGAGCTGGCAAAATAGATCCTGCAAAGGAAAGGCACCCTCCGCTCCGCTCTTCCCCAGCTTAGACTTCCAGGATCCCGGAGACTCGGGGACCGGAGCGCAGGGATACGGCGGTGCCGCAGTGCCGCTTTACATGCTACACGCTTCCTCCTCGACGCAAATAGTGCTGTCTCACTTGCTTGGTGCGCGGCTCTTTTTTTCAAAGAGGTAGAACGGGTGATTTTTAGGGGAGGAGGAATTGTATTGCAACATTAAAGCAACACTATGAAAATGAGCTCAATGAGAGATGAGCTCCTGACAGTCTTGGAAAGTTTTGCATGGATTATTGATGATATTACATCTATTGCACCTTGAGGGAATTGCATCATAGTTGGTGTTTCCATTTGAATTCCTGAGCAATTAAAAATGAAAAGACACTTAAGTGCAACACTTGAAAGAAAATTGAAACTAATAAAGTGTCATCCAAGCCCCGAACACACTAGGGTCAATTGTAGGGTTAATTGATGAAAATATGCTTGGTAAGGTTTTGAACTTTAACAAGTCGAGAGACTTCATTTGGTTATTTTTCTCCACTTCAGGAAAACTGTCCCAGCCGTATGCGTCATTAAAACCAGCATCCCCAGTGAAACTGCTGCTTCAAGCACTATTTTACACAGCTCTGAAAAACATGCAGAGATGGAAAGTGTCAAAGTGAGAGCAATTAGTTGGCTCGGAAAGGTTGAAATTATGCTTTAGTGACTTTTGGAATGATGCAGCACAGTCATTGTTGACATTATTTTATAATGAGCATCATCCTGTTTGCTCAATAAGATGGGGAAGCCATTTCTTTTTTTATACTGGGAGATAATCATTTAAGGATTTAAAATTCCAAAAAACTGTAAAGGGCAACAGGTACACAGCAGTGTGGTGTAAAAAGAAAAATCCGATGATGTCACTGATGCTGATTAAAATGAAACATTTGAGGAACTGCTTCTGCCTCACCACAAGCTCAGGTGTCAAATTATCATTTGCAAAACTGTCACCTCGGGGACACCCAAAGCTAACTAGCAGCGTTTTCAACTGGCAAGCGACACCCGCTGCTAATCAAATACTCTTTAATGATTACGCTTTACGACATCAGTGCGTACTCTTCCAAGTATCTCTGATGAAATGTGATACAAACAAATTATGTTTTGTTTTTGAAAACTCTGCCAATTTGGAATACATGTACCCATTTTTTTTTTTTCTTCAAATGAATTTACTGTCACTACATATTTTTTCCTGCACAGTCAACATCTGCAGGGGTGGAAGGTGGCAACATACAACGAAGTTGAAAAATATGTCATTATTAGCTACCGATCAGGTCAAGCAACTGTATCTATCCATTTTCTACCATGTTTACCCTCAACTAAGAAGTATCGGTGAGAAACAAACGGATCCTTCATGGGTGGTGCTTGCTTCTGTCCCAGTTGTCCTGCAAAAGGAAGAGAGGAAGCCGCCATGCCTGCAAGAATAATTCAGGAGGGACAGGCATTCACTTGACCTTGTCTCATCTTTCCAAGAGGAGTGTCCTTGTGACAAATGGCACGGCGGCAAAGAGACAACAGCTAGGCAGCTATTTCCGCTTACCCGCCCTCTACTCATTAGACCAGGAAGACAAATCTGCTGCTCCCCTTTGCAGTGCCATTATTAGCTTTAATTACAGCGTCGCCCTAACTTTCCTCCGCCTGCACGGCTTTATCCACTTCCACTCAGGAACCGATGACTTTACCCACTATGAATATATGACCCCTGAAAGAAAGAAATGCATGAATTCTATTGGTATTTTAGTACAGCTAAAATGTTTATGCGCTAAACAAAATACAGGAGTGTTCAATTCCCCAAAACAAACAAACAAAGCTCTTGTAGCCTTTAAATCCGAGTTAAATAAACACGTCAGTCATGCAGCGTGTAGTGAGAAAATGCAATGGAGGTATACCGAGAGGGTTGCCGCTTGTCGGTTTCATGAACAGAATGTTGGGATGTTTTCCAATTACTGCATCCCCGCACCCTTCAGTCTCGCAAGGCAGAGAAGTCAAAGTCGATGCTTTTTATTTGTATTAAGGGCTTGCTCGCACCCCCCTAGGCTTGCTCCCCTGCAGCAAATGCACACAAAATAGCATCTCATAAAACCTTCAAATGAAGTGAATTGTAAAAGACAATATGGCAAGAATGGTTCCTGGTTGAATAACAGGACACAGCGAGGGAGGTGGACTCTATTTAATTCTCATTTGTCTTCTAGCACAATGACGTATTACAGATGAGTCATTAATTTCTGGACCACCCACAGCAAGTAGCCCCAATATGGAAGGAAACCCGAAGAAAACCTCAAGGGTGCCTCTACTTTTACAAGCTGCTTCATTGGAGTAACCATAAGCACACGTTGTAATGTAAATATGCAAACTGTTAGCGGTGGCAATAAAAATAAGCAACAATTGAATAATGTAGAATAACAGCCCCCCTCTCTCGGGGAATAATTTGTTCCATTCCTGTTTTATATTTTCATAAAGGAGAGTCATTGTACAAAAGGATTTGTACAGATTATGTGGATCAGGAGGATGATCTCACCATACTGTATTCCTCTTCTAAAGATGGATTGTGTTCAGTGCCAGAGTGAGACAGTTGCTCATTATTAAACGTGAACAGGAAAGACATGTAAACAAAACTAAGTGGAACTATGCGGAACAATATCCTCGTCTGCTTCTTCCATTGTTCTTGTTTGTGTTACAATGGAAGCTCTAAAGCGGAACAATGTTTGCCACATAGGAAAACTACATAGAAATAATTGTTTTTAAAAAAAAAGTTCATTCCGAGCATCCTTTTACCATTTAAAAAGAAATTAAGTCAAAATGAATCCTCTGTTAAATAATATTCCAACTTCAACTCCAATTGAGTACAGAATTAAAAATCAACAACTGTGTAGTGTGTTTTATTTTCATACTGGCCGTCTTGGATGGAGTTGTCAGCTATGAGATTCAAGTCCCTCACATCAGCTCTCATCTTGAGAAGTTTAATCAATAAGACACAAATAATACACTTGTGTCTCAAGGTGGAGAAATGTGCAAGATTTGATCCAAACTAATCTGAATGTGTTTGTTGCAAATGCTATGTGTGCGAGATAAAAATCTTTGCAGTCACACCCTGGATTGGTCACACACTTGGCAAAATTGATTCAATCGGCTTTTTTGTGAAAGACATAATGCGTAAAATCTTGAACCAGCCTAATCCGTGACATCAGAAAGGAATGGCGATGATGACTACCATAGAAGCTTAAGTGGCAATTTCCACGATACAGAGTATTTTTTTTCTTGACCATGTGTTCCTTCTTCAATGATTGGAAAAGTGCAATGAAACTCTAACTCGTGAAAGATTTGCAAATTTTTTTGTCGGGGGTCATAGATCAGCCAATGTGAAATGAATTGAGAAAGAGAATTGTGTCCTTCAAGTCAACCCACAATGTGAAAGCAAAGACAATTGAGATGAGTTACTTTTATATACATTGATGGATAATAGAAAACCATGTCATCCAAGAAACTTGGACGAAATCCGACGTACAGAATTTGTCCTTTAACGATGTTTATTGAAACTTGTTGTTCCATCTCCTTCTGTATCGCGCTGATTCTTGATCGACAGTGCGTTATCCCCAGAGACGTCTGCCTTTCAGCCTACGGCTCTCCCTCTCTTTATGGAGGATTATAATCAGAATTTTCAATGTTGTCCTCAATACTGCCTTTCCAAACTCTTGGCTGGTCTCAGAAAAACAGCAGATGACTGACTGATAGTGCTTTTTATAGCCCTGTGAGCACAACCACTGTATGCTTAGTTCAGGTGCATGTAAGCTTTGTCAAACTAATCGTAAAAATCGGCATAAATAACAACAAATCATCAAATAATAAAATGCATTTTTCTGGTTAAAATACATTTGATTGCTCTCAAACAGGGCTAATAATGTAACAGTGTCCCTATTTAAAACTTCTCTCTGAGCTAAAACTATAATTAGGCTTCACACGGCAAGTGAGTTTCACATTAGGCTTAGAGCTAAAATCGTTTTAGGGCACGCTAATGAGATCCATTAGTGTCAAGTCTGGTTTCTTAAATTTGTACAGACAATATTTGAATAAATTGTTACATGTCTAGATGTCGATACGCCTTAATATGTGGGTAAAGAGTTGCCCGAGTGATGTCACTCATATGACGTGTTAAGTGGCTAAGCCACATGTAGCTTCAAAATATAACGTGGAGGTGATACGATACTTAAATATAACTGTCACAATTATCATTATTGTTATTAGTTGGCACACTGATATTTGAATTATTATTATTATCCTAATATGCCGTAGTGAAAGGGGGTGAACAGTACGGATAGCGCATGAGATCCTGTCTAGTAATCATAGTCATTCCCTTGGATCTCACACTTATGTATACTACTTAACGTTGAAGGTATTTGTGTGAAATAGTGAGAGCCGACAGCAAGTGTATCACTTGCTTAGTCTCAGCCTATCAACGGGAGCAACGCTTAAATACTGCACGGATACAATTAATCACGGACAATCATGAGCCCGTCGGTGGGAGTCAAGACAAATCGATCTCCTGCTGTTCTTTTAATTGAACCAATCTCACTTGTAAGGTCAGGAACATAGCTTGGAGTGAAATCATATTACTATACCGCACTTGAGTATCGGATAAGATAGGCGGTACTTTACGAAATAATGACGCAGTGTGTTGCAAAATCAATTGTATTGTGATGTATGGATGATAACCTACCGTAGCTGCTATCTAGCGATGTCACACTCAGTCATGAGGCCACTAGGTCAAACAATCTGCGATTCAACAATCCATTTCAAGCTGAGAGTCTGAGGTTGACAGGTTAAAGTGTGTTAAACACGACTTATGGAGATTAGTTTGGAGAAAGGCTGGCGGTGGAAGGAGAGATAACACAAGGAAAAGATCAGCGTTGGATCAAGATCAGAAGATTACTCTGTGATTACTGAGACATCATTACTATTAAAAGAGCACCAACAAGGCTGGGTACTTCCCAGAGTCATCAAAAGATCAGTCGTTTTATTATATGGGTTTAAGGAACCGGTGGAAGTCTCTGTTCCTTCACTAAGCACTTTTGATGACGCTCAATAGATTGCGACATCTTTGGGTGTGAGTAAACTGCCATAATGTCAGACATGTCTTACAAGCATATCTTTCGGGAAGCATCCACAGGTAAAAATACGAGACAATTTAATTTCCGCAAGAAAGGGAAAGACAATCTACGGTATGTCTGGTTGACACAATAATTTTATATCCACAGGCAACTGTACACAGTGATACCACTTCAAATATATAAATGTCTACCAATGTGATAAAAAAAAAAAAGCAGTTCTGTGAAAAATGGTCTGCCGGTGTCATCAATTTTCAAATGTATTCCGCCGCCGGGAATAAATAGAGCCATCCCCCAGATGACAAAAGACGATCAAATTGATTGTTAAAAATACAGTGAGTGGAAACGAATCCCATCGCAGCTTCATCAAAAGTCAACTGAATGACTAAACCACCAACAACCTTGTTTCTATCCATCTTTCCATCCAGATGGAAAAAAAAACAACATAACGTATTGGGAGCATTGCATTGCTCTAAACAGACTAGGAGAAGATTATCCATATTTTTATCTCCTCTACACTTGAAAATTTTTCAGATCTTCTGTCAGGACTCCTTCAAAAGACTGTCAAACAGCTGCAGCTCATGAAAAACACTGTAACTTGAGTTCTAACCAGAAAGAAGGGATCGGAATTTTTCACTCCAGCCCTAACGGTTTACACTGGCTCCTTCCATCCATTTTCTGAACCGGATTTAAGAAGCTAGGAAAAAAACTGTGAGCTCTCATGTCAAAGTCAAATGATCCCATCATGGCAATTGGGTTCCAAAACTCGTCATTCAAGAAATGGCCTGCTGTCGCCTGTCAAACCTTCACCCACCTGGCGGCGGTATGTCAATAGTCCTATTAGCCAATTAATGACTAGATCATCTAATGAAAGGGATTATGTCACTGGAAGACAGTAGACAATCCCAGCAGCAGAAGAATTGTCTTTGGAGTTGTAGAAAAACAACAACTGTATATTTGGAAGAGGATGTTAAATCCAAATGTTTATTTAACTCCCCCTTTTAACAAACATTACAGCAGAGCATTAATTAGGCAGTTCAGTGTTGCTTAGCAAGTCGTTCCAGCCGTAAAACACTAATGTTCCAAAACATCTCCACTGCATGGGAGCTGTCGTGGAAATAAAGCACCGCCGTGTGTTTTTCGCTGCCAAGCAAACATTGAGTAATGCTGCCGCGGCTCACGAAAATGCTCAGCTCATTTTATGACTCAGGCCAAGGAATGATGTCATTGTTGCACCGTTTTGTCAAATAAAATAAAGATATGGAAAGACAGCTGCTGCTGTTTTCTTTCATTTGATTGTCTGGCCCACTTTGGAGGTTGCAGTTTTGAATTCAACAAATTTGCAATTAAGATATTTAGCTATACGAGAGTCTAGCAAGTAATGAAAATACGCAAAATAACCCGTGCTGATATCAGCATGCAAACGAATTTGACCTGTAAGTGTAAAGTCCAAAATGATTATCAACAATTTCTCTCCCTGATGAAATTCTCCCATGCTCCCACTTCATGCATCTAAATGATTATCTTTCCACTTGAATGCAGTAAAGGTCCCCGGGCATTTTTCAAAGCTGCATAGACTCTGAAATATGCATTGATGTATATGTACATTACTGGATTTGAGATTTTTTTTTTTTCTTTGTGCATCAAGTGCCTACATGTGTCTTAAATAAAATGAAGTATGCTGTATTGACTTATGACTTGGCAATGGACATGATCACATGAGAACACAGTCAAGGTCAAATGTTGAATTCTTGAAAAAAAAAAAATAGAATATTGGGATCTTAACCTTGTAGTTGTATTTGAATATAGAAATATACACCAAAAGGTCCTTCAAAGCCTCACAAAGAATGAATGCATGTTTAAAAGGCCAAAGCGTCACACGTATAATCTGCAGCAGTCAGGAGCGCTATCCAATTCAGATCCAGTTCGGTTAATAGCTTCACGTGACCCCGAGTGTAATGTGTGCTGTTGTTGTTTCATGGCTAATTCAAGCCTTTGGGATTTTATTTTCAGATCAGGTCATGAGTGAATCATTAGGGACACACAGAGGAGATGTCTGCCAAAGCTTAAAGGCTGAAGGTAGACGGCTATCAGTCAAACTCATGCATACTAAACATCTGCGAGGTCTTCTGATGCACATGGCGCTGACGGTAGCACCCGCTTATGTGGGCCGCCGGGCGAGCTGATCGAGATTAGAGCGCGGCTGACTTTGAGGAGGACGCTGGAGGTGATGATGATAGAGACGATGATGGCACTGATGCCCATCAACTGCCCTCGTCTAAACACACGTGTGTTGACCTCCAATTTATCTGTAACTTTTGAGGTACATTTTTATTTATTTATTTATTTATTTATTTATTTATTTATTTATTTATTTATTTATTTATTTATTTATTTATTTATTTTCATTTCATTTCATTTCATTTCATTTCATTTCATTTCATTTTATTTTATTAGAGTATTAGTGGAATATTTCGAAATCGCCTCCTGGTTAAGTCCATTGAAATTAAAATGATGATGCAAGTGACAATTTTTGCTGAAATAGATAAAGACTTGTTTTCTGTTTCTTTGTGTGTGCAAAATGTTGTTTTCTTTAAGCACACTGGAGCCCCCTGAAAACAGAATAAAAACAAGAACTACTATTGATTCATCATGGCCCATGGGCCCAATTCATGAATTATTGACGCCATCTCCTGCTTTGTGGCTATTTGCATTTTGCTTTAACGAGATATTTGCACTTTGATTCAGGTACTTTCATAATACGTCACTCTTCCCTTTCAATCTCGCTGATGTAGTTACATTTTATTAGCTTCTAGTACTCATGTAGGACATTTTGGGGCCATATTACAGCTACATCATTTACCTGGAGGTATGGTGTGAGAGGTTAGATGATGAATCACCCAAAGCTAGAAAGATGAAAAGAAACCCCCTAGCGGGCCTACAGCTCAAAGCGCAATCACGCCTTGCTTAAATGTGCAAAGATTAATAGTTTGCTGCAGCTCACATCGCTCCCACCTAAGGGAACTATTTGCAGAAGAATCTCTCCCCACACTTTCCCAGATTATCTCCTGGAGCATCAACACAGAGCCCAACTTATTCACTTTTCAGGCACCATCTACACTATCTCCAGAGGAAGATGATGGGGCCTGTGTACCCACCTTGCCTGTCTCTCCCGAGACACATTAAAGAGCTCAGAGTTTAAATCTTCTTCCTGGAGATCACTCAGAACTCCCTGTCGATGCTTGTGAAGCTTCACAAAGATCCTGAGCACCGCCGCCGGGCTAGCCCCCCCTCCGCCGCCCCCGTACGGTGGGTAAGCCCATGGTGCAGTGAGGCCTTCGAATAGCGAGAGAAACCAAGAGACTGAGAAGCGAGGGGGGGGGACAAGCATCCTTCACAGTGAATAAATCCTCTTAAGCTACCAAAAGGTAAAAGAAATGAAAGACACTTAAATAAGCGTATAGCAGTGGAAAAGTCAAGTACTCGACATACACAACAGCTTTTTATCCATTTGTCAGCGAGCAGTCATCCATCTATACCATGATCCGGTTGAGGGTCACGGGTGAGCTGGACTCAAATTTACATTTGCAGCTCGAGTCGTAGAGTATCAATCATTCCTACTCGGGTTGCACCAAAGTGCCAGATTGCTAATATCGTTTATATTTCATGACAAAAATCGTTGAATGAGAAGAGTAAGGAGATGTACGTTTGGGCCTCCTAAAATTGAGGGGTGTGAGGGATTGCTACAACAACAGCAGTGACTAATCTGGAGCACCGGGAGAATTCCTGCTGGGATTTTTTTTATTTTTTTTTATGGTCTGCTAAAGTTTGTTTGTTTGTTTATTTTCAAATACAAAAACATTTAAAATGCACATAGATTAAATAAATGTGATGGAGAATGTCTAAAAAAAAAAAAAAAAAAACTCCAGGGGCTTGCAAAGTGGCATGCTCCAGAAATATGAGTACATTTAAGGTAAAATTTCAATGGATAGAGAAATATGCATCCTAATACATGTCATACAGATGAAATAAAAAAACAAAGAAAAATGAATAACAATGATACAACAATAGGGTAAAAACACACCAAAACTATAACTAAAGAGAATAATGAATGGATCCAGGTTCATTTAGCATACCATATGGAAAGGGTTTAGTGTCTAAGAGAAGTAATTTCAGTGCCTTCTTAAATTGGTGAGAAGACAAGTCCCCTAGAAATACTGGCAGCAAATTGTAAATCCTCTGTGGCCTATTCTGCATACACTCACCAGGAATGGATACCGGTTTTCACAAAGTCTCTCTTTCTTAACACTCACTGACTCATATCTTGGTCACGAGTTCGAGGAAGTCCATCATAATCCATTCACTAAAGTTACCATGCTAATTACGGGCAATCACACAGTTGAGGCATAGATAGAATAAAAGATGGAGAGTAAAAAGAGCAAAGGGTGGAAGAGAAAAAGTAAGAATAAAAAAAAAAAAGAACTGTGCACGTTGTTTTTGATGCTGCTGCATTACAGGCCTTGATAGATGATTCTTTTGTTTTTGCTCTATGAACATAGCTCCGTACCAATTGTAATTTAATACAAAGTAGCTAAAAGGTTTTATTGCAAATCATCTGCTTCGCTCTTGCAGCTCAGTTATAATGAGCTTGTATTGGCCGTAAACATTGTTTTGCTTTTAAACACTAATGGAAATCATTGCCCTTGGCACTCCACGCTAACTGCAACAATGAATGCTGTTTCGGACTAATGCATACAAAAGAAATAAGATTGCAGTCAGATAAATGCTTTGCTTCAACGCGATGATTGCTTGCTAGCTGGTTTCGGTTTAGGCTATTCACATTCCAGACGTCACTGCCCTCCGTGGATTTACTGAATATGACCATCAAAGGTGTTTTTGCCACGATAAAGGGAAATCAATCAAATGAGCCAAGCCGTGCTCAGTGCTTATTCGTTCTCAGATTGGGGGAAAAAAAAATCTTTCAACCATGTTCACTTAGGGAAGCGCAACCAGCATGGTGTGCTCTTTTTTGTGTTGAGTTGAGCTCACTGAAATTGATTTGTTAAACAGTTTTGCTCTTCTCAACACACGATTATGTCACCAGCTCTGTGGAAATAAAAAGAGAGAGCAGAATGTTGCTGCGGGGATGCCAGATCGCTGTATAAATTTACAAGCAAGACGGTGTTTTACTAGTGTTGACAGGTTCTGTCTAAACAAGCACGATCATGATAGGTTCATTTTACCCAAAGATGAAGAAACACGTCTGCTGGAAAAAAAACAACTTCTCTCTTATGCTCTTTTGAATTTGTGTTGATTGTTGCTGAATTATCCCCGACCTCAGGGTAAAAACATTTGGCTCGTATTTTGTCAGCTTTTGCGATCAATGCAGGGCGTTGACCTTTGAGTGTCTTAATGGGGTAGCCATCTAACCTTTAATTACACAAAGCTGCAAAGTTTCTATTTACATGAGCATGGAAACAATCTGAAGTGGAAGCCCTATTGTAATTCACTTTGCATGTTGAATTGGGTCATTTCACACAGTTGACCATAAATTTGAATGTGCAGATCTATTTCTGTCGCCTTGAAGAAGATTGATTGATTGATTGATATCTTTATTTCGAACACATCCAAAACAAAAAAAGAGATAAAAAAACAAAACAAATAAGACTTTAAAGTGCCATATATAAGTCTGTACAACAAACTGAAAAAAAATCAATAAATCAATAAAGAATGCATAACGTTTTAGATTCCTACCCCTTTCTCACTTTATCCATTAAACTAATGATGCAGCATATAAATCTACAACAGAAAACAAGTCGATATACTTTCAAACTTATTTTTGTGTTTCATTTTTTGCTTTTGTGTAGCCATTTGGCATTTTTAGTCCTTGTACCCGCCAATCAACATATTTTTGTACCATTTTTTAAGATAAGCGGATGAAAGTAGATTGACAATTCGGACAAGAGATGAAAAGTTGCATGGAGTTGCTATTTATTTAGTTGAACTGTCATTTTGCTCACCATAAAAATAACAACATGCCAAGGTCATGTGATCAAAAGCCACCCCGCAACCTCGTCCCGCACGTCTTAAGGCTGAGAGAAATGGAAAGCACAGTAGGTGTGCTATCAAGTGTCAGGTGCCCTTGTTGTGCCTTTAGCTCACACTGTGAACAAGCCCTCAGTTGTCACCCTTATAAAACATGAAAGGACTTGACATGTGTACAACACACAATGCACAATTTCCGCCTTAAGCTGACAAGGACACAGACATGCAAGTACAATTTTTTGTAAAAACCCAAAATAAATTTCCACTCCAATAACAGGCACCATGCCTACAGGAAGGACAACACGGTCAAATGAACTAGTTACATTTTTCTAACTATAGTGTATGATTGATGTGAGACATGCAAACAAATCTGACCAGGGCTCTTTTGTATGCAGTCTTATTTCGGATATATTCTAAATGTTTTGAAATACAGTCTCAGCATGAATGGCAAACTCCTTTTCCATCATAACAATGTGCAATGGCGGAGGCGAGACAGCCAGTACACACCTCAATTGTGCTCGACATATGACTCGCACAATCCAACCACTCCTGACTCCAGCTCGCAATCACAAATAGTCCTCCCAAAAAACATCATGATCATTTGCTCATAGGGTCAACAGTTTCCATTGAATCAACAATGGCTTCGATTATGGACAACATTTCTTTGATTCGGTTCGGATTAGAATTATAATCCGATGCCCTGTTTTCATGGACACTAAAAATATTAATCCGATTAAGACTTGCATGTTCATGCGTCATACTTTTGATCGTTGTTTCAATGAATGTTCTGAACTCGTGTTTGTTTGATTGCTTTATATTTGTGTTCTAATTTTTTTTTTAATAAATACTGCAATTATGAGTCTGTTAGTGATCGCCCACAGGTGTCAAACTCAAGGCCCGGCGGTCAGATACGGCCCCCCACATCATTTTATGTGGCCCGCAAAGACAAGTTATGCATCAAATTTGCGTGTCATTACAGGAATTGCAAATTGTCTTCACTTTTAATATATATATTTTTTTTTAAATATTTGACCAGTTTTTACTCGTCTGATTTGAAAATGAGTTATTTGTCAGTTTGTTTTGTAGCTTTTACTGTACATAATATGAGGTGCTCATACATTTATTTGGGTTGACAGTCATGATGGCCCTCCAAAAGAAGCTATGACTACAATGCGGCCTGGATAATAAGGAAAAATATATAACTCCAGCATTAGAACCTGCTGCGTTAATGTAGCTTTTGAAGCAGCATCTGGGAAGCAGTCAGTCATTTTTTTGCACAAGCTCTGTACTGGCAAAGAGGATCAATAAGCTGCTTCGGCTTTAATGGCATGACAGACAGCGGCGCTTCTTGAAAGAGACTATGGGAATGGGGTGTCACAATTGCCATCAAGGGGTGATTGCTTGTTTGATAAGCAGCGCAGTAACAAATTGCCTGTAATCTTTCCATTGCCGTTTGACCGATGTCACGGTTTGTTGGCATGTCGTTGGCTAAGCATCTATTATGCAAAGTGTTGACTGTAGAGAACCTAATAAACTGAGCTCTGTTGAACTTAACAAAGTTGACAGAAGGTTAAATTAAATAGAGTTGATCTCCTGGCATTTAGAAGACATGTTGGCACATGTGCCCGGTAAACTGGATTCATCTGAATAGCCCTTCTGTCACTATATCGGCAGTTCCCCTTTTAAATTATTCATTTTTTTCGCCTTCCATCTGTCACATATCGCAGTGTAAACTCTCCTTGACCTTTTTCTGCAATCCGCTGCACATTCATTTTTGCAATGCATTATTAATACTCATGCCACCGCGTCAAAGTTATTGTTTACATTTGGCAGGGGCTTCCATTGAGCTGGGACTAACGTGTTCTTCTATAACTCACGCTTATGAAGGGACAAGGAAGCAGCAAATGTTGGGTGACTCAGATGCACTTACATGGCACCGGAGGGGGAGTCGAGCTCCCACCCGCCTGCTCTGAGGCGTGCAACATGACAACATCAACAAGCACTAAATATGTCTGTTATGTCCAACACCAGATGTTGCTTTCATATGTTACACGCCAGTCTGCCTGAGTGGTGGCCAAGCTGTCTTGTGTGGGTGATGTACAAATACTATTTGGATTTTCTTCTCAGTGATAACAGTGACGGCAAAATTAGAATGTTTCTTATAGTCGGTTTAATTCACCGTATTTTCCGGACTATAAGGCGCACCGGACCATAAGAAGCACCTTCAATGAATGGCCTATTTTAAAACTTTGTTCTTATATAAGGCGCACCGGACTATAAGGCGCACCATTAATGCATCATGTCAGATTTTTAATCCAAATCAAATCATTCTCCATTTTAACTTTTTTTATTTCAACTTCAGACGCAACAAATTACTTTATAATCACAACATAATGATCCATAGTCGTTTTGATTCATGATTCAAAGTCTTCAGCGGGCCACTTATGATTGATTTCATGACACAATGCTTCGGGCCAGTTTCGATTTAGGAATTTGGTCCATATATAAGGCGCACCGGACTATAAGGTGCACTGTCGGCTTTTGAGAAAATTTTAGGTTTTACAGTGCGGCTTTTTGTCCGGAAAATACGGTACCCTGGTAGGATGGATGCAATTTAAATGAATTGATCCCTCTTTTGTGTTCATTTATTCAATTTAGCATAAGGGGGAAAACAAAACAATATTCCCAGTGTTTGTCCTCACATAATGACTTGCTTCTTATTTACAAAAGGTGCTTTCAAAGCTGCATAGCTCAAGGGAACTTGAGAAATCAACGCGCCGCTTGGGAGGGGCTGCTCGAACTCTAACTGGTCTTCCAGGCAGGATCTAAAGGTTCTATCGCAACAAAACAAAAACATCCCCCACCTCAAACCTCAGCTCTTCAGGGATCTTTAGTTTTATTCATAACTGTTTGTTTATTTGTTTGTTTCAGCCCACAGCCTGTCACTTTGAATATTTGGAACATAACGATGAGTGTTGCATTATGCGGTTGCACCGCTCAGAGATGAAAGGTTTGCAGAATAAATATTTTGTAATGACAGTGTCCTTTTTTTGGTTAGGGTTTTAAGTACAGGCTACATTTGCAAAGGATTGACAACGGCCAGTGTCGACGAGTTTGCTGAAGTCAGCAAGAGCAAGAACAGTCAATAGATGGCGGCTCAATATGGAGCTTGAGGGGATACGACAATCTGCATACATGAAAGCTAAGGACATTTCTTTTGTTCCTCTTTCAGAAGATTCAGGCTGAATGAATATATACTTAGTATCCATCTAATAATGACATCACATCTATTAAATTAGAACACCCAATTAGGTTTCATAGTTCCTTCACTCGCTATTTACGGTTTATTATCTTAATTGTGTTCAATGTGTTTTAAAGGTCTATTAAATACGACTCATTACGGTTGTACTGTCAATGGAGATACGTATTAAAAATCCACTACTATTTATACAAAAGTGCACTTAGAAATATTGACTGTCCACTGCACACTTGTAAATACTCCAATACATCAAAATAAATAAATATTCCAACTAAGCAATGTGGCTTTTATCATCACAAAATAACATTATAATATGAACTGATTTCCTACAGGACAGACCATCTCAAAACCACTTAGCTTCCTCCTATTTGATTTCGACATCCTCCTGTCTCTGGCGTCTGATTTGCACATCATGCCACGGCGAACAAACAGAGCCCCCCTCTCATCCCATTTCCTGCTTGGCGGCCATAATGAATCTTTTATGATTTCATAATACATCCAATTATTCTCCCCCCCCCCCCCCCTTGTTAAAATCACAGTGCACCACCTGGAACCACTTTGGCTTCCTTTTATTCTAATATACCTGCCTCATTTGCCTGAATATTCTCGCCATTTATGTTAATCCAAATACCCAATCTAACAATGTCTTTAACGAGGGGAGAATATTTTGCTTTCTTTTCGCGACAGAGCCGATTTTGTTAAAACACTTGTTACAACTAACCATTGTTGAAATAGTCTATGCTAATCCCTCAAGTGCTCAACTAATGATGTCTTCAGAAATGTTCCGATGGATTAAAGATGAATTGTTGAGACGCTGCTTCACTATAAAAAAAAAAATAAAAAATATCAGCAGAAGCAGCCATCTTGCCAATGGAGAAAGAAAACAATAGTGTGCCTGCTGTATACTTTGAGCCATTAGTCAGCTTTTTTTTTTAATCCAAACTCTAATTGAAGAAATCTTTAATCCAAATTCTTATTTTTATGTAGCCAATATGTGACTGCCTATTTGATTAGTAATGCCTAAAAAAATAAAAACACAGAATTGGCCTAAAAGAAATTGGCCTAGAATTAAAAAAAGTTAGCGTTTTCTATTTTATCAATTCATTTTTAAGAAATAATAAAATAACGCCAACCCTTACCATTTCACGCATCAATTACTTTAGCCCATTTCAATGTGACTAAATAAGCAAACCTGCCCCCCCCCAACCCGCAATAAAAATTGATTAGTGTTCTGCACATAATAAATATTTCCACAACATAGTCTAATATATCCTGCCAGGCAATCAAAAAACAATGTGCATGAACCATGAAAATGATCTGTCCATGGTGATTTACACGCCTGAAGAGGCACCATAGAAATTTTCTAGAACCTTTTGTTCTAATCCCAATCATGATGTTAGGTGATTTTTAGTCACATAGTAATTGCTAAAATAATATTATACTTTATGATTAAATGCCACTTGTAGGGGAGGAAAGTATTGTGATCACAATTTCTCACGCGGTGCATCACGTCTCCTTTGGATAGAGTCGATCAGGGTGTTGATTGTGCCAAGTTGCTGAATATTGGCAGAAAGTGCAACAGGCTGTGCTATGTGCCGTTCCAGAGCATCCCCGACATGCTCTGGGCGACACATCCAACATGTAAGAAATGAGATGTTTATGCTTTCCAGGAATTGTTTATAGTCCTTGCGCAAAACAAGAGACCTGGCATTATCATGCTGGCACAGGAAGTGATTGCTCTTATGGTTTTGTGTACTCACCATACCTGCTCTGAAAATCCACTGCTATAATTCCAAAGCTTGTCATTTTATGCAACACAATATTCGTATTGGTCCGAAGTCCGAAGGAGTGTTTAATAAAAGACTTCACAAGGTTTGTTTGTGCGATAATTCATAATTGGCGAATGAAACTATGCATCCCCTAAAGCTGCTTGCACCATAAAATTCCGAAACACTATCTCCTCTGTGCCATTTATTATTTTTTAAATAGATTACTTTACTTCACTCCAATGCATCTTATTTGAGATCCTCCCAAAGCTTTCATTTCATCTCAATAAACACTGAGGTGGAGGTAAAGCATGCATAGCGGAATGAACACAATATTATGATGAACTCCCATTTGACACCAGAGCTGTACAATTAGAGCTGGTCAAAGTGAATAATACATATCAAACACTGTAATCATAATACACCTACCGATTTCCAAGGAGTATTTTTATCTCCAATATAAATTGGCCCATAGGGGGCGATTTACCGCTCATATAGACAACAATATAATTACACTATGAACTATCTGTTTAGATGCACCTGGGGGTTGCTTTTGGCTGTGTGTCTTGCTTGGCCCGAAACTAGAGGAGATTGAAGACGAGAGAGGAAGGCTGAGCTACTGGGAGTCGTATTTCACTGTGTCTGCTGGCCAGATTACTTGTCAGATTACAAAACTCTCCCATCAGATGCTCTGACAGGTGGTTGGCCCAGATGCATTGTGATGGCACTCAGATCCAATACAACATAGACAGAATACGCTGGCACATTGGGAGAATATATCAAGAGACACACATCAAAGTGCTTGAGTAATGTTAGCTGCCGAATGAAAATTACTGTATTTTCCGGACTATAAAACGCACCGGAATATAAGGCCCACCTTCAATGAATGGCCCATTTTAAAACTTTGTCCTTATATAAGGCGCACCGGACTATAAAGCGCACCATTAATGCATCATGTCAGATTTTTAATCCAAATCAAATTATTCTCCATTTTATCTTTTTTATTTCAACTTCAGACGCAACAAATTACTTTATAATCACAAAATAATGATCCATAGACATTTTGATTCATGATTCACAGTCTTCAGCAGGCCACTTATGATTGATTTCATGACACAATGCTTCGGGCCAGTTTAAATGTAGGAATTTGGTCCAAATATAAGGCAGCTTTTGAGAAAATTGTAGGTTTTTAGGTGCGTCTTATAGTCCGGAAAATACGGTAAACCACAACAACAAGACTACCATAATTTTCGGACTATAAACCGCACCGGACTATAAGCCGCACCAACTAAAACTCGTGATTCCAGGTTCAAAATTCGCGAGAAAAATCACGGCTTGTAGTACGAAATTTACGTTCATAAACACAGTTTACCATCAAAGTCTGCTAAACCATTTTGAATGCATAACTAAAAACCCCGGGGGAGAAGAGTAAGTGCCCCACAAAAAGCTTTCTTTCAATGGCCCACTGTTCTATGATAAACTCGCCACATTTCCCAGCATTCATTCATTACTCCAGCTCTATTGTTTTCTATAATGGATGGTGGAATCCCCCATCTGTTGAAGCATCTACTTTGTCTCCCCTCGCAAAAGCCTAAATGAAACAAATAAAAATGTAATTGCTTTGGATTGCTTTTACTATCCCCAGGAAAGACAACAGTGGACTCTAACCTCGTAACAACAAACAATTTCCACAACATCTGCTGTCACTCTGCCAATGGATGACTAGAATTGTCCAAAACACACAATGCACTAAGACACTTTATTTTCCACGAAAGTGGAAAGTCATCTTTGCCTGAGTCAGAGCTGTAAACAGTTATTTTAGTGAAACATGATTTGCGCTAGACTGACCAATACAAGCCCACCGGAAGAATGAAATGCTGTTTCCAAAGGAGCTTTTTTTTCACGATGTCACTCAAAGACATTCCCATTTTAAACCGGTGACGTGAGCTGTTGACCTTCAAAGTAATAATAAAACGGTTTTGAGATGAACCGGCATTTGAAAGCTCGCATTAGTTCAGTGGGCAGGTTGTGAGATGGTCCAGTGACTGTGGAAGAATTCATAGCATTCATACTTGACTGCGTTTGCTGGCACATCGCTGTGACATGAAACGGTAACTGTATCATGTCGCCAACAACACACCTCAATGAAGAGTCATTCTGCTTGCTGTCAAAATGGCAGCTTGACAGTGTGTTTCACTTGGACTCTGCAAGGGTGTGAATACGTTCGAGGCTGTGGACAAGCCGTTGCATGTGTGTGATGGTAAAACGTGAGCTCTGCTCCACACACTACCATGTGTCTTATTAAATAATTTAAACGAGTGTGACACTCCTGCTTCCATGCAGGGAGAGGCTTGATTAATTAGCTGGTAAAGTGGGGAGCTCAGATTATGTTCATCATGATTTAAGGTTATTAATTTCTTAATTTCACACACACAAACACACAAGTGTTTATGCAACACAATACATAATTTGACTATTTTATTTTGTATATCGAATACGTAAATTCTTGCAATGTTTGGTAATCGATTAATCGGTCGAGGAGATTTATTAATCTCTTAATTTATTTATTTATTAATTCAAGATTTATATGAATTAATTAATTCAAGATTTATTCATCTCTTAATTTTGCACACACAAATGTTTAATCAACACAATATGTAATTTGACTGTATTTTATTTTCTATATTGAAGATGTAAATTCTTGCAATGTTTGGTAATCAACTAATCGGTTATCTTCTTGACTAATCGATGACGGGTAATAAATTCTGAAGAAAATGTCAGTAACAAAATCAACTTGCCTATCAATAATACAGTATGCATATATAACATGACATCAACCGAGCACCAGGTTAAATCCACTTTTTTTTTTTAAATATCTTGTCAAATGTACACATTTACCAGAAAGTAAAATCGAATGTTTATGAGCTACCGCATCTCATTCAATCATCAATTATTCATTCATCTTCAACACTGCTTATCCTGTACAGGCTCTGCAGGTTCATTCAGTCATGCTAAATTAAAATGTGCTATATTGTGGCTTCCGCAGCCAAACTCTCGGCGGATGGCTGGTAAAGACAGGAAGCCATGTTTAAACAGGGCCTAATCCGATAATTGAATGCAGATTTATTCAAGCCCTTGCGCTCGGACTGGATTTAACACTCTGCTGAGAGCAGGGACGGGTGGGGGTGGGGGTGGGGGGGACGCTTTCTGCCACTGGGGGTCAGATCAGGCGGCTGCATATTGAAAATTGATTCTCACTGCTTTTCAGGAAACCACTGTCATTTACGTGTCACATTAACGCTCGCTTGGCTGTCCCAGCGAGCGGCGATGGGATTAACCTTGCACATTCCGGCTGTCAACGTTTGGCCTGACTTAAGTGTGAAAATGCCCTTCTTCATCACCTTTGCTGTGTAAATGAATTTCATATTAAGGCAATCAAATTATCCTCCAGTCGGTTATATCAGGGTTCCATCTCGGTTACAAAGACAACACAGCCCGAGGCTGAGCGAAGAACTCTGTCCGTGTCCCATTACAAGTGTGAGACTTTATTGTCATTCTACTGTGGCTGCTCTGATACGTTTATGATGATGACGGCCGTGCCTGAGGTGACACCGTCTCAGAAATGCTTGTATTTTATGCGTTCAGGGAAAAAGACTTGGAATATATTTTCTCACCGGGTGTATAACCAATGGGGATTTACTCGAGGAGCCATAATTGTTTTGCATTTATGAGAAGAGCAGTAAGAAGCTCAGGGGGAAAACACTAAATGCATCAAAACAAAATATTGTTACATAAGCGCTTGTGTTTTGGGGATATACTGCATCTCAGGAGGACTTTGAGTGTTTCCTGTTGTGAAAAGTGATTTTTGCAGTATTTGCACCAGGCTTTCTGGAACAGGAAAACTATTTGCTATTTACCGTATTTTCCAGACTATAAGGCGCACCTAAAAACCTCAAATTCTCTCAAAATCCGACAGTGCGCCATACGACTGTTTTGTTTTGTACTTATTAAAGTAAGCTTTACATGTTTATTTTGTCTGTTGTGTGATATTAAAAGTATTGATATATTGTTATTGTTTTCACTATTTCAAGTTATTATATTGTGATTGCATTAATGGTGCGCCTTATATGGTCAAAGTTTTAAAATGGGCCATTCGTTGAAGGTGTGCCTTATAGTCCAGTGCGCCTTGTAGTCCGGAAAATACGGTAACTTAATTTCACCAAAGTATAATTAAGCCATCCAGCAAACACAATAAACGAATTATTCGTGTATCTGAACAATTCGGTCCATGTTAACACGACAAAATGAGTGTCTGGCAAAATTATTAGGTGCTCTTTGCTCATTATTTCCTGCAATAATCAAACTGAATAATGGAGCAGTGGTAAATGATTTAGCCTTGCTCTTATTAATCAGCCACTGAGGGCTTGTAGTCTGAGTCTGCAAATTGGCTGATAAACTGGAATATTTGAATATATATACCTACGATCAGCTTTATCGATATCATTTATCTACTCTTGTAGTGTTTAACAATGATAATGTCAGACATAATGACAAAATCTTGTGATAACAGATCTACCATCTGCTTGAGAGCAGAAAAGTACCACGTCTGACAGGTTGCTTATGTTAGCTCTGCTTCAGTGCCAAACCTTCATCATTCTTGGTCGCACAAGCCCTTACACATCACACCTGTGCCTCCAGAGAGAGGCGTAGCCTGAGGCAAAAGAACAGAAGCTAGACTGGGAGAGACGGGGGACATCAAGAAACTACCGCAGCACAGATGAGACATCAAGGCAGGAAAAAATGGGCTCTTACTAAAACTGATGCCCAGAAGTGAATACAGATTGCAGCCAAGTTAAAAAAAAGTATGTCTGAGAACTTGATATCGGGAGAAGTATGCAAATGATTATTAGTATTAGTATTTGGAAGAAGATTTACCGTAATTTCCAGACTATAAAGTGCACTGGAATATAAGGCACACCATAATCGTGTTAACTCCCTGGACAAAAAATTCTCTTTAAAATTAAATCCTTGCACAATTTACTATCTCTGCTTAAACCTAGTCTTACATGGGGAAACACTCGTCCATGCACTGCTACACAAGGAAGCCATATACTATATTTGCATATTTTCCAAGCATCTTTGTTAAGGCCGCGCTCTGGATGGTAAAACCTTTTTTACACTTATAAACAGTGTGTTGCATTTTAATGAACATAGCAGAGGAGTTGAAATTCAGTAGCCGTCGTGTAAATCTCTGCTGGCCGAATTGCTTCCCGGTATACCATGTGAGGAACATTTGCAGATAAAATTATAATTGCCAAAGTCCTTTTTCTCTCGCTCTCTCTGTGCAAATATATTTGTGTTAAACGAAACAAATCATGCATTCAAACAAGACGACTCTAACCTATTATTTGCATTTGGCCACATTTTAATCAGGTAAACGGAAGAGTAATCAAATATTTCTTGGATTGACTTTTTAATACAAACGAGCTCTGACACAATTAATAAACGCCGTCGGCAAAGAGATGAAACGATAAGTACTAATAATCTGAGGAAAAGACAATGTTCAGGCATCCTGTAGGTTTCTACAAGCAGGGGTGAGCCATGTGATGGATGGCAAGCTGAACGCACCAGATTCATCACTTGCCTTCCCAGGCCCTAAGCATGCTCACATTTCATTAACATCATTAATTATCCCCTCTGAGGATGTTAGGTGGCCTCAGACAAAGACCTCTTCCATGTGACTGCCGGAGCACCCACTGAGATATTGTCACTGTTAATGTCCCTGGCCTACAAACACAGAGCTTCCTGTGGTGTTCCGTTGACAGGCACATCGTGTAACATTAGGTTCCGTCGTGTCAGAAAAGTCTGTTGATAATATGCAGCTGGGCTCTGCAAACTCAATCAGAATGAAATAAACTGCAATACAGGAAGCAAACATCCATATACTGCACAAATTAATAATAGACATCCATCCATATCCTATACCAAACTGAAGGTTCGGGGGCCAGATACGGCCCGTCACGTCATCTTATATGGCCCGCAAATTTTGCATGGACTTTGTGTCATTACTAAAATGACAAATTGTATTTATCTTTTAGAAATAGAGATATTGCTAGCATTTTTGTTATTGCCATACATCTTTTTAAACTATTTGAACTGTTTTTACAAGTCTCTGATTTCAAAACTAGTTATTCATCAGTTTGTCCACCCAAAAGCAGATTACACCCTAAACATCTCGAGACCAAAAACCATTCACACACATCATCACTAAGCGGAAACTGATCCCACAATATCAGGCAAGTGGATCACACTGTCAGAGACATTGAATAAATAATAAATAAACATACTATACATTATGTGAACGTGACAATAAGCAGAAGAGGCATTGCATTGTAAGTGACGACGACGCTACACATAAATCAAGATAGCGTGTAATAAAATGAATGCAACCTATAATATCGGCTTTGAGTGACAACTACGAATGAATGAATAATACATTAACACTTGCAACCAGGGGGTTGGTAGAATTTGTAATGGGCCGTGAAAAAATGAAATCATGCTTCTTTAGCCAGCAAACTAGCTAATACTGAAGCCCACCATTTTATTAAAAGACCAGAGCTTTATACCACCTGTAACTCGCAGACAAAAGAGTCAATGGAAGCAACGGATATAAAAGGCGTGTTTTTATGCGGAGGACCAATCTCAATATGTAAAAAGGTTTAATGGGCTAGAAAAGCGTCTCATAGAACTGATGGCGATACCTTTCCGCGCAAACATAATGTAGCCAAATAAATCTTTTACTGAGCCAAAAATGACTCAGGAGAGCTGCTGAGGGTTTAATGACCCCCTGTTTGTGTAAATAAGTAGTCTGCAGTCTATTTGCAATGTTATGCAACTGTGGTTCAGGAGAAGATTTTTCTTGCTGCAGGAAATAGCTGTATTTATAATGCAATACTTTCCAGGAGCTTTTCTAGTTATTGATTTCACTTTCACCCCCTATAGTCGTTCAGTGGGAAATGAGTTCTAATTCCATCTCACTTGCACTATTTCATATTTTGTAGAGCGTAAAGGTTTTGGGTGAGAAAGTTCAGACCAGGGTCATGCATTACTTATATCACTGTTAATATTGGTGCTAAGGGGGGTGGACAATTTGTTCTTATGACACCGATGGCCATACACTAAAATAAATAAATAAATAAATAAATTAGACAAATAAGATAAATAAATAAATAAATAAATAAATAAATAAATAAATAAATAAATAAATAAATAAATAAATAAATAAATAAATAAATAAATAAATAAATAAATAAATAAATACATAGATAAATAAATAAGATAAGATAAGATAAATAAGACAGATAAGATAAATAAGACAAATAAGATAAATATATAAAATAAAATCTTTTTTTTTTTAAATTGGACACAGGTCAGGACTTTCTAACACAAAAAAGACAATATATACATACATACAATCCAATATTCCACCTCATCAACAGACTCAGTTATTGCAAGGCGATCCTAGTAAGAGCCGAATCTATCTTTAAGTAGCTGGAATCTTTATGAGGTGCCATATTGAACTTCTAGTGGCCAGTGTGTGAGTGGGAGTGTGCTGCAAACAACCAATTTTAACACACCTGCTCCCAAAGAACACCTGAGACCTTGTAAAAGCTTTTTATATCACATTTATCTTGCCCGCGGTCACCGCACGAGAGACGGCAAAGCGCAGGTACGACACGAGTGTGTCCGTGTTCGGCAGTTGGCCACATTCTCCTTGACATCAACAACACGTTATATTCAATATGGTGGAGAATGCGAAAACAACTCAGTTTCGTTGCCAACATTTTAGACACGGATGGCTGGGGGAATGTACGTACATTTACATTCTTGAAGGTTTATTAAACCGCACTTCAATAATTCTGCAGCATATTGCCGGGAAATGGATTAAGGCATCATCCTTGTTTAACAGAAGGGATTGCAGCATATAATGGAGGAAGAAATCTTTTTCCTAGCAGAGAGAAAAAAATAAAATATCCATTCCGCCTTGGACTATTCTCACAGAGGCACTTTGAAAAACAACATCAAATGTCAAGCATCATTTTGCTGCTGTTTCACCAGACTGTAATGGGATCGCTCGCCTTCCCTGCAGATATGTAAAGTTTTGTCAGCTATTTTCGCACGGTTCTTCATGCACATCAATTCTCAGCAAGTGTCAGCACAGCGGCCGCCAGGGTTAATGATGAGTGCTGGGACAGATGTTTTTGGTAGTTAACTGAAGTGATGGCGTCTAGCCTGGTCTCCATCGCTCAAGTGAGACACAAACAGAATGGCAGACGTTTTTATGCTTGTAGCTGATTTGATGACCTTTGCAAAATAACAAGTATGCTCCCTTGCTTATTTGCTCAAGCAGAACAAACTACACAGTTTTTTTTTTTTTTTTTGGTGGATGTTTGTTGGAAAGAGGATGGTAATAATTTACATAATTTGCTTTTCAAAAGAAGACAGCTGAAAGAACAAAGTAGCGGACTTGAGGGAAAAGGCTTAAGCACTTAGACTTGATCATTCATTTTTCACAAAAGGATTTCTACAGAGTGAAACTTAAATGGGGGTCTTAATTGACGAAATCCTTCCTTTGGATATCGGCGAGAAATGGAAAAAAGAAACCTCAAAGAAAAAGGGGGTCATTATAAAACAAGATGCTTCTGTTACTGTGCTTCTGAAATGCTAATTTAATGGTTAGCATTTGTTGTGATGCACTTGTTTAATTAATCCACAACATGTCGACAGAGAGATGAAACTGTAAAAAGAAACCTGTAGGGAAACTCATTTGCTCCCATTTTGGCATCAGCGAGTGTGTAAATGTGGCAGCAAGAATTTTGTAGCCGTTCAAATCGCTCACTCAATAACAACTTGGAGTGAGTTTTTCTCTTTTGTAGTTGAATGAATCACAGAATGCCAGTGGGGAGAAAAAGAGAAAGCCTTGTGATTGTAACCACGTATTTTGGACTTTCCACCCAGCAGTCCATCAATATGTGTGGGCACTTAAACCAAATCGATGTCTCCCGGAAGGGAACTTATTCCCGAGGCCTTGCGCTTTGTCTAGGAACCAGCACCTTTTGTTACTTAACATCAATCTGCCATGATGAGAATAAAAGGAGCACAATCAGGTTAGTGACAGGTACACTTCCCTGAGATAACATTATTTACTTCCAGATGAGGCCAACTGTTGCCCCTGCACATATCTGGGAGATCAAATTTATGAAATATATCATATTTCCAATGCTACTAAATTAACATCCATAGCATCCATATTTTTTTAACGTGCTTTTTACATTTGATTACCAATTGCTATTGTTTGAATTTGTTTTTAACTTGTTTTTAATTCTTTGTAAAATGACCTTGAGTGACCTGAAAGGTGCTTCTAAATAAAATGTATATATTTTTTATTAATTACTTCACTTTTTTCCCCTTCTTTAAATAAGACCTTAAAATAGTTTTCTTCTAATATCGGCACGCCTGCCAAGATGTGACATTAGCTCTCAATTTTCAAGTTATTTGGCAGGAGACCCAACAGAAAGCTTCAGTGAGCCACTCAGTTGTTGTTGTTAGTTTAATAAATACTTTAATTTGCATATAAAGAGTGAAAAATGAAGTGGAATATCGCTGGAATCAATTCGACAGGAGACTAAAGGTTGTGAAAAGCTTGTTACATGTAAGCAAAGCTAATGTGACAGAAAAGTCCCCAAGCGTAATACCTATTAAGGCATGACAACATCTGTCGTTTAGCATATGTCCTCTAACTTGATCTCAATAATGTATCCAGGGCTTAGAATACATTTACATAAAACTTGTTTGAGATTGGGTCACTGCTAGGCACACTCAAGATCTTGATTCGCCTGGCTGCTTATGAATATTAAACACCACATGATCTCCACGAAGTGCTCTTGGGATTAAAACTGCAATTCTCGCTGGATCAAAGTAGAACATGATGTGTTCTGAACCGAAACAAGGCGAGCTGATTGTCAATACTAGTGACAGCTAGGGGTCATTTTGTGGGTCTTACGGTTTTTCCTTTAATGTGATCAAGAGTTACTGCATTTTTTCCAATTAATCAACAAATAGATCCAAAGCATTTGGACAATCCTGAGAATCCATCCATGAGGTTCTAGGGTAGCGGTTCTTAACCTACTGTATTTTCCGCACTATAAGGCGCACCTTCAATGAATGGCCCATTTTAAAACTTTGTCCATATATAAGATATATACATTTGGCCCATGGGCCGGACTTTGTACACGCCCGCTGTAGTGGCTCGATATTGGTCCATATATAAGGCGCACCTGATTATAAGGCGCAGTCGGCTTTTGAGAAAATTGGAGGTTTTTAGGTGGGCCTTATAGTGCGGAAAATACGGTAGGTTAGCCGAAATGTTGAGTTTCCATCGAAGAAACCAAAGAACAGTTTCTCAGTAATTATTCTGTATGCTGACTGTATAAACAATTGTGATGGGATCATGAATAGCATTAGATTCATTTTAGCGACGTTGCTTTTCATTTTAACACTCCATTTCACATCTCGCCTTCATTACCTGTGGCAATCTGTTTCACGCTGCTGCGATTACACAAAACTAATTGTTGTTGTTGTATTTACACATTTAGCAGGGTATCCAGTGGAGCAGAACAAGCAGAGGAAAAAATGTAAGGCAGGGAAAAGTGCACATCTTCATCATACTGCACTTTTATCCGAGGACTCGCGAGTGCCAAGTGTTTTCATAAAGCAAGTTAATCCATCACACTTCAGAATCCCCCACGGGACAACACGAGCACAGCAGAGAGAATTGCTAAGTCATATCTCGCTTCAGCAAAAGCTTCCTATATGCACAATTCAAAACTGGATGCATCATACATAAGCTTAAAAAATAAATAAAATGCATAACAATGGAAAATAAAATCTGTCATCCATGTTCAATATTCATTTTCTCATTAATTGCAAAAAGCTTTTTTTCCATTGATACCTCCTGAGACAGAGAGGATGGACCACAATGGGCTTTTATTTTGTCGGGTTCAGCAGCCTGGGGTGATTACACCTTCAGCCACGATTGATTTGGGCAGGAGGTGCTTCACCCTGTGTTGTTATAATTTATTGGCCAGAATCTGATTCAATTGTAACATTGTGAGGGTTTCACCGTTATCACCTCAGTCCATAAGAAGAACATCTCATTATGGTCGTCTAGCCTCTGACCGAGGCTTCCCTTTGGACACATTTCCGCTGACAGCCTGTGGCCCCAGTCAGCGTTTTATTGGCAAACAATCCGAGTTGTTTCCTCACAGGTAATTTCATATGACACTCGTTGAACGTGATATATCATTTTGACTGCCTCGAAGGTGCCATCTGCGCAAGATCTCACTTCGAAGTGACAGACGAGGGAAATTGAAAAGAATCGAGCCAAGCAACGAGAGTCTGTAAAGTGTAATTGGGTGGCTCGCTCTTAGCGCAAGAAGGGAAATTACAGGGCCATGACTGTATCAAGCCGCCGTGTAGACGGTCAGCAGAAAAGTGGATTTTTGCAGAGTGCGCCATTCAGTCTGCTGAGCTGCTCCTGTTCATTGACCGGAACCGAGGCTTTATCAAGACACATGCGGTCGATGGATTTTCTCTTTAAACACTTATGCGGTTATCTCAGGCAAGCTTTTCTGCAGACTATGACTAATGAAAAACACCACAGGGCAAAAAAAACCAAACAAACACATGAAATCTTTAAAAGTTTGACCAGCAAGTGGTCATTATAAATTAACTGCTGTAAAAGATTTTGGTGTGGAGTTTTACAGGCTCTGAAATTGGAAATTAAAGTTGAAATTTCACATGGTTACCGTATTTTCCGGACTATAAGGCGCACCGGACTATAAGGCGCACCTTCAATGAATGGCCCATTTTAAAACGTTGTCTTTATATAAGGCACACCGGGCGCACCATTAATGCATCATTTCAGATTTTTAATCCAAATCATTCTCCATTTTATCTTTTATATTTCAACTTCAGATGCAACAAATTACTTTATAATCACAAAATAATGATCCACAGTCTTTTTGATTCATGATTCATAGTCTTCAGCGGGCCACTTATGATTCATTTCATGACACAATGCTTCGGGCCAGTTTAAATTTAGTCCATATATAAGGCGCACTGTCGGCTTTTTGAGAAAATTTTAGGTTTTTAGGTGCACCTTATAGTCCGGAAAATACGGTATATCAGATATAAAATCTGCCGTTATTTGACTGCGGTTTCTGTAGTAGGCTTTAGCTTGACACGTTACTAAATTCATTAACATAGTCATTCCTCTCTCTTTTGCCCTTTCATCTCCGAAAGATCTGCAATTAATCTCCATTGTTTTATGAGCGATTTTATGTATTAATATGGCAACCACTATCACTTTATTGCCCTTTTACGGCACCCTTTCAAATTACATTTTTCCTGACTTTTGCTTTGGCAAATTAAATAAAATAAGCCTTAATTCAAGGTCATTGGCAGGGTTAACATTCATATGATGAGTTCTATGGACGCTTTCAACCACGATGACCTCCACCAGCCACAGATACTTAAATCTCAACACTTTACTTAAAATAGAGCCGTCAATGTGAATTGCTTTCCCCTGCAAATTCAATTCTATTGCTCCTGCAGTCATTAAACAACAGGTCGAGGAATATTTATCCACGCACTTGTTCATTTAGTAGGCTCAATATTTTTCACATAGAGGTGCTCTGTTGGCTTTGTCCTGACAGATTGGGGCTAGAGTAGCCTCTGAAAGGCCAAAGCTCCAATTACGCACAGCCTTTGCTCCTTAAATGTCAAGCTACTTTACATTAGCTATCGTGCAATGGCATTCAAATCGCATTAGCCCCAATCCAGCCGCAATCTATCAGATGCCTTTGTGCGGCTCCTCAGTTAAAACATCAATGGTTCTTTGCGTTGTTTTTTGTGTTCACAGTGCCGTCTGCCAAAACTAGGAATTACTTGATTGCAAGAACTTAATAATTTCAAGTGAGAGCATTTATTTTCTAGTACAGTGTGTGTTACAGTGGCTAAAAAAAAAATATTCAAAATGAAAAGAAAAGTCCTACTGGTTTTAAAAAGTCATTTGAAAGATTTGGTTCAGTGTTTGCCCCATGGTTGAAAACAATTCATCCTGACACAAAATTCTATCTCTGTTTCAAATGCCATTTTAAGTACAAATTAAATTACAGTAATTTCAAGGTTGTGATTTTCTGAGGAGTAAGACAAACGTTTAAAGGTTAACTTAAATAGAAGCCTCTCTTAGGGTGTAGGAAATAATCAATTAGATGAGTTTGTTCGTTCATCTTCCTCATTTCTTTTGTAAATCACCTAAACTGATTCACACAACTAGTCTCATATTTTTGGGTCCAAATGATTTCCCTCCTGCTCCAAAATGACGTTCTCAATGAGACTTGCTGTCCGTTTCCAATGTTACATTTCAGTCACATTCCACACTGGCCTATCAAAGATGTTATCAATGTTAAACTATGTAAAATTGCTTCACAAGCACATCTGTCCTTGACTATCTGAAATTATCTCCTATCTGCCACTTAAAGGTTAAACATTGCTTGGTGTTATCTCAAGGTTGTGGAATTCATCCAACAGCAGCATGGTCAAAACACAGTCATGCATCCCTAGAAACCAAAAAGACATTTATCTTCACGTTCAATTTTTATCTTTACATTAAATTTATTTATTTAGGATTAATGGCATGCAATTCCAATATTCTAAAAAAAAATAAAATAAAATTCAAATAATGACGACAGGAGGAAATGCATGAACATCTGCAACATGTTATCACTAAATACCAGGCAGAAGCTTCAACTTGTTGACTTAATGTGATAATTGTTGGAAATGACTCCACTCAACCAGAGGTTGAGTAGATGAAATAAACCCAAGGCAGCTGACTTTCACTGGTGTCATGCTTATAGAAACATAAGGAGGACGATAATGAACAGCACTAAACCTCGCTATCTATATTTAACGTTGGGCTGCAAACTACATTAAATGTGAGCGTAATATTCAAATATTCCACTCTCTCGTAAAAGTAAAAAAATGCTTTAAAATACACAACTCATTAAATAAAGTCATGAATGATGTTACATTAATATTCATGTCCTTCTTGACAGTATAAAATTCCAGAGAGTGCCTAAATTCTCACGACTGCCTCGTAACATTTCGGTACAACCCAACGTCTGAGCAGATTAATTTAAATAATCCAAAAATCAGTGAGTTAACAATACAGACAATCTTCATTAAGTATATCACATCCCATGAAGCAAACACTACAACATCACATCTGATATAAAGATGTAATAACTTTGTAATTAAGCAGACAGTTTTTAGAAGAGGGCCTCTAATTGGTAATGATGTCGACGCTATTCTCCTTTATGTCTATCAATCCAGAGATTGGTTGTAACAACAAATGAGAAAAGATGATTAAATTGGGGCGTTTAATAATATCAACAGATAAGGCACAGGTTGATTCTGCAGTTATTTCACTGTGCACAGGGTTAGCGATAAAGACCCACCAGCAGGTATCATTCATCTCCCAATTTAATCAGATTACTGATGAGTGTAGCTAATTAAAGAACTACACATTTCATCATTATCCATTTGGTTAATTGGATTGACTTCTTATCGGCCGTAAAGGAAATGTCACATTTCATTTCACGCATATTGACATGCGGTTGATGACATTGTGACATTCATAAAATGGAAAATTAGGAGATTTCGGTTTTTTTTTTTCATCTCTCATATTATGTTTTAGGCCCGCCCCCTCATTTAAATAATGTTTTTTTCCTTTCCACCGCTTGCTATTAATTCGAATTGATTTTAAATAAGCAGAAACCTTAATAGTGTTGACTAATCAATAGATTTAAATCACATCGCTACACGTCATCTGGAACCATTCAAAAGTCTAAGAGTAATAAATGATCATTTAAAGTCTGATGCTACAGAACATGAAAGATTTCAAGCCAGCAGCAGTTTGAGACGGGAGGATGATAGTCCTGATGTAATAATTAGCTCGGCATTGGAGGTGATGAAGGTTTTCATTGTGTTCACTTTTATGGAACAGACAGACAACTCCTGGGGGATTGAGAGGTCTGTTAGCTTTCATTCCTTATACTAAAATTTTAATCTGATAGGAGTGATGGCGCAATAAGTGACCAAAAGGTGGTCCGATGATTAATAGTCTTTTTTTTTTTTCCAAGGTGCAAAAGGATTTATCTGAGCCTGATTATCAATATACACGTGCCCCATTAAAGGTAACAATGTCTGCCTACAAAAAAATCTCCCACCACAAAATCCATTTCAGAGTCCAGAAGAGATTAGAGTTTTTTCATTTGATATCGAGAATATTCTTGAATGGCTTCGTAAGACTTTAAATGAGATTTCCCGCTGAGTGTTTTGTATTTCTTCTAACTTGTATTTCTTGTCGACGTCGGTGAAGCTTTCTGTAAATTCACCTCGTCTTCCCCTCTAGCTCTGGCAAGAAAATAAATGAACTGCTGCTCTCACTTTCTGTACGCCCGCCATGCCTCTTCCACATTGCACCGGGGTTATGTTTAATGAAACAAACATCAACCCTTCTGCACAGGCGATGTGCTGCGGTCATCTTGCAATGTGCTTGTCCTCGGATGACTGGGTTGACGGAGAGTAAGAAGCCGACAAATAGGAGAAAGTGAGTTGCTCCAGCCTCCGCTAGACAGCATTTGCTAACAAATCAATGAGTACCTTTAAATTAAAAGCTAATTGGGCACGTGTAATTCAATTACCCAGTCCAGGTGGGGGTTTAAGTCATTCACGACATATTTGACGTCTATAGGCGTCATTGGCAGTGAATGAGTGAGTTGGGAGCTTCAGATCAGGGGATGCTTTGAGAATAATTGTCAATTTGTTGTGTATATGTGAAGCCCTTTGAGACGGCTTGTGATTTAGGGCCATATAAATAAACTTGACTTGAAATGAGTCACTTGATTAGAAATGATCTGCGTACTAGACAGAAAATAGAATTTTAAATACATATTTAACAGTCAATTGAATCTTTCATAGGCCTTTTCAAGACATTGCATTTGATTGACAGCAGCTTGAGTGTTTCACTGCTTGCTGTTGATACATTCAATGCACACTTGGTGCTTTTAAGTACCTTTGGCTCTTGAGATTTTTTTTTTTTTTTAAGAAGCAAAAATGACCCAGGGGGAAAGACTACATGCCTCTCTGCATGAAATGTATGTGAAGAATATCAACAGGCCGGAGATGACGGGAGGCGCAACACTGCCCCCATGTGAGAGCTGTCGCTGTATATCGCAGCTCATCCTTTTCTTTATCTCTTCTGGCAGCCTTCTATCAGCAAAAATCCATTACATGCATCATCCGTGTTTGACACCTGCTACTGCGAGCAGGACTCTTTTATAGCAAAGGGCTTTATGTGGCTTTCTGTTGTCAAGCTTAAATCCCCATGACTCAAGCCCCTGACACATTCCCTCCTTGTTTACAGCGAGGAGCCTGCTGCCAGTACATTTTATGTCAGTCAGCAAAAGCACGACAATCCCGGTGACAAAAGTATGTCAGGCAAGTCAGACTGAAGAGCTCTCCCTCAAAGACTGGACTAGAGGAACATATTTAGCTGTTTGTCTTATATAAGAGGGGTGGCCGGTTGGAGTTGGTAAAAAAGGCTTTTGTATTTTTTATGCTTTTCAGGAACTACCATATTTTCCGGACTATAAAGCGCACCGGACTATAAGGGGCACCTTCAATGAATGGCCCAAATGTTGTCCTTATATAAGGCGCACTATTAATGCATCATGTCAGATTTTGAATCCAAATCAAATCATTCTCCATTTCATGTTTTTTATTTCAATTTCAGACGCAACAAATTACTTTATAATCACAAAGTAATGATGCATAGTCTTTTTGATTCATGATTCATAGTCTTCAGCAGGCAACTTATGATTGATTTCATGACACAATGCTTCGGGCCAGTTTAAATGTCGGAAATTGGTTCATATATAAGGCGCACCGGACTATAGGTTTTTAGGTGCGCCTTATAGTCCGGAAAATACGGTAAAGTAATAGTGTTGCGTATTTCTACTTTTTTTTTCACAAATATTTCCCGGATATTATCCTGAGTCGGGAATAAAAGGAAGCTCTACATTTCCTTGTTTTAGCACGATAGCAGCTTTTGTTCTCAAAATAGTCCGTCTTGTGATTCAAAGTCAGGGAGGAATAGTGAGAACAATGAGACACCATCAAAGCGGTCTCTTCAGACTCACTTAAGGTATAAAAAAGGTAGTGAGAGGAGGATAGCGTTGAGAAAATATAAGTCTCGCTGGATCACACGGGGGAGATTGTTCCTTGCATATTTTTCAGTAAATCATGTTAGATTGAGTCACTGTGGCAAGGACTGAAAGATAAGCTCCCTTAATGACTTGGAAAATGTTTGTCTCAAGTGATTGCAGAGCTCACCGTGCAAATAATATTGAAATCAACTCACTAGTGTGTGTGTGTGCTCTTAATAGGTGGCTGAGGGATAGCACTCAATTAGTATTTAGACTGACATAATGAGAACCCCTCGTTCTACACATTTACCATTATGTTAAAGACAAATTACTGTCATTATAAAGACCCCCCAAAAAGGCAATAATGCGTATTAATTCGGTCCGACTTTGGCTAATCTTCAATCCACTTTTTTTCAATGCCGACATCTTTCTAGCTGCTTCCACTGGAAATCACAATGTCGTTTGCCAACGTCATATTCTATTGGGATTCAAGTCGAACCTCATCTGGCAACTATTCTAACACCCTTCTGTCTCACACTCTCGGCTTCTAAAGCAATCCCGCAGTTCCGCTCCGGGTACCATGTCATTAGCTTTGTCCAAATCTACAAGGACAAAATTCTGATCTTAACCCTACTACTTCACCAATGCCCTAAAAGCAAATAATGCATACGCAAACCCGCCATTCCGTCCTGAGTGTAGTCTCTAACTCCATTGTGTGACTCATATTTATTCTCTCCTCTACACTTTCCACAACTCTGCACATTTCCCTTGTACGATACGACTGCATCAGCAACAACGTGACATATAATAATCGGGCCATCGCTATTTATTCACCACATAAAAAATGCCAGCCGCCTCATCTGTCCGCAGTGTCTGAAAATGTTCCTTTTTCACAATCACACCAGAGTTTTTTCACAGTCTTATTCATCAGCAAACGCATTTGCTCCAAATTTAGTCTTCAGCGGGTTGTAATTATTCCAAAAGATTTGTGGAAATTTGTTCGAAAGATCTGCATAAACTGAGATAAACATTGTTACAAAACTATGGCAATTAAAGCATTTTCACAAGCCTAATTAAGGATCTCCAGCTATTGTGTTAATTGTTTTAGTTTTCATATATATGGTGCAAATGAATGTAATCTGGAAAAATAAACATCTAGTCAAACAAATGTGCAGGGATAAGAGACGATGGTGATTTTCTTTTTTTAATAAATGAAAGCCCTCGTGAACCAGAGCCTTTCCTGGTACGCCATCACGGTTAGCTTTAATTACAAGCTGCTTAAACGTGTCTGAGCAGTTTGCAGCGTGACACCCGCCTTGCCTGCCTGCGTAGTTTATTGAACAGGAGGATGTCAGTGAATTTGGCTTGGTGGGTGACAACGTAGGCCCCTCAAGATAATGCTTCATGATATTCTCTCCTCCACACTAGCAGAGATGATTAACGGCAAGCTGTCAGCGCAGCGTGAAATCGATGCCTTATATACTCTTTTGTCTTTCCCTGACTTCCTCATTTACAAATTTACAACCATTTAACACCCAAGTGTGTCACGTTGGACAAAAGAGAGGTGCATTCATCTCCAGAGGACAAAGACCGCCACAAATGGGTCGACTCGTCAGGATCTGTCGGCGTGAGTCGAATGACTCATTTAGAATGTCTCGATGGAGATGGTGGACAGTAGAGAAAATATAGCTGAAAGTTCTCGCTGGAGTATATTGCTGGGAGTTTCCATCAAACGGTGATGGTGCAATGGCATCTAAGTCCGACTCAGTTGTTGTCAGTCTAACATCTTTCCATTTTCTGTACTGCTTTCATCCGTCCATCTGATATCGCATGTCAGTCTGGAGAGATTACCTGTCAATCACCACGCTTGCAGACAACAAGTGACAAGTACCGGAAGAGTCTCTATCCATCCATTATACGAATATAAATCTTGCAGTTTCCTGTCTACGCACAATCATGCCGCCAAGTACATAAATTACCATATTTTCCGCACTATAAGGTGCACCTAAAAACCTCCAATTTTCTCAAAAGCCGACAGTGCGCCTTATAATCAGGTGCGCCTTATATATGGACTAATATTGAGCCACTACAGCAGGCGTGTCCAAAGTCCGGCCCACGGGCCAAATGTATATCTCTTATATATGGACAAAGTTTTAAAATGGGCCATTCATTGAAGGTGCGCCTTATATATGGACAAAGTTTTAAAATGGGCCTTATAGTGCGGAAACTACGGTAGTGATGATCCTATCTTCATTAGATTCTGCTTCACTTTAGTAAATGTTGGACTACAAACAAAACGTGGGCGTAAGTTCGTTAAAATCCACACGAGATCATTCACATTTTCCAGAGGCCATTTCGTTAACAACCTCTTGTCTGCTATTGAGCCAAAATATGCTCATTAAAAATTCATAGTGTCTGTTTAAGCACTGTATCAGATTTTGATCGCCTGCTCAAGAGGTGTCCAAAAGTGAAAAACTGTTACTTTCCAAATAGCCGAACTTATTACGGCTTAAATGAATCTCATCGGGCCAGCAGATTTAGCCATCACTATTGATAATATCCGCCTTTTATAAAGCTGACGATTTCTTTTATTTGCACTTTGTCGTTTCTGCCGTCTGCAAGTGGAAAGCTGGCCTCGGTAATCACCAGTAATAAATTAAGCCCCATACAGCTGTCACATCTCATTTAGACTCATTTGCACATCATTGTGTTTGTTTATGTTCACCATGGTCGAGGGGAGGAAAGAAAAGCTTTGACTGGCAAATTGCTGGAATTAATGGATTTTTGCTGACATCCTTATTCCCCTGGAATAAAATGCTTTCTCAATTTCCTCTGGCAGGAAGGCAACACGGTGGACGGATCCAAAAGCCCCACACACAGCTGTCACGCTTCAACACACATGGTTAATACACAGCTTAGTTATGTGTGTGTGTGTGGGGGGGGGGGGGGGGGGGTGGACACTCTTCCACTTTCAAGTTGCCCCCAAGTGACGGACTCTGAACAGGTGCAGCCATACTGTTTGCCCTCCAGCTCACTGTTAACGTCTTGAGATTACTCCCACTCTAGCTTCCCTCCACCAAGCAAACCTCAAACAGTAACAAAATTAGTGAGACAATTATGTGCAATAACAAGCTTCTTGTCAGGAACTCAATCCATCTGGTTTAGTGGTCTAACTGCAAGTCCAAAGGGTATCAACTGTGTCGGGCTAGCTGGCACTGACCTGACCAAGAAATCTGGCAGGAAAGGCTTTGCTGCTCGCTTTCATCAATCACTCGTGCGCCATCATCACACATCTCACAAATCAGCGCTCTGCTCTGGAAATCATTTAGCTCACAGCTAGGCACATTAATCCAGTCCTGATGACACGTTGACAGTAAACACAGTAGATTGCATTCGGTTTTTCAAGTCCAGTTTCTGTGTCTCATCTAGAGCACTGATGTTAAACCCAAGGCTCGGGGGCCACGTCATTTCATGTGGCCCTCAAAATCATGACTGTCAACTCAATGTTTCGTGTTAAAATACCAAAACTCTCAATTGTATTTCCAAGTAAATTTCCCCGCTGTGGGATGAATAAGTTCTATCATCATCATCATCAAGTCAAGTTTATTTGCATAGCCGTGAATCACAAGCAGTCTCAAAGGGCTTTACATGCACAAAAATTTTTTGGGACAATTATTCTCAAAGCATCCCCTGATCTTAAACTCCCAAAAGGGCAAGGGGAAAAACTCAAAAAAAAAAAACTACCAGGGGAAAAATGAGAAACCTTGAGAAGGGACCACAGATGGGAGGATCCCCCTTTCAGGATCACCAGGCTCCAATGAATGCAATGATCATCATCATTTTAACAACAGGGAGCTGTTGCAATATTTTTCTTACAATCCCAATTTCAAAATAAATAAGAAAATTGTTGAACTTTTCTGTTATGTGTGTGATAATAACCCATTCATTTCTATTTAAGTCATTAATGGCTCCAAAACTCAGATGAGTTTGACACCTCTAGAGCTTTGAAAACTTCTACCTGGAAAGAAGCTTGCTGTAACCTGCCTTGTTTCTTGTCTGGTTAACATGGCTTTCTTTGATAGTCTTCCTTTTTCACTATAGGTCTTACGCTGTTGGAACATCTTCCTACACAGCACCTCACTGACGCCTCAGCACAAAAGATTAAAGAGGCCAGGAGGGAGAGGTAACACCGTTTTCCCTTCAAGGAAGAAAAAGATCTGTTAATGAGTAGAGACAAGGCAGGGGATGCTAATTAGGATGCCGGATCCGTTGTCGTTTCTCAAGCCCTGCACGCGAGCTGTACTTCACAAAAGCTTCTCTCTTCACCTTGTCTGCCTTCCTGCTATTTGAGTTACTATGCCGTTCAAGGTGTCACAACACCATTAAACAATTGATTTTACTCAACGGAGCAACGAAGCAGGATCCAATACGTCTTAAAACATTTCAAACTGATAAATGTAAGCTAACAGGGTAAAGCTAGCCAGACTTAATGAGCAGCGGATAAAACTATAACAAAATATATTAAAGCTAATTATAACTTGCGTAGACGTTTCTGCGTACTGAAGCTTCGTTCGATTCTACCGTCTTTCTTGTTACAAAGTTGTTCAATATCGTGAACGCCCCCCTGTGCCATGGCATCCGTCACAAAGACAAAGTGATCTTTGATTAAACTGCTGCAAGCAATGCATTACACTTGATAAATGGCCTTCCTCTTATCCCTTGGCACAGCACAGAGATAAAGCTCCATCCTCACACCAAGCTTAATAGGAGGCACCGTCACACATAATATTGAATGACATCAACTAAAGGGAAAGAGGTCTCATCTGGTTTTATAAATGCGAACTTTAATTTTCCATTTTCTATACCGCTTGTCCTCATTAGTGAGGTGTACGCTTTATTATTAACCGACAATATTCTCTCTATATAAAACTATAAGCTTGTGCAAAAAAAAAAAAGTAGCGGCTTATAGTTCAGAAGTTACGGTAATTACTAAAGTGACCCAAAACAACCAAAATGAAAATATTTCCTTATACAGCTGATGCAAATGATTGCCCTGTCGAATTTGAACTATGTCAATTTGAGCAAGGCCAATTTCTGACACAGAAAAGAGGGCGAGTCACTCTGTCACTGAGCCACAGGTGAAGACAGCTGTCATCCTGATATATCGCCCCCGCAGCCTCAGTAATGTCGGCCAAATTGCCTGGATGGCTCCAAATGATCCAGTCATTGTAGAGGAAATTGGAAATCAATTCTTGCTATCACGGAACATTTTAAAAGAGAGCCAAGGCTCAAAAGTATTTTCGACAAGACACCGATGTTGGTGATAAAAGATGAAAGTGAGCATGACAGATGAATGAAAAAAAAACCAGCAGGTAAGCTTGGAGGACACTTTCTAGATAAAAAAAAATAAATGTGACGAATGTAAAATAAACTCAATTATAGATGATGATGTATATTTACGTAGGACTGGCGCCTGCCTACACATATCCAATAAATCAAGTCAAATGTATCGTTTACAGGCTTGAAGTGTAAGTCGTATCGTGACTCGGTTGAATTTATCCTGAGCCGTGACAACATTCCCAAGGGCGCTCGGACTCAATAAGCAGGACCCGACACTAACAATATGCCTTGGCACTATTCCATCCTCATTCGCACAAGCGCAAAGTCAGCCTCCATCCATTATGCATCAAAACCAGCCTTGCAAATCTTTTCAAATACTACAACGTGTCAAGCATGATAAAGAACAATCATCCAAGCAGGGGACTTTGGGAGAATCAAAGCGTGTAAATTCCCAGGATGAAATATATTTCACTTTGCTCTCTGATGTTGTTCTTTGTTTGTGTTGTTATTCAACTTGTATGTTCATGTCTCCCGTGGGGTGCTTTGCACGATGCGAGTCATCCGTCATCCTAATTGTTTGTGTTAAGAGAGCGACTGGTGTGTTTGATGGATATGCTATTCCACTCCTCCTGGTCAAAACAAAACCAGGGCTTTACTATCAAGGAGAAACGGTTATGGCGATCAATGTGATTATTTCTATCTGCCTCTGTGTGTTCAACTGCAGTGGGACCGCATTCATTAAAAATGATAATAATAAATAAAATCGGTGAGGAAAATCTCACAGGGTCACTACCGATTTGGGCATCACTATTGAAAGGTTTGTTTACAGTTAAGTCTTTTAGTTTTTTATGTGTATTTTGTTTTGCTACACAAAGACTATAAGTATATAATTTGTCTTAGAGATAATTACCGTATTTTCCGCACTATAAGCCGCACCTTCAATGAATGGCCCATTTTATAAACGTTGTCCATATATAGGGCGCACCGGATTATAAGGCGCACCTTCAATGAACGGCCCATTTTAAAACTTTGTCCATTTATAAGATATATACATTTGGCCCGCGGGCCGGACTTTGGACACGCCTGCTGTAGATGCTCAATATTAGTCCATATATAAGGCGCACCTGATTATAAGGCGCGCTGTTGGGTTTTGAGAAAATTTGAGGTTTTTAGGTGCGTCTTATAGTGCCGAAAATACGGTACTTTTTTGTAGCAAATATTGTGTGCCTTGCGTCAGCCAATCAAAACAAAACAGAGCAACACGATTTTATCCACTTGTGTCGTCACTTTGTTTTTCTTTCTTTGGCTTAGGTGTGAGGTGTGTGTATCTAAGAATAATGAGTGTCTGCATATGTAAAGGTGAGCATGAGGGAGTCCTTACTAACTCAGTTCAGTGCAGCAGATGTAAGGGGGAAAAAGAAATACACAGCTGCAGCCAAGAAGCACAGCTGTTTCAACTGGACATCTCAACCAAGGTCTTCCTGTCATCTCCAACTTTAAAGGGCCTGGTTGCACCTATACTGTAACTCATACCTGATATGCAATTAGAATGAAATACAGTAGCTTGTGGTGACTCTAACCCTGTTCCTCTGTAGATGTAAAATTGTAATATCATTCACCATTGAGTGAATTAATAAAATGGAAAATTCCACAAGAAAGGAAAAGTAGTTCATCTTTGCAGCAAAATCTGTCCGTCACTGAATACCAAGTAGGATCAGTATGCAAATATCCGTCTTCTTCAGGTCACAATACTCAGTGTGCAAGGATAAGCAACACAAGTGCGGGCAAATATAACCCGAGAATTGCGTCAAAACTACAATTACACGCTGGCCTGATTCATAACGATAAACAAGGCAGAGAACCGCCTTTGCGCCAAGGTCCTTTGATTTCATTTTACCAGGCCAACGCACAGGCGCGCACACAAACGATGATAACAGGATATTCGGTCAGGCGCTCTCGTTGATTAAACCGAAGACGTTTTAGATGGTCTTTTAAACACTAAAAGCCTTTTTCAGACCAAGTAAATGGGAGTCGAGGTTAGGCATTCAGTTGTGAAAAGACTGAGGAATGTTAAGTGCCTTGAGTGCCCTCTGCTGAAGATCAAATACCACCGACTGGATCATATTTTCTTCATTCAAACAAAGCTTTGACGTGTCGGACACAAAACTATTAAGGAACGCGGTTTATAGGCGGTTAAAAGTACAGCGTGAAGCCAAAGCCAGTGGGAGCCAAACATAGAAGATTTAAAATAAAAAAAAAAAGGGGGAAAGGGCTGCTTAAATAAATGGAAAATTATAATCCTATTAGTACATTTAACCGCTCAAGGCAGAATGTGATTGAGTGCCTGGCATCCCCGGAGGAGATGATGATTGTCAATGTGTCCGTCAACCCGGTGTGATGAAACGCATCATCCATTTTTATTTTATTGCAGCTAATTGAAGCTCCTCTGCGCTAATCAAATCAAGGAACCACCTGGCATGCAACGATGATGAAAATCTGCCACTCCTGTTTATCCAGCCACTCCATATGATTTTTTTTTTTTATTATTTTCTCCGTATGCTCAGGTCCGCGCTCCCTTGACTCATTTAAAAGCCACTGATAAAATAAGAAGCCCGGCTGCCGGGGTGACTTGAGTGTTGCGACGTTCAGGACCGTTTGAAAATGTCAGACTCCCTTGTTTGCAATATACGCAGGCAAAGAGGCAATTATTACATTTTCATTTTCCCAGAGAGGCCTCGCTGCCGTCGACACATCTCTGACACTACGCCCTTGTGTTTTAACACACGGCACATTACATTCCGGTGCTTCTATGAAAAACCCAGCAAGCCATATTAATGTCGGCCCTCCAATTCCGCCTCCCGTCCCCCTGGCCCCTCTCCTATCTCTCTCAATCACCCTTATCTCTCCCTTTCCAGCCCTCACCTCCTCTTTCATTTCCGAGACAGTCTATCATTTGGGCAACACTTCGGCGTGATTGTGGCTTCCGCTGGAGGGCAAAAGCTGAATACTATCATCACTCCCAGGGCCATAATCAATAGTGTCAGTAATGGCAATGGTGGGAGCAGCAATGCTAGATTGTTCCACGGTTCGGAGCAGATCAGCGCGGCCCGACCTCTCAAGTCTGTTTATTTTGTGGGGCATTTGGGCTATGGGATTTGAGATACAGTGATCCCTCGCTACTTCGCAGGACAATGTAGTATTGCTCCAAATGTTCGTTTACATTCCTTTAGAAGTCCGTTTTATTAGCACGATCACGAATAAGCATCTTTCCGCTAACTCGTTAGCCTGCCCAGTACTTCTCGTTAGTGACCGTACTTCGCGGATTTCACTTATCGCGGGTGATTTTGGGAACCGACTATCCGCGATAAACGAGGGATTACTGTATTCCCATTTCCTCTTGTTTCATATATACTGAAAGAACATTTTACGACATAGCAAGTGAATTCATACTGGAAAAAACATGCCTGTAAGTAAATGTGTTGAAATTATGCCCAGAATAATAAACATCCCCCAAAGCAGCTTGGCAGGCCAAAGATCTGTCCACCATTTCAAGCAATGGTCTGACCTTAAAACCAAAAAGTAAGCAGAGCTGCAGTGTTACAACAGTTTGTTACTAGTGAACTTTTGTGTTTACTAAACTGCAGGCGTTAGTAGATCTTGTCAGTTAAAGCGATGACCTCCTCGTCGATGAACTAATGGAGACTCCCGAGGGTGACACATTACACTTCAGTACATGCCATTGCAAAGGCCAGCACTGTAGGTCTATAAAGTCCTGGACTAACTGCAGCATTGTTTTCCCACAGGGGAAAAATAGGGCAGCGCTGTCACAACACTGGAGATGCAACAAAGAACCTGCACGGCAGACGAGGAGATGAGCCCCAAGGTGCTGGCTACACTAGCTCGACATCACTTAAACATGTGCTCAAACCGCCTTGCCGTGTTAACAGATGGCATATTTTTCTTCGAGCCTTACTTACGTCTCAATTTCTAAAAAAAAAAAAAATCCCCAGATGGAGTATTTCAGCGTGGGGATTATTTCCTCTGGGTACCCTTACGAAAAATTAGCTCAGTCGTTGGGTAATGCGGCAAATCATCAGTCAGGCATTAGCCGAAAGCTGTATCGAGGTGCTTTAAGGCAATTTATTATAAAGCGATGTGATTATTCAGAGGCAAGTGTTGAATTTTTACACCACTCTGTTTAGTGTTTACTTTCTGAGCAGATATTAGATGGTGAGAAGCGAATAAGATTACATTTCACAGCTTCCGCACTGCGAACAGGCAAAGTCAAAACAAAGCGGCGGAAGACGGATCAAATTCTTAGGACCGCTGCTAGCCATGTTTCATTTCATTAAGGAAGATGATATTGCATGAGACATGGTGCTCGTATATTAACTTGACTGCACTTGTCTTCTGCATGTCTCTTTGAATAGTAGACTAAAAAAAAGACAATACAATTCTCAATTTTGAAGCAATAGGTGTCAAAGTCAAGGCCCGGGGGCCAGATACGGTCCGCCACATCATTTTATGTGGCCCGCGACGATGAATTGTGCATCAAATTCGTGTGTCATTACTAGAATTGCAAATTGTCTTCACTTTTAATAATATCTATAAATATTTGACCAATTCTTACTCGTCTGATTTGAAAACGAGTTATTTGTCCGTTTGTTTTGTAGCTTGTACTGTATATAATATGAGGTGCTCGTACATTTCTTTGGGTTGACAGTCATAATGGCCCTCCGAAAGAAGACTACGATGCGGCCCGCGAAAAAAATGAGTTTGACACCCCTGCAATAGGGAATGAAATTGATTTTTAAATTGAATCCATAAAATCCGCTCAAAGACGACGCATGGCATCAATCACAATATTTCAATATATTTTTAGTATCGAACCAACAGTGAGCGCCTAATGGTCCAAACAGCATCTTCATACACATCTACATTGTAATGCGGAAGCCGCTTTAGCTCATTAAGTGTCAGTCACTCATGATAAGCTGCCAAACGCCGCAGATATCGCTCAAGGCCCACTGGCAATGACAAACCAATACACACACACACACACACACAATAAGCAAGTGAGAAGGATGATCACAAGCTATAATTGCTTCTTGAATCACAATGTTAATGACAAGATCTCTTGATTGTAACCACGGCATTAATATGGATAGGACTGCAGCTTTGGGAGCCATCTGTTTGTCTGCCACGCCATGCCGCACAACAGCCGAATTTATTTCAAGGACGGTCTTTGAGCCATGGGACTGCATGATCAATTCAAATACTGTCACCGGATTTAAGAACTAAAAGCCCCAAATTGTTCCATCAAACAGAAACTTGGATTATTTAGTGTCGCCATATTTTATTCACATGTGAAGATGAAAAAAAAAAAAAAAAGACAGACACTGGAGAGTTGTTTTTTTTTTTTTGCGAAAGTAGGTGATTGCCTAAGGTTACCTCTGGGTGGAATCAATTATAGACGTTTTTTAAAAGACCGACTTTGGTCTTCACAGGATTGCATGAAGCGAGCAGGTTCCCGAGATAACTTCTTATTTCTATTTAATGTTCTCACATCAAACTTGCTCTTTATTCACAAACTTTTGCAGACTTGCTGCTAGAGAAAGAATATGAGGCATTTGAGATGTTATTGCTAAACTTCAATTGGACCATCTCCTTTGCTTTATGACTAATATATTTCGGGTACAAAAAGCATATGTTGCTTTTAAAGAAATTCTTCAGGGCTCTCTGTTTGTGGTTGTTGAGAAAAGTGGAAGGAAACAAAATAGTCTTCCAAGACGGCATGGTCGAGTGTGCCAAATAAATGAGTTTGACGAGTCTATAAAAAGAGTGTAACATTATTTTTGGCCGCCAAGTGCCCTATGATGTCGTTTAAGAATGACAGTTATTGTGCTGTGTTATTTACGGAAACCTGACTGATATTTGTGAGAGGGTCACTGGGCAACTTTTGTAAATCCTAAAAAAGTACCGTATTTCCCGGACTATAAGGCGCACCTTCAATGAATGGCCCATTTTAAAACTGTGTACTTATATAAGGCGCAGCGGACTATAAGGCGCACCATTAATGTATCATGTCTGATTTTTAATCCAAATCATTCTCCATTTTATCTTTTTAATTTCAACTTCAGACGTAACAAATTACTTTATAATCACAAAATAATCATCCATAGTCTTTTTGATTCATGATTCATAGTCTTCAGCGGGCCCCTTATGATTGATTTCATGACACAATGCTTCGGGCCAGTTTAAATTTAGGAGTTTTGGTCCATATGTAAAGCGCACCGAACTATGAGGCGCACTGTCGACTTTTGGGAAAATTGTAGGTTTTTAGGTGCGCCTTATAGTCCGGAAAATACGGTACAAAGTATTTGTAATTCATGACTTCCAAGCACTGTTGGAGACTTCCACCATACAACCTAATTGCAAATTTCAGTTCGTTTTGTTTCATCTTCCAAGGCCAACCACTTGATAGCAACTCTTGTATTCCCTGCCAGGCAATTGAAAAGTGGGCCATTTTACCTGCTGAAACATTTGCTTCTTTTACTCTTTGGTTAATTGGCAGCATGCCTAAAACCCCCTCAGAGTAGAAGATGGTCTGCGGGGAAGAATCCAACGCATGAATCACTTCACTTTGCAGATTTCTTCATCTCCAGTAATTAAGCTTCTCTTTACAAGAAAAGAAAAATGCGAAAAAAACAACACTGACAAGCTGCCAATTAATTTCCTCACGCCATCATCTTGACGTTTTCTGCATACCCTGGGGGAGAATCAAAAGTTTTACAGGGTTTTGGGAAAGCTTTAATCGTGTCCTTTTGTTCTTGCTAACACATGTTGAAAAATGCAACAATGGCTGTGAAATGGCTCCTTCCCGCTCCGTTTAATCAATTCCCTCCGCTTTTTCCAGCAGAAGCAATGATGGGAAGATGTGAGGAAAATAGCATGCGGTAAATCTTATGTTTGCTGTTTTGGGGTTGACAATTATTCTCTATTCACAATGAGGATAACAAATTTGAAAATGACAATATTTCTGCCTCAAAGCCGAGAGCTTCTTGGCTCCATCATATTTTATGTGCACGTGACATATGAGCATATTCATTCAGGCTTGCTTAACATCTTGGTCATAAATGCATTGACTACAGCACAGGTGTCAAAGTCAAGGCCCGGGGGCCAGATACGGCCCGCCACATCATTTTACGTGGCCCGCAAAGACAAATTGTGCATCAAAATCATGTGTCATTACTAGAATTGCAAATTGTCTTCACTTTTAATATCTTTTTTTAAAAATATTTGACCAGTTTTTACTCATCTGATTTGAAAACGAGTTATTTGTCTGTTTGTTTTGTAGCTTTTACTGTATATAATATGAGGTGCTCATACATTTATTTGGGTTGACAGTCATAATGGGCCTCCGAAAGAAGCTATGACGCCAACGCGGCCCACAAATTAAAATGCAGACCAACACTGGAAAAAAATTTGAATATTTATGTAGTTCTTTCAAAAAAAAAAAAAAAAACACTAGTGACCTTTCTTGAAACTTTCTAAATAAACAAAAAGTCAAACACTTAGAAAGCTTAGTCTCGGCATCAATGCATTTAATAGCGAGCGGGGAGAGCACACTCTGCGAACCTTGATGACTCTACCCAGAGACCAAGACTAATTTCCTGCCTCTTGAGGGCTTGCCGTCTATTAGTGGCAAAAGTTGGTATACAGTACAAGCGATGTGGGTTTAAAAATATAAATAAATAAAAAGCAATGGGGGGGGGGGGGGGGGGTTGTCTAAGACACGAGCTAGGCCAAGCTAAGTGCATTGAGGATCTGATTTAAGTGCTTGCCAACAGCAGTCTTGTGGGAGATATCTTAAGAGGCAAGGGCATTGTTGTGAAGGAGTGTTCCACAAGATTGCTGTTTACACATTCTTGGCTACACTGCAAATAAAGGCAGAGAGATTAAAAAGACACTCTGCCCTCCATTGCAACAAATCGCATCTTGAGAGAATTCGCAATGAACGATCCTGTTGACCTTCAAGCAATCACAAACAGGATTTATTTCAAATCTAGGTTAGATCAACTTTAATTAGGTTCCAATTTGGATGATGTTTGACTTTGCAGTGTTTATGTCTAAAGGGAAATAAAATTTGAAACTATCGCTACTCGGCTAGAATGTCGCCGCGGCTACGGCCCTGGCCGTCACACACAGCCCGAGGCGAGCTTAATAAGTTTTATTTGGACTTGAGTGAAGAAAGCGGAGGTTGTCATTTGAGTGCTTAAAAGCAAAGCCAGCCTGCTCTGTGATTTCACCCTCGCTCGCCTCGAGCATCAAGAAAAGTGTGGCAACAGGACAAACTGCTGCTGAACAGAAATTCATCCACACAGCTAAAAGCAAAGTAACATGATTAAAAACTGTGCGGCAATAATTCACAAACCATATACTGGTAACCCATTCATCAATAAATAAATCCTTTAAATCCCTTTGGTGGGTTTTTGCTCTACTTCATCACTCACTAATTAATTTAATCAACTACTTTATGCAGTGCAGATTTAAATTGGCTGTAAAACAAACCCTTAATTATTGGCTTAAACATTTGGGATATTTTATATTTATATTGTAGACGTTGATATTTATTTCTGAATATGTTCTTCAGTGATTTAGCTCAGTTAAACAGAGGAACTGTTGAATTTTCTAAGGCAAGATTGCCCTCTGGTGAATTACCTGGATATAGCTAGGAGGATGCAATAATTTAGCAAGCAACCACATTAAGAAAATAATTGAGCATTTCTTTGTTTTATTACAAACAAATACATTATGACACAGTACTAAAAAACACATTTACATGCGTTAAAAAAAGCAGTCGTCAAAATTGGCCCTTAGCATTTCAGTGTGTCGCATTTGTAAGAACATAATTTAACCTGTTGTACAACTCATTATTAATTTACAGAATGTAAAAAATAAAGACCGATGGTGCCCCTCAAGATGGAGCATTGATCAATTCTAACAATCTTTACTTACGTATATAGCCCTTCGTTACCTTCACGGTAATCAAAGCGCTTTTTTTGACGTCACCTCATTCACGTGTCGATTATCGTCGGTTGTACACGAAGCGCTTCCTCGCACATCGAGAAGGATCACCTGAGCCGTCAGATTAAACACAACAATGAGTGCATATTGTATCGATTGTCCGTCTGATTTATAGCCCGTGAAGGGTGGAGCCGATAATGTCCATGAATGTAGCTTCGACACAGTAACAGATCTGGACATCCGGGTCGGCTCCTCCGAGTTCCTCTGCTGTTCTTTGGGGTAAAGTCAGTTTGCTGGCTCCTTCTACTGAAACATCCCGAGGCTTCTCTTTCAGATACTGCAAACCTAAAGATCAAATATTATGTCATCTATCAAGGAAAATGTGTGTCTGCTAAATATATTTCTGGCATTTTGACAGCTCGGCATTCATGTGTACTTACGAGCGATGAGAGGGTCGATGTCCCTGGCTTTGGTGGCCACATCAGAGGCACAAACTTGCCCTACTTGTACAAGAAGGGCGGTCACATCTTCATAGAGTGGCGGAAAGGCCTGACAGAAGGCCACTAGGCATGGCAGAGTGGGCATGAAGAAGGCAAAGCGCTTGGCACGGGTCAGCACTGATGAGAAGAACATGCAAACACCAAACCGTTACAGACCTTTAATGTTGCACTACGTGACAATCACCAGATGGTGGCAGCAAATTGCACAGAATGATTTTAGGACAGCCTTATGTGGGCAAAATTTAATTTATATATTAAAAAAAAAAAAAAAAGTTTAAATGTGTGACATGGGGAAGAAAAGACATTTTCTGACCTGTAAGAAGCGTACCCATGACGCTGACGGCCAACCTCGCCACACTGAGCGATTTGGGCAGTGCGTATTGGATACACAGATATGATAGCAACTGGATTGCAAAGATCTGTGAGAAGATAAGATTCACAACTGATAAGACACATATTTGATATGTTTTCTGAAGTATTCATGTGATATGCAAACAGATGGCATAAGCCAGGCCAAGGCCCCATGGGATGTCCCACCTGCTTTTCCAGTTGGGGCTGGGCCAAAAGTTCTGGGATGAAGTCCAGACAGATATGCATGGAAGGGATGCCTGACACTGTTAGAGGCAGCAGAGGTTGAGGATAGCCCTGGAAGACACCACATATGTAAAATATATATTGCTCATGTGGCATCTAACAGGCCCCTTCATAGTTTCTAAACAATGAGACGTCATTTATAGGGTGCAGCTTAGCTTGGAGGCAAAAAACATTCAGCGCGCTCGCTCGAAAATGCAGGTTAGCATATTTCAACGGAATGTTTACGTGGCAAATGTGAATGGGAGCAAATGCACTCTTGTGATGGTAAATGTTAAAATATAATAAGCTGTTTCTACAGCTGTATGAAATAAAAACAGATATATAATTATGAATGCAAAGAACAAAAAAAAATGCGAGCTATAAAAATTCACATTTCGGCAGCGTGTGAAAATAAAATGAACAACTCATAACAAATTTAAATGGGTGATATGTGCTTTAAATAAAAAGATATGTGCAAACAAATATGCCTACTTACTCGGGCAATACTGAGGGAGCCAAAGTTGGCCATAAACACCATGCAGTGCTTCTGCTGCAGATAGTGGAAGAGGTTGGAAGTGCTTCGGCCTTTTGAAGAAACTTGCTTGTGGCATGTTTGGCGAAACAAATTGTTGCTCTTCATCCACAATTTGAAATCCAAAATAGCTCCAAATTACAGAGCCATTGTTTTTTTCTTTTTAACTCGCTCTTCCGCTAACACCGTAGCCGCCAACGTTTGTTGTGCGTCAGAGAAGCCTACGTAAACACCGGGTTGAACCAAAGAGGACGCAAAAAGAAAATAGTCCCCTATGCTGAAGAGCAAACGGCCGTAACAAAGGCAGCACCTAAATATATTATACCAATTTCAACATTTCATGACTGACAGAGCTAGTTGGTGCAGTGCAAAATTAGAGATGATATTTGTAATAATGTCCGGAATAAACAATAACAATTGGTATTGTCATATTCTGGATATTATCGAAAATATTAATAGTTTTTAGTACTGTTTTACCCCGCCCCCCAAAAATATAAAACAACACATGACTGATGTCTTGTGCATGGACTTACCTGAAAGTGGACGAGTTTGGCAATATTGGGGTCAGCGATGAACATCTGATGCAGCAGACAACAGATAAGACACTGCACCTCCCTCAAATCACTGAGCAGGCCTCCCTCTGGCTCAGCATCTCTCACAGCCTCCTTGGCTCTGAGCAGCAGGCTTTTTTGTTCGGCTTTTGCTGGCACGGGGCCACCGATGGCCCTCAGAAGGCTCCCCGTGCTGAATCCCAGCTGCTGCTCCTCAGAGGTTGGCAAACACACCTCCAGGAGAATCTGGACAGCTGCACTGTCCTGGATTTAACAAGGAACGATCAGGAAATCACAACCAAACCCACAGAGAAAAGAATTTGTCTTGATGATGTAAGAAATACCTGAGCAGCTAAAAGGGCATTCTTGAGCTCCTCCCTGGTGACCTCAGGTGTATCTGGCTGTCCCGGCACACCCAGATTGGAGACTGTCTGGCTCTGTCTATCAAAGTCTGCCGTCTCTTTTAAATGGCTGTGCAGGTAGGCTTTGGATGCTAGCAGATAGCCGTTCAGCATGTGAAGGACGATGTCCATTAACGGAGGACATCTAAAAAGAGCCGAAGTAAGAATGCGCTAAATTGTCTGGCACTTTTTGGGGGGGGGGGAAATGGCTGCCATTCAAAGAGTTAACGAGGGTGGATAATTGGGGTCTAATTTGTCTCGTACCTGTACACTCTGTGATCGCAGCGTAGAACAATGAGGGGATCCACCATGAGGTCGTTCTGCGTGTACGTCTGCTGCCTGAGCAGCTTCGCCGAAGGTTGGAGAGCATTCACCGTCATCACCCACAACCTGAAACACAGCTAGTTGCTTTAGGGAGCAATATCCCGCTGCTGTTTGGAATACATTTTATTTGACAGTGTGTAACATTTATTGATTCTATAAACACTCTCTTTTAAGAAATAGAACAGTATGAAGTGACAAAACGGTTGCTTCACTGCGGTTTAATAGAATAATCCATAAACGGTGAGTGCCGGACTCCTGAGGGTGTACAAGCGGAAAACACAAAGTCAGACATTGCTGTGTTTCCCTCCTGAATTAATAAAAGCTGTCATTGGCAACAATCCGTTACTTCCTCCTTTCAGGAAATCTACCTCAGTTTTCCCGTAGAGACCCATTTGGATCAATAGGATGTCTGCTCAGTTCTCCTGTCAGGCCAGAGGTCGTGGAGAGTGACCCTCTACTGTCCAGAGCTTTAGGTGAGGGCCGACAAGACTCGCCTTGCTGTGTATCTCTGATCTATTCTCACAATCATCTATGAGCAAGCAGCTCCAGGTCAAGGGTGCAGCAACTCTTGGTCTTCCTTTAATCCACTTAGTGTGTCTCATGGCAACTTAACGGTGCTTTAAAAGAAATGCCACTGACTCAAGAGCAGTTGATAACCTTTCACTGAAACAACATCCTAACCATACCAAGGCCACAAAATCCAGTTTTTTCCCCCCCTAATAAAAAATCACGAGAATAATTCCGACTATGACAAAGCATGCTTATGTTAAAAGACAAAAAGAATGACATCATTAGCGAATGCAGAGACACTCTGCTCCACTTTCAAAATCTCCCGCAGCGTTATATTTGGAATTCATGGGGTCATCGCAGTATCTCTCCAACATAAGAGTGCAGCCTTGACAATTGTATTCATTTCACATAGTGTACCTGCGGGGCATCACGGTGTTGAGCCCCATCCAGAGCTTGTTGAGCGTCTGCAGGGTGCGGCGAGGAACGGCGGGTTCCAGCAGCAGAGCCATGCTGGCAGTCAGGGACTCGGAATAAGGGATAAGGTCTCCCGGTGTGAGAAGTGTCAACTGCTCCAAGATTCGCATCAACCTCGGACTGCTGGATGGCAACTTCTGGAAGGCTTGGGTGGGGGAAGAAAAGTGTGAAGCCTCGTTTGGTTTCCTTGAATGCATAAAAGCATCTGCCGGACAAATACGTTTATAATAATGAGACGGTGCGCACCCTGGTGGAGCTGGCTCTGAGTGTATCTGCACGTCTTGCTGGGGAGCATCATTTTCCTCAGCAGGGGAAGAGTGCCCGTCACCTCCTCTTCACACACCCAGTCTTCCACAAGACACAGGTGAGGGTAGTTGATGGCCAGCAACCTCAACAAGGCAGAGTGCAGACCTGGCAACGTGGAACAAGAAAGCCACATTTTAAAGCCCGTCTGCTTTACTAGGTCATCGTCGAAAAGAATCTTCATAGACATTGTGATCTTTGCGCTAACTCACCCCCGAGCTCTTGTTGCAACCCCTGAGCTTGGGTAACTAAGTACTTTATGGGGATCTGATCCATCAGTGCTGCTGAATACGACTTGGGCTTCTTCTGCATTAGGGCTGTCAAAAGATGAAAAGGATTTGAAGTACGACAGACAGCATAGACTACGTTTGAGTCTCGTGAAGAGCTGGTGCACATAATAGAGGTGACTTTCTATTGACACAATTTCAGTCGCGCTCCTGATGGCTTCCATTACTCTTTCCTTGAAGGCTGTGGGAGCACTTAGGTAAACAGACCAATTAAAGGGACGGGCATAAATCTGCTCTAATGAAGGGCAAGCTTGTCATGAAAAGGAAATGCATACTAGCTCGACGAACTGCTAATGTTACAATCTAACCTCAAGCTGTCCTAGTTATCTCCCAGAGTCATCTCACTTGGCTGTTTGTCAGGCCACCATTTATTATCTACGGAGCTGCCAACACACTGGAAAGGATAAGTGGCTGCATGTCCGGAGAGAGAAGGCCCCTACGACTAAGAGGACAAAGAGGAAGAGTGCCACTGGAAAGTTTACACACCCAATTGTTTGGTGCTCGCCAACAGATTCTCCTCGTAAGACAGGATGTAGTAAAGGATAAGGAGTTGGGTCGTGATGGAGCTGCGCTGTCGTCCTCCTCGACTACTGTCCCCTTGCTAAGAGAAAAAAAAAAAGACATAATAATTTCTCTCCAGTGGCAGTCATCATAATGTGAACAGAGGAACGAAGCAAAGGAAAATATCTATTACACTATTCATGTATGTGAATGTATGATTTTACGACTCGTGGCTTAAATTTAGCTCGCGTATTTCCTTTCTGTTGAATAAGGTCCTAAAATTGAATCGGCTCTTGTAAAGTACTCGGGATGACTTACCACAGAAGAGCCCTGGTAGATGCTGAGGATTTCTTGCTCTGTGATTGGTTGGTTGGTGGCCTCAGGGTTGGCCTTGGACGCCGGAGTGAGGATTGAGTTGATGTAAACGTCAACCAGGGGTATTAGCTGAGTGTGGATGGGGGTGTTTGTCTCACAAAGCTGACGGTAGATCCAGTCCTTAAAAGCCAAAGACGTCAACATGAATGCTGGGACGCAATTATTTGCCGCAAAATGTCTACCTTGATGGACACTTTGTGCTTAGTGAAGGCTCGGCTTCGCAGAAGCTGGTAGATGCAGTGAATGGGGAGAAACCCTGTGATGTTGGCACTTAGGTTGTTGGTCACCGCAACCCTTACTGCATGGGCTGTAACCACCTGCACACCAAACACATGCTGTCAATGACCCAGCCAATGCAAACTTCAGACGCAACAAATTACTTTATAATCACAAAATAATGATCTAGTCTTTTTGATTCATGATTTATAGTCTTCAGCGGGCCACTTATGATTGATTTCATGACACAATGCTTCGGGCCAGTTTAAATGTAGGAATTTGGTCCATATATAAAACACCGGACTATAAGGCGCACTGTCGGCTTTTGAGAAAATTTTAGGTTTTTAGGTGCGCCTTATAGTCCGGAAAATACGGTAACAGACAATTTAAAAATGATACTTAATCACTTGAGCCTGCAAAAATGAAGTATTAAAATGTCGATGAGAATACAAAAGCACCTGTTCTGTGAAGATCTCTTGCGTGAAGATGGTCTTCATCTTACTCAGAGAGCTCGGTTTGATGGCAATCTATGGAAGAAAAAGATTAAACGTGGCAGCTTTACTACGAGTGAAAACAACCCGGAGGCATCGGTGGAGGTATTGCTATTTTTCAATTTCCTCTTTTCATATTTCATACAAAAAAAAAAAAAAAAAACACTCCTTGCCAGGCACAATGGTGAATTGATAGGGTTGCCCTAAGGGCGGAAACAAACAGACTCCAAATCCAATTACATTGCACATCTTAGTGGAACATACACTGAGACGGGAAAACCACTTAGCACACATGAGGGAGAAAATAGTACACTTAATAAGTCATAAAAGGGCAAAACTGCTGCAAGGGACATCGGAGTGTCTTGAAAGACACAGTATGTGTATGCTCAAAGTGTTTCATCAGTGTTTTAGTCTTTACATGTGCCACTGTGCGCAGTGGGGCAGTATTCGGTCAGACACACTAACATATTGATCACTGTCCTCATCCGACCTATCATCTTACCTTCATCCCCAAAGTAGAACACACCAACTCAATAATGGAGCTGAGCTGGTTGCTGTGGAAATACATGGCCACTAGTAATAGCATCTCTCCGAAAGAAGCAGATACACCTGCAGCACTGGATGGGGGGGGGCACACATATTTGTGAGTTATTGCTTCAGGATAAGATTCCAAAGCACCAGCAAAGAATACAGCATTATCTTTTGAGGGCAACCATAGAATTCGACGACTGTATTGGCAAATAAATGATAAGACACAACAGCAACGGGATCATTATTGTCTTTCTCAAAGCCCAATAAAAACTCATATGGGTTTATTTTCATTTGACATATAGGGCAATGTTATTATCGTTATTTCTATTAAACACCGGACAGTAGTTATCCAGCGAGTATTTCCACTTTCACAGTAATGTTACAATTGACGTGCTTGGCTTTTCACGCTACACCAAAATGTATCGCTTTTTCCACACAATAAAGTTTACAATTAGAAAATGATTGATGTGGGCAACATAGATCGATTTGACTTATTGAACTTGTGCTTGATAAAACATCACACAAGAACCAAGAGACAAAAGCATGGGTGGGGGCAACCATAAAGTAAAATGGTGTATGCAGACGTTCTTACCTCTCAAAGTACTCCTCTTCTTTGATCATCCAGCTGAGCCACATGACCATGAGCTGCTCCTGCTCGGGTGTGCTAGAGGCATGCGAGACACAAGACGTGTTATACGTCAAGAATATAAAACAGGACGAGCAAAAAAATTGAAATGTGCTTCATTTCGGGATCAGTGATTTGAACACGGTGTACCTGACCAGCGTGGGAAAGGCTAATAGTTTGCAGAAGGACAAGGAGACAAAGCGAACGCCGGCGGGAGTGGCTGGAGGTCGGCTCGTCATCAGTTGCAGAAGTTGCTCTGCCTCCTCGTCTGTTGGTCTGGGACAGGAGCACGAACACACACGTTCATTTCCGATCAGAGCGAGTACTACGTTCCCTTACCTGAGACCGGCGATGCCCATGAGAGCGCAGTAGAGTCGGAGCAGAGCGCTGGCCTTCACCACGTGTTCTTCCCTGAGGCCCGAGTAGCCGAAGCCACCTTCGTCATCCGTGTCGCCGTCGTTGGGAACGTGCGTGCTGCGCGAGCGGGGCAAGATAGCGACCAACTCTAGCAGCAGTTGCCTGCGCATCTGCCACAGCACTGAGCTGCTCTCTCGCTTTCTCTAGCGGGAGAGAAAAAAAAAAAAAAAAAACACAGGAGATGATGCGTAATCGTCCCGTTAGCTCATTGCGTTCCTCATCTTACAATCAGAGCCAGAAATTCATATTATTTCCTCCAGCAAAAATGCAATTGAGAATTTAGAGTTGAATGCTAAGAAGGCGACACCTTATTATAAAACGTTTCCCGGCGAAAGGCTCGATGGCATCTTTTCAAAAGGGATACGAGACGCGATGGCATTTCGAGAGAAGAGCTCCTGCTTCTCCGTAACCGAGAAGAAATGTCAGGAGATGGCAAGATAAGCAAGGCTGTTTGAAGCTGTTGTGCCATTTGAAATGCACACTTCTAGTTGGGAAAATTACCGTTTCCCCTTCTCAATGGGGACGATAAGGCGGGCACAAAACAAAAGGTCACGCACGTTGGAGATCCCAAAAAGGGATGATGGCTACGTGAGAATGTCAAGGCGTGCGAGTGACTTCAACGACGGCCCCCCGTTATCCTGAATCAAAAACAAAGGAACTCACCTGTTGCCCATTGCGGATGAACATGCTGAACCACGTGCGGACTTTGCTGTTAGTACCAAGCAGCAGACCGCTGACATAAGAAACGAGGGGGCTGACGGCCTCATCTGCTGTGTCTGGTTTGTAATCCAGAGTCAGAGCCACGCCCAGGCCAGGAAGATGACATTCCTCCACCTAAGAAAAAATACAAATAGAACATTTGATTTCACTGTCAATTTGTGGTACTTCAAGCAACTGGCTGATCCTGATACATTCTTTTCTGTAGGTATTCAAAAAAAATGGTGTGTTTTTTTTCCCACTGACCACCATGGCTCTGATGTTGAGAGCCTGTGAAGGGTTCATCTGACACAGCTGCCTAAGGGCTTCGGTCCTGCGCCGACCACCAACGCTCTCTTCATCCTGACGCTCTCCGTTCTTGATCAAACCTCTGCACACTGCAAACACAAGCGCACACATTTCCAGTAGGCTCGCTCGCTCGCTTTGAGTGATCATCGGACATTATACTTCTGTCACGGTCACACTCGGTTTATTCTTAAAGTCATGCCTGAAATCACAACATTAAGTATGTATATATTTTATTAGGCTCACTGGAGAAAAGCATCCCATTGATTTTTTTTTTTTAGATTCAGCATGTTCTTTTGCAATCTTTGTTAAATAGCAACTCACCAATTCTCTATTTGGAGCAGCCAGCGTACAATGTGTGAAATCGACTTTACTTAAAGCGGTTACACAAAACTCGGATGGGTTTATGGTGGGTGAAGTAAACCTGGGTTGTGTTGTCAGAAATGTAAGACAGAGCATTTACCTTCATTGAAGCTGTCAGGCACATTGGCAACCAGAAGACAAAGAAACCAATCGCCGTTGCGAACATGCAGCAAAGCCTCTGCCACGTCCACGATTGGCAGCAGGGAAGGCAGTTCTGTCCAGACAAAATCCACAGGAGAGGATGATTTATTTATTATTATTTTTTACAGTATATTTAACAGATTTACATACCTGCTTGTAGAATGCAAAGTACGTCAGCAACCTCTTCCAAGTACACCGGGCTTTCAAACAGTTCTGATGACTTCAGAAAGAATTCTCCATTGGAATCGGCCACCTAAGAGACACAGATGAACAACTCTTTGACGACCTGCTTTGATAAACGAACAGAAACAGTTTAATAATTTAGTTTGAGTATGACGATGATATCTGTACCTTACTCATGATTGCTAAAAGCTCACTCAGGGTCAGACGAAGTCTCCTGAGCGGATCGCTGTGTTCGAACTCCAAGGTGAGCCCATGCTGCAGCTGTGACACCAGAATACTCTCCACATTGGAACCACCTGCTTTGTGCCTAGCTCACATCATGAAAATGTTCAGAAATAAACTCCCTAATTTGACAGAACCGAAATGATGAGGGGATTACCTTAGCTGCTGCTCCTTCCTGGCATCCTGCTCCAAGGCGTGAAAGTCAACAGACAGCAGCGCCACAATGGAGTTGACAGCTTCCACTCCCGAGAGCAACCGGAGGATGAGCTTCTTGTCCTCGGCCCAAACCGGGCTCTGGTCAGCCGGGGCACACAAAGCCATCCTCACCAAGCAGGGAAGCAGTAACCTCAGCTCGGGGTCACTGAGAGCTGCCAGGCGCTGCACATCCACCTTCTGCATGGCTTCAAATGCAAAAGGGCTGACAAACTGCAGCCCTGCACTGTCTGTCATCTCTGAAAGGGTCAGAAGAAAAACGACGAGAACCATCAGAACCACAACACCAAAGTAGCTGGATCGGTTTTACAATTTCACTTGATCCCTTCAATAATACATTGCATTTAATAGAAGACGATCAGATATATTAGTGGTGGTAAACAGAGAAGCTTGTAGTCAGCTTTTTAGCTTCACTAACAATGACAGCTCGACTAAACGCTAACACGTATGTGAGGAGGAAGTGTTATAAATAGTCCAGCTCGTAACATTAACACCAAAGCAGCGATCGAACATGTTGGACATGGTTTTAATTCAATTTATAACGCGCATTCCCACTTTTCGCCACTTTTAGGGTGACTTAGCTTGCTACTAGCTGGAGAGCTAAAAGCAAAAGCTAACGCTCCTGCAGAGCCAAACAACGCGGTTGCTAAGCGTTGCAAAAACAGAGTATTTCGGGCATTATAAAATGCAGCAGTAATTATCTTACCTTAATTTGTTGCAATATTGCAGCGCAATTGGTTAATGTTAAGGTGGGAGGCCTCCGGACCTCGGACTTGTCTGGGCACCAAAGCTAAGATGTGTCCGAGAAAGTACCCTTCCTTAGCGGTCAGTGAGTTCTCAAAATGCGTAGCATTTCCCGCACCTTGAGCACTAAAGTGTTGCCATTTCCACTCGGACAGGTTTGCAAAGAGAGAAGAATTAGTACGATTGTGTGCAAGGAGCTCAAACAGACTGCTGAAAGCCGGAGCAGACTCGGACTGCGAGACCGGTGGAAGGCTATACCTAATGTGCCGCTGTTGTATGGGTTGTAGTGTTGGCTCGTGAGTGAACGGTACGTTCAAAATAACGAATCTTTTCAGTGCACGAGAATGAACGAGTCTTTTTTCAGTTCATATGACTTCAACCAGTAGGTGTCGGTAATAGTAATTGAAGCTGGTGCCACCTCGCCGTAAAACAAAACGAAGAAGAAAATGACGTAACTTCCCGTTCACGAACGAGTCGTGAATTGCATTTCCCGTTCACCAACAAACGAATTTATGAGTGAACGAGTCAGTGAGTGAGTGATTCGCATTTCCAGTCGTTTGAACGAATCTTTTGAACGAACTGATTCTAAAGATCCGGTTCACTTAAAAGAACTGGAATGCACATCACTAATGGGTTGACTCCCATTATCATACATTTGCAGGAATAATAGGAGATATTCGTTGATCTTCGCGTTTATTTATGTTAATTTCATTACTTTTATCTTGCCAACATATGCAAAGTAATTTTAGCTTTTAATCTAAAAAAAAATAGTGAGCAAACAACTAATAAAAAAAATAAGTACGCATTGCTCGACACGTGAACGCACCATCAAGTGCTTTCACGTACTTTTGGTAAAGTATACATGACAGTAAAAAAATAATTACATAAATAAATAGGAAAACTGAATCAATCTCTTTGCACTGTACAAAAAGGACATTATACAAAAGTAAACTTGCATTTTTAATTTTTAAAGGAGGAAATGGATGGGGAATATCTTGCTTCTCCAAATCTGGTGCATTACATTTTCTGATTTAAGTGTTCCTCAGTGGAGCTGCTGTTCTTATTTTTCTGTCTACAACCTATAAAACCTTACAAGTTCAGATAATAATTCTTATTTATTTAGGTGTGACATGACTGGGATTGTGAACGTTTCATGAAATTCACCTGGAATGAAGCCCAATTATTTTTGCAGTGGTGTAGACCTTAATGGTAAAAATAGAAAATTAATAAAGCAAAATGTTTTGTTTAATATACGGATTTGAAATGAAATCCGATTATATTATATGTTTTCCACTTGACTAGTCACTGTCAAATTGCAAGTTCCACAATCTTGCCGAAAAGCATACTGGGAAAAGAGTGATGACAGTCGACAGTAGGACCACTGCGTATTTATAAAGGTCGTTGACAGCAAGAAGCAATGATGGACATGGAATGGACTGCCAGCTGCTCCCAAACAACCTTCGGGCACGTAAACAGTTTGCAAGTCAAATGCAGGAATTCACCATAAATGGAATTTGGTGGTCTTACACCACTGGACGGACCAGCAACTAAATCGCACATAGAAACAAACATGATCATTATATAATAGTTAATAATTTTCCTACCTTTCTATTGGTGTCCTCTACCAAATACACAACCAGTCTTTCCCCCTCTATGCAATAAACACAACAAGCACGGAGAAAATCTGTTGACACATTTTATTCCTAAAACAGAAGCCACAGCACCAACTGCTGGCATGGCATTCATATATATAATCATCTATATAGATAGCCGTTTGGTTTTTGTGTCTAAATGTGTGGTATAAAATACTATATACAACAATGTACCTCTTTATTAGAACACAGTGAAGTTCATTGCTGTACAATTCCTACGTAGCTACAGCTTTGCTGTAATTCACAATTCTCCACTTCTTCTGTACATTGTGACAATACAAATAGTCTCTTTCTCCATTACAAAAAAATAATACTCTGAAAGCAACCGACTGGGACTTTCTTTCCTTTTTCTGCAATAATTTCTCCTTTTTTTTTTTTTCCGCAAGATGATTACATATATCTTAGACCAATTGCTTTAAAGCAAGAAGGTGTTATAAACCTTCTCCATTTATATATTTCTCTATATATATTTATAAAAAGCGGTTAAGAAATAATACATTTGAAAAGATACAATAAATAAGATAGACGCAGGCTTTTCATTTGGATATAATTCCATCCAAAGGAATAAAAAGGAATTTTAGGCTGTCACACCAAAAATCCATTCTTTAAAAGTTATTTTCTTGATCAAGTACATCCCTTTATCTCTTTTCCGTCTTTCCCAAAACAGACTGGCCAGTGCATGTGCTGCCATGCTAAAAAGAAACATGACAACCAATCTGTCGCTCTCCCACGTTCCTTTACTCTGATCTTCCCATAATTTTTTCATTTATTCCCGCATCTATGAGTGCATGTCTTTGCGCCAAGGGGACAACCAACCATCAAAACTGATCTTGGAATGAGATCCAACGCTGTGCTTCGTTCGCTCTGGTGTCATGAAACCCCTACGGAGTTATCGCTTTGGACTTCTCTTCTTGAAATGTCTCTCCTATGGCGGGCTACAACATGTTTGTGATAAAGTTGTACATCTGGTTCAGCACCACAAAGTGAATGGGCAGGCATGATCGTCTGTCCTGTGTCGCCGGGTCACATGTGAGCCAGGAGAGGGCGTTGTACTGCTCCAGCACAAATCTAGCAGGGTGCAAAATATAAGTATTGGAGTCACGGATAGTACTCAATTCATAGTTTAAAAAAAAAAAAAAAAAAGAGTGTATAATCTGCAGTGTCCTCATTCACATTTAGAAATCAAGAATCAGGACTGGGGTAAACGCAGTAATGACCTGTGACCTCAAGTCATGAAAGCACAGCGCAATTGCAGCCGTACGCATGGACGTGCTTGCGTGCTGTTTACCGTAGTACATCTGAGGTCTGATTGGAGTCAAGAGGGTGGGAGTGTTTGCTGTGCAGAAGCTCATCGGACTGCACTGAAGACACGTGGAGGTGCAAAGAGGCCTGGGAGGGAGAGAGCGAGAGAAAAAGAGCTGGTGTCAAATAGACTGAGTGCAAAAAAGCCGTTTGCCTCTGTCCCAAATGAAGCTTCCACAAGCGAGCAAGATCTTTCTTGCAAATGGACATGTTGTTAGGTGTATATTTCTTTGGACATACAATAAGAGTCTCAATACCTTGAGGAAAAGTGGACACTGGTTCTGAGCCTGCGGACAGGCTGACCAGAACCAGTCAGGCAGTGGGCCAGCTTTGGCCGTGGATACAAAGTAGCCGAGAGCAAGGGGTTGCTGCAGGAGGTTTGGCACCTCCTCGCGAGACTCCATGCGGTCTGCACTCTGGCCCTGCAAAATGAACATCATTAGTTTTACGGGTGACTTGAGACTTCAAAAAAAGCTAGCGAGAAAGATTCAAGAGTCCTACCTTACTGTCATCGCCTCCATGGTGGTAGTGGGATCCCGGGGAATGCACCGGCGACGTGTTGGGCGAGATGTTGATGATGTCGGGATCCACCAGCTCGTTCTCAGGGTCCAGAAGATCAAAGATGCCCATACCGTCAGATCCGTCTGAGTAGAAGAGAAAGAAAGTGAGGTTCTAATTCCTTTCTCTACAATCTTAGAAGTAGCAGAATATAAAGATAGAAATAAACTCCAGAGAACAGCAAAGTGCATCTGACCTGTGGTGGCATTAAGGATGTCGATGTTGGTGTCGATGTTGGTGTAATTGGAGCTGGCAACTTGGACAAAGGCAGAGGTGGGGAAGACTAAGATGTGAGTGCAGGAGGTGTCCTGGGGAGTGTTCAACTGGGGCGTCTGCATGTTGAGGGTAGTGCTGCGGCCAAAAACTGAGCCCGTCGACACGGAGTCTAACGGAAGGGAGAACAGAATAAAACAATGTATTAATTGAATGTATAATTGCAACAAGTTTTAACCGACTCTTGCAGCTGTTAGTTTAAATATGTTGTCGTATTGTAGAGTTTTATTGTTCTTGGTTGTTGTTCTTTATTTTCGATTGTGTATTTATATAACCTTGTTTTGTGTATTTATTTTTAGCACTCCATCCCCCACCCCCCTCAAAGAGCCATTGTTCTTTGGGTCAGGCCGCAGTTGTAAATAAGAACTTGTTCTTAATTGTTTGCCTGGGTAAATAAAGGTTAAATAAAAAAAATATGTATATTAAAAAATGTATGAAATTATATAGAAAACGTACACCTGTAGTTGCCCCGCTTGAAGCTGGTGAGGGAAAAAACAAACTATTTGCACTTGCGGGCAATTTAGAGTCTTCAATGAACGTCATGTTTTGGAAATGCAGCAAAAAAAAAAAAGAAAGATTAGAAAAAAAATAAACCCCAGGATAGTTTCTTGGATAACAAATTGGCTGGCGCTACATATCATATGGAAAACATTGATTTCCAATGACGTCGGCGTTCATCTCACATTTACGCGATCGTAAATTTGCACACGAGGCGATGACAGCTGTATTTGATCTTAAAGAGATTGGAAGCAAGTAGGTCTCTTCATTCCAACAACACTCCGTCACACAATCCCGCTATGATGCGCCGACAATCCCCCACTCGCTTGTTTCCCAAAATAAACCCATTGATCGAGCTCTCTATCACACGGCATTGAGATCAATTGGGCGTCAGAGAGCTTGTGCTTTATGAGCAAAAAAGGTACACCGTCTTTCCTGCCATCAATCCGCTCCGGACTAGGAGGTGACAAGCATGGTGACACGCTGCTGCCATCCATCACGCAAGACTCACAGACACACACAGGGATGGAGAAGACACGCTGAAAGAGAGAAGTGAATTCATAGACTGGGTTGTATGTACCTGGCATTATGATGAAGGAGCCCTGGGGCTCCATGGCAACTAAGCACACACTGAGGATGCCGGGAGTATCCGAGGCGGAGATGCCGCACATTCGACACATATCCTTCAGACGGCGACTGAGTGACTGAAGGTTTCTTCTGCTTAGCACTATACTCCAGTCTGACACAAAAGGAGACGAGCACAATCGGGTCACACGTGCCGACAATTTTGTAAGGGCACCGACGTTCTTACCTTTTAACTCTCCGTGTCCTATCCTCCCCAGCCGTCCAATTACCACTCTCCAGGGCACTGATGTCATCTGGACTAATCCCAAGCACCAATCCCACAATTTCTGTAGACCTACGCGCCGAACGGAGCCTTTTTTCCTCCTGGCCCTGAGTGACATTTTTCATAAATGTGTCAAAGTCGAGTATGAAAACAGCCGTTTTAGTCAAAACGCATACTTACATTAATATGTGCAGTAAGTTTGATTGATAGCTATGTGCTTTGTAGCGCAGAGAAAAAAAAAAAAAAAAAAGGCTATTCTGACAACTACATTGATGTAATTGACGGGGGAAACACAGTATTTATAAAAAACTGGGGACAATAGAAGCCGGCGAAGGGAAAGGGGGATTGGAACTGATATAAAAGTTTGACCCGACAGCGCTTTTACCTGTTGGGCACGTCGATGTTGATGATGCAGGTCTCCAGGAGCTCCCCGTATTGGTCGGTGCACGTGGCGAGAAGCCAGCGCTGGTCGTGGGAGAGACAGTATCCCACAAACAGTACGTTGTATTTCTGCGACGCCTCCCCGAACGTCTCCCCGAGTTCCGTCTGCTTGTCCTTAACCGGTGCGAGGATAAACGGAGGCGTGTACAGACGCACACACTCGGGTCTCTGCACAAAGGCGAATCGTTTGAATTAATGAACTTGAAGAGATTATGCAGGTGGAGGAAATAGAGACAACGGTAAGAACAAAACGCTCGTGTCATCCTATTCATGTTTTTCCAAGCGTGGCATCTGGAGCTTTGCAAGTGCAATAAAGAGAAAATGTAGCAGTGGCTACAATGAAGGAAGGAAAGAAATCATCCCAATTGGAGCCTGACTTCAACTGCTCCTTTGTTTAAAGCTGGAATCAAGACCTCGTTTAGGAGTTCTTGTGAAGCTAGCCAAGCAGATAATGGAAAGAAAACTCTGGAGTCGCACAGGGTTACAAGTTCGCTCTGTCTTGTTCCAACAAATAAAAAACAGGTTGAGCTCAAAATCTTGGACTGCACACGGGTGAAAGGATTCGTTTTAGGTCAGGTCATATCTCCAGAGAAATGAAAAAAAACAACACCACTACCCCCGTAGCAATACTAATAAATGATCACGACAGTACAATAAGTAAAAAATGTTCAAATATATTTCTCGTACCTCTGAGCTTTTAAGTGCCGTGTCGATGGCTAAGCCCGGGCCGAAGCCCGTCAGCGACTTGACGTTGGTGGAAATGGGCAGAGGCCGCCTGCACTGAGCAAAGACGGAGAAAGCTAAAGACTTGAGGTGCTGAACGTAGATGTGGCGTTCTTCGCCTTTCACAGGCTGAAGCAGGTACTGGCAGGGGACAATCTGTAGGATGGGGGGGGGGGGGGGAATAAATAATTAAATAAATAAAAATTAAAAAAAGATGAAGGCTTTATAATTGAACACGAATTAATTCATGACGGAAATTGACGCACCTGTACAAAAATGGAATTGCGGATATGTGCGGGAAGCAACTGAAGCATCTCAAGGTAGCAGCGTAATAAACCCAGCGTCCACACGCTGGAGTGGGTCGGCATCGCCCCGGGACCACCTTCGCAATCTTCGTAGCTGAAAGGGTCCACAATGTAAACAACGATGGCCGGTGGATAGGTGATGGCGTGGGAGTCGCCATCTGTGGGTACGCCGACCTTGTCCCGTTCCAAAGTGCTGTGGGCACCGAACAATTTTGGTTTATTAAACAAGTCGAATAATTCATTCTTTCAGTCCAGATCTTTGGAGCAGAAGCGATGAAATGAAGATACCTTTCTGGGGGCTCTGTGGGGGTCTGGCTGTCCCCCGAGGTACTCTGGCTTCCAGCCTGCTGTCCCGGCTGTCCACCTCCCTGGCTTTGGCTGCCCATGCTCCCAAAGGGGGTAAAGGAGCTGGCCTTGGCAGATTGCGTCCCGCTGTTCGGCTGTCCGGATGACGTCATCAGGCCGGCGGACGATACCGAGCCACCGTTGCTGTTGGGGACCGAGGAGCCGTGCATTACGCCCTGCTGGCCGGTCGAGCCCGTAGATGAAGGCTGCTTGGATATCGACGGGGGACTCGGTTGCGTGAGGAGAGAACTATCCAACGGTTGTGATGCGAGGTATGGAGCTGAAAGGAGGAAAAAAGGGATACGTTACTAAGCGAATACCTTTGCACTTTAGAAAATAAAAGAGCCAGCGCTCTGCGCTCACATTTTTTCAATTCGCCTTTTTCCGACAAGAAAGGAGTGAGGTCAAGAGCGGAAATGTCAGAAGAAAGAGCAGTGGAAGCCAAGGAGCGGAGAACACAAGTCTCGCCTTACCGAGGTTGTGTCGGCACACTTGTGCATAGAGTTTGAGCTTAGCGAAGGCGTCGTCGTTGCTGCTGGCGGCCTTGAGGAACCAATCGCTGACGGGCTGATCCGCAAGACTTTTAGCTCCGCTGCCACCGACGAGAACTATTCCATCGGGGTAGCCTTTGGATATGGGCCGATGCTGGCCGAGTCGACACATCTGTGGGGAAACGTAGAAAGCAAACGTTTGGGCTTTTATTCACATTCAAGAGGGGACAAAAAAAGATCAACAAGATAATGGAAGAAAAAAAAACCGGGGACATTCTGGGGATGTACATTTTATCATCTCCATCGGTGAAGGAATACATGAATAAACATTTGTCCAGTGCAACAACTGATGCATACTTCATAGACTGCTGTGAGGTCCCTAAAGAGACTCTTGGCGCCGCCGAGCAGAGTCTCGTTGTCAGGACACACCACCAAATAGCCCACGTCCCGCTGGGCGCCAAAGGGATCCAGCAACAGCTTCTCCCAGTAGGGTAAACCAAAGGGAGACAGCACCACAAAGTCATATTCATAACCCACCAGGAAGGTGGGGATGGGCAGTGGCTCAGGGGACTCGTCTGTGCCTGTGAGAGCAAAACAGAAAAGGACAGCGCAGGACCACACAGAGAGGGGGGAAAAAAAAAAACATTAAAAGGTGACATTTTTTTCCCCTTCTGCTATTCGGCGGCTTTTCACAATATTAGCCCATTATGTTGCCAAATGAATGAATTAATGTAATTCAATGTTTATTATTTAAATGAAAAGAGTCAAGCTTCAAAATAATAGTTATTGCATACTGTTTCCAGGCAGTAACGCAACAACCTATCATTACATTGAGTGATTTACCGTATGAGCCCCGCCCAGCCATCTTGTGAAATTGCTGCCAGGTGAGCGGGCCCTGAACACCCCAGGAACGCACAGTCCTTTTCTTCTGGATGGCATCTTGAAGCACAGGCTGTAAGGACATCAATACTCGGAGCACGTCCTGAGAGCACAGCGCGCTCACGTCGACTGCTGGAGGAATGGAAAAAAAAAAAAAAGCAATGACTATTAAAAGACAGGACAATTTTTCAATTGGACGGCAAATTAAGTGCAGTATCTGTCTCACCGTTTTGTTTGGACCATTGGTGTAGACAAGTGCTTTTGACCAGAGCTTCGTCCACCTTTCCACCTGACATGTTATCCATAAACTGCCTGCCGTGCTCTAGGGCCATGTAGCAGTCGCTGTGAAAATCCCTCTCCTCTACCCTAACACAGGGTGGCACGGGGCCACCCTTGGCTCCACGCGTGGGCGTTACGTCGTCCAGGCCTGAAATGGGTGAAAAGGGGTTGGTGCACTGATCCTGCAGCAGGAGAATCAGCTCATCGGGGACACGTTCTCCCCTCCCCACGCCGGAGAGCCGTAGCTCCTCAAAGCGCCTTTCCGCCTCGCGGCTGACGTCGGAGCCACGGCCGATGATATCCAGCTCGTCCTCCAGGAAGAGGCCCGAGCCGTTGCCGTAGCGCCTGTTGACCACGGCGCTGAAACCGCAACTGCAGGCTTCCTGGGCTTCGCTGATGGGGTCGCTCAGGTACACACCCACGTCCGCTCCTTTAATGTTCATGTTGCACACGCAGATGCAACAGCTGTCAAAGTTGCAGTCCTTGAAGAGGTTCATGACCGACTCGGAGAGAATGAGGGTGACGTAGAGGCTGTGAGCCTCCGGGATGGAAGGAACGGTCGCCGGCTCCACCGAGTTGAGCGGTCGGCAGGTGGAAGGGGTGGACGCTGGCGAGTACAGGTCCGAGTTCTCGTACTTGAGTGAGCCCTGGACGCTGGAGGGGCCTCGAGGGGTGCGCGGAGTGCGTGGCGTACGTGGGGTAGGGGCTGAAAATCGCGGGGTGGCGGGGGAAGGCAAAATGCCCGTGCCGCTGTTACTTGGTGGAGCGCTGTTGGACATGAAGGGGGTGTGAGTTTGTGGCGTGTAAGTCTGGTTGTAGTCCTGGTCCAGGGTGCTGCCCACACTTGGGATATTACTGGGGAGAAGAGGAACACATTAAAAAAGAAGCGGACGTCAATGTGGACAGGCTGAGGATTACGCAAGTCAAAATAAATAAATAAATCCCCCCCAAATGTGTTCAGAGAGAGATGTTTTATAAACATTTCCTCAGGCGCCCCACTGAGGTAAGTTTTATTCTTAGGCTGGCGACGAACCGCAAGGAAGCAGTTAGGAGAATGAGGGGAGCTCATTGTCCCCCCCCACCCCCACCCCCCCGGCTGTGAGCAACCACACCTGGCACCGGCCCATTGCGAGGAAGTGCCGGGGTTACTGCAGCCAGGACAGGACGTGACCTCAAAAGCACCACCGACACATTGTTACAAGATTGTTAACTATGATTATTTGGATGCTGGCCAAATATTTTCCCCTCCATGAACAGCTTTACGTCAGCAGCGACATATATCGTAATCACAATTAAGAAAATGTGAGGTGGCACAAGAATAGGATCTAAAAACAATACAGAATCGTTTAACAAATGTACCAGGCTGCTTCTAAAATCTGTACTTTGTGTGATCTAAATTCAGGCACTAACTACTTTGTTTGTTTACGAGTTGTGCTTCCCTACCCGAAAACAAAATCACGGCAGTGTTTTCCAACAAGCACCAAAACAAGGTACTTCTGTTAAATATGTAGTGGACGTTCAGAGGTTTTAAAATTAAATGCCGGTAGGAGAGGTAGTGTGACAAGAACGGCATAAACTCCAAGCTGTTGGTGCTCAAGCCTCTGGAATCGCTCTCCAGTGATCAACACCTTTTCACGACAGAGCTTCATGTACTAAGTTCCTTAAGGAAGTGTCCAGGGAGAAACCAAACGAGTGACAACGTAAATGCAAATTGCGCAGCAGCACAACATGTACTGCACGGTAGAAACGAGCGATTAACATTCATTGCCACCCTGTGGCATTTATAAAGAAATTCCGCACACGTTCTCTAGCTCACATCAGTCAGCGTGGCTAAAAGAAAAAAATTGAAGTGATTTGGAAATAGGGATGATTGTGAGGGCACAGATGGTACCAGCTTGAGTCACAGAAAAATGTTTCACCGGCTGAGTGAGTCAATATGAGCAGTGACTAAAGTGACGTGTGCATTTTGGATCTATGAAAAAGACATCAGTGCACATTTGAGGGCTGGAAAGCTCATCTATTTGCGCGGGATGTGAATAACAATATAGTTGAGTGGTCCTCAGTTGACTGGGAAGGTTCATTTGATTAAGATGAATCCAATCTAATTCACTTTGTGCAACTATTCAGGTAGGAAATGAACCTAAGCTAATATCTGACAAACAGCAGCATTTTTTTTTTTTAAAACAAATACGAGCTAGTCTCAATCTAATTCTCATTACAGTGGACTTTTGTTATATCGTGCTCAAATGAAATAGCTGATAAAAATTTGAAATGCAAAAAAAAAGAAAAAAAAGCTATACCTGTCTTTGTTGAGGATGGACATGACAGGCATGGGATTGAGCATCTCCCTGCCCATGGACCAGCTTGGTCTATAGATGCAATCCTCTGGTAGTTTAATGGGAGGCAGACAATGGCTGGGTAATGACTTCAACGGTGCAAACATGGAGCAGCCCACAAATGTCTGGCAAAGCTCTGGCTTGTACACGAACGAATAGTCCTGCAAAAATAGACCGAATATTCAAGTCAAATGCTGGAGAAAGCAGATGAATGACATTGCTGGCTTTCACGATACCGTATTTTCCGGACTATAAGGTGCACTGGACTATAAGGCGCACCTTCAATGAATGGCCCATTTTAAAACTTTGTCCTTATATAAGGCGCACCGGACTATAAGGCGCACTGTCGGCTTTTGAGGAAAATTTTAGGTTTTTAGGTGCGCCCTATAGTCCGGAAATTACGGTAGTTGTCGCTTCCTAAGCAATCTCATAAAATAAGTTTCGGATTCTGCTGAAGGCTCACCTTGATCTCAGAAGGCTTTGGGCTACAGAAACTCTCCTCCACCTCAATCTTGAAGTGACCCCCCAGAGATGACGGTCCATCCAGCGTGGTCATGCCAGGAGGTGGCTCCATGCTGCCGTAGTCTTTGCTACACATATTCATCGGAGAGTAGCCCATAATGTGCTGCTCCAGGGAGGGAGGAGTAGGAAACATCTGGTGCAGGTCTGCCGAGCCTGGGGGGGGATGGAGGGAACACGGTACAGTCACTCAACAATCTGAAATGCCTCCATGTGCAAAATAATAAGATAAAAAATGTCCCCCCCCCCCCACTGCCGCTATGCTCTCATAATATGAGATAAACAGATTTGACTATGTCTTCCTTAAAGGTGCATCATTATGATTATTATTATTAGTACTAGTAACATTAATAAGTCAATGAAATAAGTGAATAAGTCACCGAATGCTCAGTGGCGTGAGGCTTGTAATCTTTATTGTTTCTAAGACAATAACGACCTGACAAATACAAAATACAAATTGTCCGAATTACAACTTTAAAAGACAGCAATGAATGCATAAACAATGTATGGAGCACAGCAGAACAATAAAAAGAGCGATAAAAAGGGATTGTAAAATTGAAAAGTCAACTTAATAAAAGGCAAAGAACCCCTGGGTTCACCTACATTAACTGCTTAATAATAATTAAAAAAAATCTAAAACTCACTTAAATTAAATTATTACTTGCACGGCAATTAATTGAAATCCTCTATCATTTACAGCTAAATGGCACGTTATTATATCTGTTTAGAAAATGTATTATAATGTTCCATTTTAGTTGAATTGGAAAAATAGAAGTAAAAGATACTTACTAATACAGGATACTGGGTCCAAAGTAGATGACTTTGATTCCTTGTTGCCAAATTTTTCATCTGTTCCATTTACGGGCCGTCTGGAGCCGGGCTGTAAGCAAGGAAAAATAAATTACCACCTCAGTACGAGACCCAAAAACACATTTGTGAGTTATAAATAAGGAAACCGTCTAACTAACCCCCAGTTCGTCTTCATCCGAGTTGAAAAGGTTGTCAAGGTCATTGATGGAAACCACCAGGTCGGTCTCGTGGATCAGGCTCGTGCGGTTGTTAGCGCCTGCCCGCTGAGGATCTGCAGGCAAACGAGGCAGAATTAAAAATGCCAGGTTTAGAATGTAAACAAGAAGCGAAAATCTTTCAGTGATTATTTACGCTACCTTACATCTGAGGTTTAAATTGAAAAGAATATGAAAGCAAAACAATATTTTTTGCCAATGCGTACAGTAAATATACTGCCAAGTTGCATTCCTCAGACGTGAACAGAAAGCAAGATGCTGTGTTATTTAAAGATTTGGAGGTCGCCCGGGTGATTATGTGCCCGTGTAACACCAGCCAAGTCGTGCAAATAAACAAGAAGGCGACTAGTAGAAGAAGAAAAAAAAAAAGAAAAAAAGAAATCGGCCTTACCATCGGATGTACCCGACCCTCCATCTTCACCCTGTTAGAATAAGCAAACAAAAAAGGTGACGTTTTCGATGAAACCATAAACAGGACACACACAACTCATTAGCCATGAAACAATATTTGATTGTAAATCATCTGCAAAACAACAAATCCATTAGGAGCGCAAAACAGATTTTTATTTCAAATCAATACACAGCGTAATCAAATTAGATCAAGGATACGTGCTATAATAGCAAGAATGAAAATCGAGGAGAATTGCGCAAACAGTTAAATAAGAGGGAAAGGACAACTTTTCCTCTGCTGTGGCAAATGAGTTTTCCAGTGTGGACCAGAGGGAAACGGAGATCCAAGGAATGGCCTCCTGGGCTCCCACCCAGACGTCAATATCTACGAGGGCCGGTGTGTGTTGAATAGTTCTTGCTGGGAACGGACGGGAATGTTATGTTCTAGCTATTGATTCCCTTATGCTGGAAGGCTTTTCCCTGCGTAAAACAGGATTTAATCAGTCTCCCTTTAAGAACCAGTGCAGAATAGTGCACAAAACTTGCTTAACCGAGCACCTTGAGTAAGCCGATATGGAGAAAGCAGTTTGAATTGATCAAATTGCGAGCTCGTTAAGTACGTGAACTTTCCAAACGATGAAACGGTAAATGTTTTGGCACGTCCGCAGAAAGAGCAGTTAATATTTGACAGATCTCTACCGGGAGACAGCAGGTACTTGTCTCGGACTGTTGCTTTTACGATTTGTGTGGGAACTCGTGAAAATTATGACTTTATTCGAGTCAAACTAACAGCTTCTCTTTCGAGAAACAATATTATCCTCCTAACAGTTTGTTTTCGCCCCATAAAGTAAATGTGACTTTGAACTGAAGTCCGAAGTTTATTTTTGAACGTGTGATTGACCAAACACAAAATCATTTTTTCCACATAATTTCATGTTATGCCAATCAACATGTTCAAAAAAAGGAGAAGGAAGAAGCTATTGCTTACTGGAACATCATAGCTTTGTTTTCATAAAATTGGATTTTTCTTTTTTTTTTTTAGCCCTAATAACAAAAAATACATAGAAACTCACTATATGGGAAAAATGGGGGAAAAATATCAATCTTAGTGTAAATATCAGCAACAACCTTCAAGATGCCTTTCAACTTCATTCGGATGGACAGAAGAACACATTTAATGGTTGACCGAATCATATTCCGCTTTGTGTTTGGGCGACAGTTTGCAAAGCCCTGCAAGCACGCAAGCATACTCGCACGTGCGGCCAGCCGTTCAATAAAACACCGCGGTCCCTGTCTGGCGGCCAGGCGATGACGCTTCCTGTATGTTTAAAACGGGAAGGAGACAGAGGCCAGATCAAATAGGAAAAACAAACTGAAGGAAACCTGGACAGGCAAAGCAATTGGCGTTCCTCTGGGCTCAACTTACAATGGGGATTTTTGGACAGCTTCCTGTTACAATAGACATAGGCAGTGAAAGCGGATGAGGAAAGCAAGCCGTTATTTTTAGGGCAGTATTGCTCGCCGTGATGATGAGGATGATATTTTTTCGACTTCTCTTGGTTCCTGCCCTCTCGTCCACCTCTGCCAAAGTGAGCACGGATCAAGTGGTTTCTCTTGTGACCTTCCACGAAGGCTCGACAAAACATTTTTTTTTCATCGCGATAAACCACTTTTTCGTGTTTCGAGTTTGAATATCAGCAATTTGACCTGTCACCTTTGAAAGTGTATGGAATAGAAATAAATCATAAAGCCGGGAAGACTCAAGAGAAGAACACTGGGCGGCAAATCAAAAGAAAGGCAGAGGCCGTCCGTCAAAAAAGCGGGGTCATGGGGGGAAATAATTAAGGGATCCATTTTGTTAGCAGCATCAAAGACTTTTCCATCTTTCTTGAAACTTTTGCCAAGGTCTAAACAAAATGTTTTGATGGAACACAAAAGTGACTTTCGGCTTTTCGAGTCTAATCTGTCGTGTCAAATCATAAAGTCAAGCTATGGAAGGATGTCGTTGTTATGGTAACAAGTTGCAATTGCGGTTCAGGGTTAATCTGTACAGCAATTAGCCCATGGCACAAGCATAGAAGAAAATCAAATCTATTTAATGGGACTGGACTTTTTTTTTTCCTAATGCTCTCTCCCTGAGCAACAGAACAAGAGCAAAAAGGTTCAGGAGGACATTTTAACAAAGAGGACAAATACATCCATTAGTTGCAGCTAACCCTCAAGCCTTACCTTATGTTTCTTGCCTGGCTCACGCTCCCCGCCTGCCTTATCCTTTTTGTTGGAAAATGTGAATTTCACGTCTCCTTCCTCAAAGGCGTAAGGGTCCACCTCGGGTTCGTGATCTCCGTCCGTGATGGCGGCAACCAGGTACTGGCTTTTCCTGGCGCGATACATCTGAATGCGCTCATCAGAGACCTTCAGTGGGAATTTGGATGTAGACATCTCCCTGGGGCAGAAAATTTCCAGAAGATAAGGACTGAGAACAGAAATCCAAGACCCCACATCATGGCTATTTCCTGCTAATGTCAATTTGAAAAGCTTTATTTTCAACTGTGCACCAACAATAAAGATTGTATTTGATTAGCGAGGAAATAAAAAAAAAAAGTGGATGCTGTGCCGCCGCTTGATAGTGCTTGTCAGCAGTGCTTTGTGTTTATCAGCAGTAAATGCAATGGCAGCGACTGCAAACAACTCTGACAGCTGTCTGGGAGCTGCATGGTGTTTGTTGTCAGACAACTACATTTTGAAACAGATTAACGAGAACATGGCCACTCCGCCGCGGACTGTTCATACATTTACAGACACGTTGATCACTTGTGACTGCGAGGTGGCTCATCAGAATCTTTTATGTGGCGGTGGCCTCATTGTTTTTCTGCCGGTGGTGCGCCATAGGTTACGCCCCCCCCCCGCGCTTTCCCTCACACGTACGTATGTCCTCTCGTCACGCTTGTCCTGTTCTGGGGTGAGGTGATGGAATGCGGTGGACTGGACCACAGATTAGCCGTCATTCAAGGCCATACCCGGGAGGATTATAGCTCACTAGAATAGCCCGTCCAAGCGTTTGCTCCGTCGGGATTGCAGAACTCCACTGATAATTTCCACCACCCCCCGCCCAGGTTGCTCTCTTCCATCCATCCACCCTCTCTCCCTCACTTATTTCAGCCTCTTCAGGGTAAATGTCTTAGCCCAAAGGCAAGCAATATTATAGCCATAGCTTTGACTCCATTATAACAGCAGTTCATCTTTATCTAACCCGACTATTACTCTTGCTCTCTCCTGGCTTTGGTGCCTGCCTGCGTGTGTGTAGGAATCAATGAGTAGTGCTGGCCGTGCACATCGGTGATATATGATGTCAAAAGGGCACATAGCAAGAGATTAACATGCTGTGTGCGCCTAAGCGCTACCCTCAACGTTTGAAAGCTGTGGAATAAAAAAAAAAAGAGGGGGGGGGGAGAGCAAATGTCTAAAAGTGTGTAGCTGTTTGGAAGAGATCACCAGACCAATTAATTTAACAATTCATTGATCATTTTTTTCTAAACCGAGGGGAATTTTTGATTAATCTTGAATCTAAATCTTTTTTTCCCACTTCACTTAATATCTGAAGTTCGCCACAATTTTGGCTCACAAAACAAAGACTTGTAAGTCAAGGTACGCTGCAGTAGAAAATAAATAAGAATATTAAATAATTTTAAAAAAAACACTCTGGCACTTCAGATGAGTTCTTTTTTTTACGAGATATTTATGAGAATATTTTTTTCCTATCAATCGCTTGATAAACATTCGACGCAGATCATCATTGAATGGCCCATCCTCAGCGGTTGAAACAGGAAGCCCTGATTATCGATTGGTACTTACTCGGTCACAGACACAAGGTTGTCCTGGGAGGTGAAAGCATCTTCCCGAAACCTTTCCCCCGGCAGCTGTGGCGTGGGCAGCTCCGCTTCTTTCCTGCAGGATAGGTTGAATAACCTCCACGGTGAGTGAGTGCTGTCATCTTCTAAGTGGACCCCTCGGCCTGTATACACAGTGGGTTCTGGGGGGTCTGAACAAGCAGAGGCTGAAGAGTGGGGGTGGTGCGAGGAGAAGTGCTGGGTCAGACCCTCCGGGCCGGCGGGCTCCTCGTTGCCACCCTTTGCTCCGCCCAGGCATGGCTCCAGAGGAGTCTGGTAAAAGTGTTGGTTGTTGGGGGTGGAAGGGTTCTTCAGAGCCTCCCTGGGATCGTCACCACGTTCACATGGGTGGGGGCTGAGTGGTGGGGGTTGGGGGGAGTCGGACGGCCTTCCCGTGCTAACCGCCCCGCTGTTAAGCTGAGGTGTTTTTTGGATGCTTGACACATCTGCCGAACGGATGCTGGAGAATCTTTCTCCGTCTTGACTCCTCATTGTAAGTCTTTGTCCGGCCGTTGCCTCCGTCTCCATCGAGGCGTCTTCGCTGGTCAAATTTCGATGATGGAAAGGTGTCTGGGGTCTTTTCTGCTGCTTGTCGCTCTTGTCTGGCTTTTCTCCTCCGGCTTTGTGCTTGGTAGGAGTCTGAGAGGCTTGGCCCGCTGACTGAGCTTGGCCCGCATTTGCCCCTGTTCGCTGCTTCCCCGATTTATGTCTGGAGGAAAGAAGACAAACATGAAAATACGATGAGACTTTAATGTAATGGAGACGCAAACCAAAAGCCAGCAGAGAACTGAGCAATGGAAGCAAATCAACTGTCAGACCATAAATATCAACAAAAAAAATATTTTGGCATGCTTTAAAAGGCACAAATGTCTTTTCCACCCTACGCATATTTGACAGGTCATATTTCCTAACAAACGTCTATCATCTGTAGTCATCCACGTTTATTCATGTAAAATCAATTTACAAAAACACATTTTTGAACATGAAGATTTATGTGCCTTATTGGCATAACATGAAATTATGTGAAAATGTGAAAAAAATGATTTTGGTCAATCTTATATGTTAAAAAATAAATTTCACTTCACTTCAAATGTGTGTCAATTACTGCGAAAATCTTCAACGAGGCACTCTGTGGGTTTTTATTGTTTTAAAAAAAAGGAAAAGATATAAAAAAAAAAAAAAGGCTCACAACCACAAGAGATATGATATCAAGGTGTGCCCAGGTGGTTACGTAACGTACGGCAAAACCTGATTGGTGGGTGACGGAGAGCCACAATTTACCTGGAACAGCTACAGTATGACCGTTTTGAAGGCCCTACAAAATCCCAAGTTCCCACTCTTTCTGTCCGGTCCTCCTCACAGGTACCGTTGGTTGCCGCTGAGTATTTCCGCCTGTTGTGGAAGCAAAACCAAGATTTTTACTTTTGTAGCTCCTCATATTTTTACTGATACCGTACAAGTTGATTTTATTGGATCATCTCCGACATTATACAATGGTAAATGCAGTTTGCTGCCGAGACTGACTTTCTAACCCTGCTCGGAGCAATAGTATTTTGGGTGACACGCTAATAGCTAACTACTGCTGACATTTTGTGCTTGCGCAGGGGCAACAGAACTCTCGATGCTCCCAATGTGTCAGATTCACTGATAGTGAATAATTCACAAGACCACGGGACAACATTGCAATATATACTGTTTTAATGCTGGTGTGCACGGTTTGCTTCCATCCTATCCATCTGTGTGTTCTGTGTTTATTTCATTCATCCAAATGCGTTTAAACAGTTTAAAGCTCGTCTTCAAACATGAAGATCAGATTTTTGTGGCTTGTTGCTTGACAAGGCATGGGACCATCCAAGCGAGCGGAATACTGCTTTATAGTGCACTCAGCTCTTTTTTTTTTTTCTATTGTTGCACAGAAAGTGATTTTCACATTTAGAATAAGGCGAGAAGCATCTTTGCACCTCTTATTGAGGGACTGAGATCAGCATTCAGCAGCGATTCATAAATGCTGCATTTCAGATAGCTGGTGGGCATGAAGTGACTTCAACTTGTGTAACGCTGAAATTCATTAATTAATATTGATATAGCTTTTCTATTTAATTAATATAAAACCACCTTCAAGGGAGGTTGTTTGTTCATAAAAAAAAAAGTAAATGAAAAAACTTATCTGGCATCACAAGACGAAATTCAGATAAAACTGAAGAGTGAAGAAAAATCGTACTTGTTCTGGGCTCGGTTGATATTGCACTCCTGCCAGACACGCTCGGCAACCTGACTGGCGAGCTGGCGAGGAATTTTCCCTCCGTGGTGGCTTGATGTGTCCACACTGAACATGTCGCACGAAGAAGGCATCCTCAACCACTTCTGGGCAGAATGAGTGTCCACTACGGAGACAAAAAGATCCAGCGCTTAAGAAAAAACACTCGACTGATTGAATGAGTGAGCTTAATTCAAAAGACAAGATCCCGTTAATAAAGTCAAGAGTTGCAAATCCTCCTTTGACTACCTGAGTGCACCTCCTCAGGCGACGTGGGAGGGGTGAGGGTCACCAATGACATGGCAGGCTCTCGCTGGGATGCAGGCACTTGGTGACCACCCGGATAGACGGCAGTACATTGGGAGGACCCCACGGGGGCCACAACGGGGATGTCTGACTGGGGCACGAGCACGAGGCAGGCTGGGTACACCATTCGCACACCGCCTAAACAAAAAGTCGTACAAAGAGTCAATCCAACACAATGTGTATTATTAACATGATGTAAAAAAAATAAAAACTGACCAACAAGGACCTCTACAGAGGCCAGAGAATCATCTTCCCAATCCATATCTTCCATCTTGTCTTCTAACACACCATCCTTGGCACCGGGACTGATGGGATAAAACTGGTTCCAGTCCTCAATCAACTTCCGGGTGGGTGGGTCGGACATCTTGAACGATTGGCCGGTCAGAGTTCCATTCAGCCCAAAAGGGCTCAAGATGACTATTAAGACAGGAACAGTTGGTTAGTTATAGCCATTTCATTGCTTTTGCTTACATTTTGACTCTTTCCACATTAACCCGCATAATACTATAAATAACATCCTACTTTGCCGTAATACCTTGCTTTCCTTTCCCCCCCCCAATTATTTCAGCTTGATCGCCTTTCTCTCCTCATAATGTTTCCTTTCTTTTATTCTTTGCTTTCCTCATCATTCTGTCATCTCCGGCCTACTCGGGAGCATGTTGACCTTTTCCATAGCAATGCTGGACTCAGCCAGTCCCGGCGGAGTTGCCAAATACTTACAGAGCAATCCAGACGTCAATTATTGGCAAGCGGCGGGCTCTCGGAGGCCATAAACAGAAGCTTATAAAAAGGAGGCCATTCCTCGACAAACACACTTGACTGCACAGACATATGGAGTCACAAAGAGCCCCATCAGTCTGCTTATAGAACAGAGCTTCATCCATCAGCAAATGGAGATACAGCTATAAAGGAACATGCATAATGCATACATGAAAATCGTATGGATATCATCGTATCGGCTTGTTATGCATCCGCTCCCTCTGCATCTATCATACGCTGGAAGTGACGAGGGCTTATATTAACGCTTGGACTGGCCGTGTGGGTGTGTGAGTGAGCATTTGTTAATGCCCCACACTTTTTCATTAAGCGACGAGATGGCCTCCAGACCAAAGTATCGATCCCGTGACTGGACAGTCGAAAAAGCTTGGACGATGCCAACATTGGCTGGAGATAATGAGAAGAAAAATTAGGATGAAGAAAAGGTGTGTCCTTTCAAATCTTTTAAGCGCAGATGTTTCGGGTGTGAGATCCCTTTCTCACATCTGACACTTTAATTATTTGGCAAAAGGAAAAGTGTAGCATCTCCAGGTGAGTCGGAAAAGTGGCTGTCAGCTGGTGTTGGGAGATAGCAAGTATTATCAAGCTACCAGAGCAGATCCACACCCGACTCAGACATCCAACCGATATTTCCGGACAATTCTTGTCAGTTATTATCCATCGTTTATTTCCTGATTTTTTTTTCCCCCTGGCCTACTTTTCTGGTGGTTATGAATGTAGTCAGGGGGGAAATGTTAAAAATAAATATTGACAGTAGGAGAAGTCATGTGACACAAAATTCTGTGGACAAAGATGTCCGTGGACTCGACCACTTTGATAACTATCGAGACCGTAAAACATCTCGGCTGCCTTTCCGGAATGCCCTCCAAGCTTAGCGTTCCACACCAGCTGACAGCAAAGTCAGCAGATACGACCTGTATCATTGAAGACGCACAAGGTCAGGTTTCTGTTAGTATCCGACAAAACGGAGCGAGGGTTGATCGTATTAAACCCTAATTGAATCCAAGCACTTAAATCTCTCTGTTTTCTCCACACGGTGGCCACGAGACTCGCAGGCGAGTCGTGGAAAACAAGATGAAATCCAGCACAATTATGGAGATGCTTTACCATCTTGCACTCAATGCATCCTGCAACCTTTTCTGCACTTGGAGTGCATCTCTGGCTCCCCGAAGACTGTCAAAAGTTCTCAGCTCAGTGTAATGTACTGAGAGTTCATTCCATTCACTCTACGCCCTTTAATGGGGTCACATCCTGGAGAGATCTGCTTTGTTCAACAGTAAACTGAGCTCGGCAGAGGTGAGGGGACAAGGGGGGGGGGGGGGGGGGTTGTGCGAGGAGAGTGAAGATGGATAGACCGAGGTTGATGGAAGTCAGTTCTTCCCTGACACGACGCTTAGTTAGCTTCTGGGAGAGGCACTGCAGCAGTGAACCACAGCTGGATGTCAAATAATATCGCAGTGTGCATCCATTATAAATACTGAATATATTACACAGACAAGTACCAAATTACTCTTAATAAACTGGGCAGATTGTGAAATTTTATCGGGTGAATGGGGCTTTAAATGCGAATGAAGGAAAGAAGAAAATTGCAAAAATTGAAGTTGTGTTGGAGTTTCAATTTAAAAAAAAAAAAAAAAAAAAAGAGACATCCTTGACAATTGGTTCATAGTCTGATATCAAGGATAGCCACCAACAATAACCGTATTTTCCGCACTATAAGACGCACCTAAAAATCTCCAATTTTCTCAAAAGCCGACAGTGCGCTTTGTAATCCGGTGCGCCTTATATATGGACTAATATGGATTCGTGGATGAGGACTAATTTATTAAAGTAAGCTTTACGTGTTAATTTTGTGTGTTGTGTGATATTAACATTTGAGCAATGTTGAGTTATTGATATAATGCTATTGTTTTCACTATTTTGAGTGTTACTATATTGGGATTGCATTAACGTTTGAGCAACGTTGAGTTATTTATTCTATGCGCCTTATAATCCAGTGCACCTTATATATGATCAAAGTTTTAAACTGGGCCATTCATTGAAGGTGCGCCTTATAATCCGGTGCGCCTTATAGTGCGGAAAATACGGTACTTGAACTCAAACAGTACTTATCATTTTTGGTCTTAACGGTCCATAAAATGAACACTTCTCACAATATTACACATTGTAGTTGATCCAATCAAAAATGATGACTTTCATTCCAATATAGCAACAGTAAAAGACTGACAAGGCGGCAATCACAGAAACAGACGGTGTCATTTAATCCAAGTTCTCACAATGGACATGGTTGAGCTATGTGAGACACTGTGACATTTATTTATAGTCTAATAAAATGACATTATTAGTGAACGAACAACTGAACGAACCCCTATGGGTGAGTGAGGCGACACAGTTTTGCCACAGTAAGTGATTACAGCTCATGTCACAAGTCTCCGTATCTTAAAATGAATAAAAAAAATTTTAAAAAGTCAAATGGTTTCTTGTAACCTTCTGTCGTGAGGGACTGGATTTATTTGAATTACAGTTGTGGCTCGTGAACATTGTTATTCCACTGGAGTGGCAGCATAAAGATGGGGGGGGGGCGGTTGTCTGCTTTTCTCTGAGGCTTAAAATTAAGCAGTGTATTTGAATCTTGAAATAACACAGGCAGGTTAGGTACATGGGCGTAAAAATAGCCCTGGAATACATTTCTGATTAGATCATGTAAATTAGATTACACTTAAGAGGCAGGCTTGTGATGACTAATGAATTTTATTTTTTTCATCACTAAAGAGACTTTCACTTCTGACATATGTCCTTTGAATTATCCTGGAGCAATTAACTCGCTCGCAGAAGTGTCATAACAGTCGGAATCAACTTTTTCAACAATTTAAATTATCCATTAAAACAATTACGCCATTATTCTTTTGTGCAGAGGCAATTTATTTTCTATAGGTAAAACAGAAAAGGATCATTTATAACTAATTCAACCTCCACTACTCCACACAAATAAAATGTGCATTAAACATCAGCAATATATATATATTTTTTTTTGCTGGAACTCTTAGCTCCACCCACCTTGGAAGGGGTTCGACGCCTGCTGAGCCAGAGTGAGATGCTCCTCTGTCAGATGGTAAACGGGCTGGTGCTGGTTGATCTCCACGCTGGTACATACGTTGCTCTCGCCGTGCAAGAAGAAGGTGAAGGCGCAAGACAGGTGCTCGCTGTAAGCAAGACAGAGACACAAATGAGTCTTCTTGGATGCATCGTTGAAGTGCAAGAACGTGACCAAAGTGGAAGGGGAGGGGCAGGCAGTCTGTGAATTCATCTCTAAAATGGTGTTATGTAAAAAAAATATTCATCATTTATATATATTTAATTGTATTATGGGATAGGGCAAAAAGAAATGCGGTCCATTGTCTGCATAGTTTTCCACTTTCTTCCAGCCCCATCTTGGTCGCTATACAAATACGTCGAAGGACGGCTAACTGAAAGTGAACACGGTGCGGTTGGAAGTGGATCAAAAGAGGGTTGCTTCTTTAGAGGATTTGATTAAGAAAATATCAGTCTTCTCCCTCCGACTCTCGCACACCTACTCTGCAGAGGATTAAGAAAAGGAGCAGATAGGCAGGCGCCGGCCCGGGCGCAATGAAGATGGAGCGAGAGCACTTCAAATAAGATAATACCGAATACATAGTAGCGAGATGCCCTAAGCTGGTGCCCGCCGAGACTGGCGTTCAATCTTATAATCATTTTCCTCGGAAAAAAAAATGAAGGAATGCTCATTAGTGAATGGCTGATATTCATATTTTGTGTGTGTGTGTCTTCACTCACGATAAGAGTGATGAAGGTGAGCTACAGACTTATGAATCTACCGGAGTACTTTTACGTCAACTCAATATACCGAAAGAGCAAAGAATTGTACAAAAATATTCTGCCTTAGGAAAGATAAGAATTGTATCCTTATAGATGGCATCTGGATTTTCTGAATTTCCAATACGACTGGTTCTATATTTTTTGTCCATAATGACATTTGAACATTCAGCCCTTGGGTCCCAAAGTCTTTGAGGAAAACGTGCCACTGAATTAAAAAATTAACAATTTAATTAACAATGGCAGGGAAAAAGAACGGACAGAACAAGTCCTATAACTGCCAGAAAAAAATATATTTAAATTTATTTATATGAGGGATACTTTTAAATTCCATAGCTCCGACAGGAATTGATGTTCGCCTTCAAAGTGAAAAAGAAATAAAGTTTTCATCGCAGAGGCCATACAATCTGTTTAAATAATTCATTTCTTCCCCTTCCCAACTATTTTCAAAAGGGATCCCTTGAATCAACATATATCTTGGGATAAGAGATTAAAGATGACGATTTTAAAACATGTTTTCAGCATTTCCTCAAGATGACAATAACTGCTCATTCACGAGGGTTATCTTATCCCCTCAAGTCTTTCCTGGAGTTTCCTGGCTGACTGGAATATTTATCATCCTTATCAGATGGCCAAACCACTTCAACTCATTGGCGGTGTAATGGAGCAGAGGGCTGGACTCGATGCTCCTTTCAAAATACCTCTGCTCCTCACCTCAACGCTCAGCCAAGCCAACCTGTGAAGGAAACGTGCTTGAGCCACTTAGAGCTCATTCGCAGTCATTAGCCTAAGCTTATAACCGTCGGAGGGGCTCGGGACATCGATTCAAAGCTTTGCCTTGCAGCTCGGCTTCTTCTTAATCATTACGAAGCGCTGCACGGCCACCCGGCCGTTTAAGCTCGTTTACGGAGAAGACTTTCCTCACTAGGGGTTACGCTTTCGACCAGAAAGGAGTGGTTCCAAAATGAAATGAACAGTGACCTAGCTTACTTGGGGTGGTTACTTTTACACAGACCATCTAACGCTACATTTGAATTCATCGACGGATTCCAGAGGGGTAATGCGTAGTTTCATGACGCCATTTCTTTGGTATCGAGGGCCTAAGTGGGAACGGCCGGGAAATAATTGCTCTTTTCGTCATCGGGTAGTTACAGCCGTGATGAACGGAGAAAAGGTGGAGGGTTGAGGCTGCGGGGGAAAAAAAAATAAAAAGACCTTTACGAAATAAGGCCATATGGTGCAACCCCCCCAAAAAAATGGAGCCTTTGTTTAAGGAGGTGTGATATGACAGCTCTGGTCATAGAGCAGTAAATTAAACTTGGCTTTTTTTTGACTGCTGTTTAAGAGGAACCACTTGGGAAACTGATGAAGTCAAAGGCCTCAATTGCCGTACAGTATGAATGTGTACAAGCGCTTTATAGAAGTGCAATAAAACGGATGTGCTTTTAACACCATGTGCATGGAATTAAAACAAGATGGCGAAATGGAGAGATGGTTTGTGTTGTATTGTGCACACCTCAACAGAAAAACACGCAATACCTTACACGACACGTTCGTATGCGTAAAGTGCTTGAGGGAGCGGGTTGCCATCTGTGGCTCAGCACATTCAAATTGCAGACTAGCGTAAATAGCATGTGAAAGATGCGCCGACAGGATTACCAATTATATTACTACCTGTGGAAACGTAAAAGTCTTCTCCTTACGGTCTGCCTGTATGTATTTGAAATGTATTTGTTATTGCGAGGTGGAGCAGCTGAGCCGCTGGGTCACGTGGTGTCAACAGGTGTACGCTTAGCATTTGACAAAGAGACGACCAAAACAACATCACGGCGTGTCTTTACACATGGCCGTCACCAGTAAAGAAAAACAGTCCCTTCGCAAACTGTTGCGCAATCCTTTCATATCCGTGTGTGATGTCTGATTGTAAAAATTAGCTGATCGGTGTTATCCAATGTAATTCTTTGCTACGAATCTTTGAAAAAAAAAAAAAGAAATTCTACACACCAAATGATCACCCCCCCATTCCCAGTTGGCAACAGCTAAATTCACAGTCTTAAGTCTCAGATGCAAAGGGTCAAAGGCCAAGAATAAAATATAATCCGGTGAGTATTTGGAGAAGTGCGACAAGATGGGAAGGTGGCTCCATTTGCTGTCAGCTGCCAAGTGATGGAAATGAGGTGCCAAAGGCCAGCAGCAAGTCGTGTGGCAGCGGGAAGACATCAGAGAGACTGAATGGGGCTGATAGCCACCACCGTCGTCACGTGGATAGGTTGCTGTTGACCAACCAAAATTAAAATAGCTTCGCTTAATCTTAAATAAAAGGGACATGCATATCCCTGTCAGTGACTTTGTCAAACCTAAAATATTGGAGTAAAGTGTAATTGCTGACTCAAACTACTTCTAAATGCCTCCCAGTGGGTGCGTCTATAATTTGTTGTTGCAACATGAAAACCTGAACCAATGGAGCATCCTAATCCAACAATCCGCCGTCTAATCTGCTGTAAAGGAACACTGTATTTATATTTTTTTGTCTCGCGGGATCACTGCTTTATTGGCAAACGAGACGCATTTTCCCGACGCTCCATCTTTATAATGCTTTGGCTCCCATTTGCCAGAAAGCAAACCCCGTCTATGTCCCAATGTAATATGAATTTTGTTTGCTAATGTGAAGAATTAATACAAGCCTCACGGGGGAACTTTAATGGGGACGACTAGCATAATGAGGAGATTCCAGGTAATGTTTTGCCACACGCTTGCAAGGACAATATGGAACTTGTCAAGTCAAGAGAGTCTCAAGGGAGTGACGGCGGACAATGGGGGGGGACGGGAGCATGAAAAGACGGGAGGAAAAAACAAGGAGACTGCAGTGCTGTGACATTCCTCAAATGCTTGGTGTGTTCGCAGCTAAGAGTTGCGCTTCCGTTGAGATGAAGACAACAACTTGCACTGGAAAGAGCCAGACACCCATCCATCTCTTGACATTTGATCACCTCTGCTTTGACGTGTCCATTTGCTTGCTAATAACATCTGAAGCAAGGAAACGTGGTTTGCCTGACTGGTTCTGGAATTAAAGCTACTAATTCTTGAAAAATAAAAACTACGGCCATCTTGAAACATCATCATTCTTCTTTGGTCTATAAGGGGTTTCCCATACTGCAAAAAAATGTAATCCTGTTGAAAATTTAGGCCATGTTAAGATCCCAACATGACCCTTATGGATTAGAACAGTTGTCCTCCGAATTCCAAAATGTCAGCACTGAAACGTCTATTATGGAAAAAAAAAAAAAATCTAAAGTCACAGCCTATAAAAAGACAGGTGTCGTTTAAAATTTAACATGTCAAATATTAAAGAAACATGTAAATTGCAGACCATGTGGACCGAGCATAGCATATTTTGCTCTTCTTTTTTTTTGGGGGGGGGGGGTACCGTAATTTTCGGACTATAAGTCGCGTGTTTTTTCATAGTTTGGGGGGGGGGGGGGTTGACTTATACTCAGTAGCGACTTATATACATATATATGTTTTTTTACTTTTTGGGGCATTTTATGGCTAGTGCGATTTATACTCCAGTGTGATTTATAGTCCGAAAATTACGGTACCACATTTCGATGAGTAATAGATGCCCCCGAAACTCAGAGGTGCCCCTTGCTGGCAGAAACGACTAAATACTCCAAGTCCCTTTTGACAACTATCAGTGCAATCTCAGCCCAGGGCACATCACCGTTCTCATCTCACGGCTTTAATTTAGGTTTGGAATCACCGTGACACAATGCGAAACCTGTCCTTTGATTTTAGCCCAAATAAAATATACACGGGCACCTGTCCAAGATGATATAAGCTCCCCTACTGTCAAGCCACCTGACCACTGGGAAACACGTTGCTGCCAACCTAGCACAAACACACACCACAAGAGCCATGCCTGCGTTTGGCTGCACTCAGTGTTTACACAAGAGAGTGAGCGGACAAAACAATAAGCTAAAACTCTTAAGGCCAGCAGGTTTCAACACACATACACACACAAATCTTGATTACTTGGAATTGATTTCCCTCAGCCACAAATGCAGGAGAGCCTCTTTACACATGTCAGATTAAAGCCGGAAGGCAAGAGAGGTCTATGAAACGCGAAGATCATACAGAAATAGGTCATACAGACACAACCCCAAAAATGCACGTCAGGTTCCAGATTGCTCCCGTCGCACCCAAACCCACGTTATACATTTTCAAATAACTCACCAGCCAGTGTGTTTGCAATCAGCTTCTCTCTCATGCAGACGGGAGTTCTTAGATTAAAAATATAAATCAATAAATGAATCTATTCTCACACTGCGTAAAATCTTTAATTTCCAGAGAGCATTTTGATAATAAGAGAATAAAGTAAGAATCAATTGCAGACTATAAGTTATCCTTTTTTCTTTTACATTTGGAAGCGGTATAGAAAATAGATTATTATTATGATCATTATTTATATCATTATTATCGTTATTATTAATAATAATATTGTTATTATTATGAATACCATCTGAGTCTTCTATTTTAAAAGACAAACCTATGAGAACAATCACAGTGATGACACAGAAAGCACTGCATTATAATTCAAGCATTTACACCATTAATAAGCCTCCTGTCGGAACTCTAATATGTATGTATATGAAATACGAGAAGAAAGAGCCATATATGTAAACACAGAGCCGCAAGTCATGTGCTCCTGTTGCTGCAAGGACTAATGAATTACAAGAAACAGCCAGGGGTAACGATATTTGACCCTTTCCCGGAGGTCTACATGTGTTGTGATTGTTTCAAAGCGCATTATTCCTTGCTCTTGTTGGCATCTCTTGCAGACTGCATGCTGGCTGTTGACACAAACACACACACACACACACATGCTCCTATGCACATCGTCTGCCTGTGTGTTTGTCTTATGCTCCGAGCACGGAGGGGATAAATTTAGCGCTTTAGCCCCAGACTGGAGGCAGTGGCCCTTTATCCCGCACTGTCCTACTTAACAAGAGCGCGGCTTGCCGCGGTGGTGCACTGGGACGCACACACAAACACACACCTACCTCCTGACACTGGACACAACAATGCCAAAAGAATGTTCTCAGACACAGAACAGTTACACTCATCATGTGCTCAAATTCTTGATTCAAAGGAACGTAAGATGGAAAAAAAAAACATTTGATTTGAACACTCTTATTACATCTTGTGAAGCGCTGCTTTAAAAACGCTATTCCTTTATCCTGATCAAAACATCAAGCACTAGTTTTCGGAAACGGGGCCAATTAGGAGCAAGTTGACAAGTCGACTTTGACCAATAGTATGCAAGCATCCCGCTTCACCTAGGAAACACGCGATCCCAGGGTGCATTTCTCTGCTGCCATGACAACCGAGATGAGCTCTCCCTTGTCCGTTCCCTCTCTCCATCGCTCTCAGGCTCTCCCTCTTTTTTTCTCTCCTGCTGTTTTCCAAAGCCAGTCTAGCTCACAGCGTCACCGGAACAACCTGCTTGCACTACTTGAAGACAAAGAAAGATTTGCACTTGTCAACACATGTTGGATTTTTTTTTTTTTTTGCAAACAATAACAAAATATAAAAATAAAATATATAAATCGTAAATGGGAGCCTTAGGAAGCAGAAACCTTTTTTTATAATATTTAAGAATGCTAAGAAAATAAAGGAGGCTACTGTGTGTGTGTGTGTGTGTGTCGGGGGGGGGGGGGTCATAAGTATTTCAATCCAGGCTCTGAGGGCGAGGGTTGAGGTTATGAACACTGTCAGCTGGCTCCAGCCTCCACCAACTGGAGACTTGGGATGATTAACAGGGAGGTGTGGACTTGGGGTGGAGGGATGGAGGGGGGGGGGGGGTCTTTTGAGCTTTTTCCATCAGCAGATGGCAACTGAGCAGTCCAACCAAAATCTTAAGTCTATTTTTACTTCCCAGAACAGGGAAAGGTACATCAAATAAATTCAATGCTATAACATTTAGCGCTAAATAAAGACATGACACCAACATGACCACTAACATTCAACAATTAACTGTGCCAATTGTGCAGGCATTTGAGGAGAAAACAAGAGTCCGAATATGATGTGAAGGAATTTAAAAGCAAAACAACAAATGGAGGCGTTGTGTCTGTTCAAATTCCAGTGTGGCTGAAACACATAAAAGGAAATCGCAACAACGTCCCTGACAACAAGTAAAATTCAGGGTGGTTGCACCACTATTTATAACCTGCCCAGTCTGTTCTGAGACAGCATAAGGGGGGGGGGGGGTGGAGGGAAGGCTGCGGAGTGAAAGAGAGACATATGAGAGCAAATGAGAAACAGAGAGAGAGAGAGAGAGAGAGAGAGAGTGAGAGCGTGTGTGTGTGTTCCACAGAAGAAGAAAAGAGGAAAGGATTCATTTTTTCCTCTTGGCTGGCCGGGGCTAGTCACTCCTCGCTTTGCAATGTAACCGAGCTAAACAAGTCATGAATGTCGCAGCCAGTTCTACTTTGCATTATTTTGCCCCTCTTAGGTTTTGGAGTGACACCTTGTCAGCAGAGGGATAATAAAATGATGTACAAAAATGTTTTTAAAAAATGATGCTGTTGTGTGTGGCCCTTACATATGTGAGCTGGAATTTTGCATCCATTAAAGATAATGATAATAATAACGATAATAATAATAATGATGATAATAATAATAATAATAATAATAATAATAATAATTGTAAGACCAAAAAAAATATCTGCTCTTCTTTCTCCCATCAAAAACAATATTAAATATAAGATAATAATAATAGTGATAATAATAATAATAATTGTAAGACAAAAAAATATATCTGCTCTTCTTTCTCCCATCAAAAACAATATTAAATATAAATTATAAAAATATAAATTAAATATAAATATAAAACGATATTTGTGTGCGTCCAAAGATGACCCTAGTGTATCACCATTGGGGCCAAAACCTTTCCCAGGGACATCAATGTTCTATACAGCCTGATCCATTCCTAATCCTTTTGTTTACTTTCGAGCGCTGCTGCTTTCAAGAATACATTACTGCACCGCAAACAACCTGCAGCCGAGTAGCATAATGTGCACACATGATGGATATCAACCGACAAGCTACGAGTAATTGCGGACAGTTAACCATTCAAATGCATCATTCTTGAGATGAACGAGTAAACAACGCAATTGTTTTAAAATGCATTTCGACCCTGTGTATTTGTAGGATTGAAAAAAAAAAAAAATCACTGTATGCTTCGATCTGAGCCAGGTGCTCGCTCCGCAGCTTATCCTTAAACAAAGGCAATTAAACTGTTAACTTTGCATCATCGAAAGCCTCGCGCAACCCGCAGGGCCGCATCCGACCACCAGAAACAAATGTAAAACGGGAAAACAAATGCTAACCTCTTGTTGATAGGCTTCTCATCCTTCTCGTAAGGTTTGACAAACCACTTGCCGATGCGCACAAAGCTGCGATTCATGAGGCAGCGCTCCAGCAGGTTGTGGATGGCTTTGAACAGCAGCGTGCGGCACTCGTAGGAAAGACCATTCTCCCAGAGTCCATCGTCCTCGGCTGGAGGGCAGAGAAGAAAAAAATTTACTCATAAGGTCATAAGGTATTCATTTAAAAGATGAAATGGAGGTCCGACGGCGTCAAGCGTATTTTGCAATGACATCATTGTGTTACGGAAGAGTCATTCCTTTTTTGTCACTGCACACTAATTAAATCAATGTCATGAAATTGAAACGTGCATGCCTTCACTAAAGCGGGATTAAACATTCAGTAGTACGGTGATATTTTAAAGCAGCATGAAATGATTATTTATTCAATTTCCTTTGTACACGCCAATAAATATGAACAGAAGGGACATGTTGAAAAGGTTGCTCAGGGGCAAGATGGTGACGAGAGCGTCACACCTTTTGCAAGGACCCGGACACTTGAGAGTGAACACACGCAAACAAACCAATTCTTAGAAATGCAAAGCTGCGAGCCGTGTCTCAAATGACAAGACATAAAAATGCAAAGTGTGCTCACTCTGACTGACAGACAGACAGCTCCAGGAGACACCTGCTGCTCCCTGCTTTTCGACTGTGGAAGTTCCAGTTGATCCCCTCAGTGTCTATTTTTTTTTTTCCTCTCTTACTGTCTATATTGTGTATTTTATGCATCAGTGAGGCTGATGCATTGCGCATTTCAATACAGCGCCTGCACGAGCTGGCAAGAAGCAACAATGGCGAAATGAAGACGATAATGTTGGAAGAGGAGAGAAAACGTGCAGCTTAAAGAACAAAGGAGTTTAGGAGTTTTTTTTTTTGTACAGCAAATGCTGAATGAAATAACCTCAAAAAGCAATAAAGAAAGAAAAACTCCACTTGTGCGCTTGAATCGGAATTCAACCGATGCGATTGAAGATGACTTTTAGATGACATGACATGCAAGAGTAAAAAAAACAAATAAACAGATGAGCTCTTCCACTGTGTTGAGAATGAATACATATCAGCAGAAGCATATCACAAGGACAAACAGGCTGCACCGGACTTGGCTGCTGGATAAGCCATTGCTCACATCTGACAGGATTTGCTGTCCTTTGAGTCAAGTCTCCAACAAACATGAGCATCCAAGAACGCTGCTGTCTCTGCATGAGCACCGTGACCCACTCCTCAAGTCAGCTTAGGAAGCCCTAACCGCATGAATCAAAATGTCCTGAATTATTAACTGAAACTGTGGCTTGCCGCTGTAATGCATCAAATATTTCAAATGTCAATGATGGAAGAAAAAAAAATATATACAATGTTACCGATGCCAGGCGGCTTTTCCGTTTTAAAGGAGAGTTCCAAGCTTTATGAGCATCATTTCGACAGCTCGGAGAAACACTCGAATTTAAAATACGACAAATGTTCAACAGCCTCGCTTGAACTGCCAAGTAAGGAGGGCAATGAATTTGATGGCGACGTTATTTTATCGGGCAACTCCGGGGATACACGCGGGAATGCAGAAAGCAGTGGAGAAAAGACAAAACACTTGGGCTGAGTGACACAATTGATTTTTATGAGGATGGGGAGTTGCCTTGACTTTATATACCTGTATGTTTTACTATTTTGCAGGATGAATAATGGTGGTGAACTGTGATGTAGTATAGATGCCATTGTGACTCATAATTTACTATTATTATCATCATTAGTCTTCATTGGCTAATCAAGTATTTTTGTTATTTTAATTACCGTATTTTCCGCACTATAAGGAGCACCTAAAAACCTAAGATTTTCTCAAAAGCCGACAGCACTTTATAATCGGGTGCGCCTTATATATGAACCAATATTGAGCCACTACAGCAGGCGTGTCCAAAGTCCGGCCCGCGGGCCAAATGTATACTATATCTTATATATGGACAAAGTTTTAAAATGGGCCATTCATTGAAGGTGCATCTTATGATCCGGTGCGCCTTATATATGGACAAAGTTTTAAAATGGGCCATTCATTGAAGGTGTGCCTTACAGTGCGGAAAATACGGTATTAATACTCATAATAGCAATGGCGTTAAATGCACGTGCAGCATTCAAAACTTATTTTGACTGAGGCCAAAACCTTAGATGGCATGTTATGTTCCAAAAGATAAGTGGCCTCTTTGAGACAAAGATTTATTGGGCCAGCTGATGGCCGGGGCACTTTTATGTTGCTGCCTCCTGTGTCCTGTGGCAGGCCCATATGAGGTGACCTTTATAAAAGCTCTTAAGCGGATGCATAGCAGCTGTGTTCAAAACACCGCCACCTATTGTACCAAGGAGCCAAGGACAGCGCAAATTGAGCAGCATTGGTAGTTGACTCATCCAAAATTCTTGACTCTCTCACCAAATGATGTGTATGGATCGGTTTAAGGAATGTGAGAAAATCATGGGGAATTCTTTTTAAGAGGCGGGGATCCATACGCATTTGCTCATTTGTGTATAGTCACTGAGCTGCAGCGGCCATTAAACAGCAAGATTAATGCTTAGTGATCGAGCGAGCTCATGGGGATTCTACCCAGCCTGGCCACAAGGTTTCTCCTCGCCTCTATTTCCAACTTATGTGCGAGTGGAGGGGAGAAACCGGCACGGCTCTACAAAGTCTCCATTGCTAATTAATGAATATTTCCTGAGCGGAGAACAGGGACTGCGAGACAGAGAGGGGAGAGGCTGCACCCGTGGACCAGCACGCCACGCATGGACTAGTCCAAGCGCTACGTCAGTCAAGAAAGATCCATCGGAGAGGGAGCAGAAAATGAATTCCAGTGTATAAATGACTAATTATGATCGCGATCATTTAACAGAGCTGACAGTTGAATTTTAAGACCATGGCTGAACCGGAGAGAAGTACCGTATTTTCCGGACTATAAGGCGCAAGCCAACTGTGTGCCTTATAGTCCGGTGCGCCTTATATATGGACCAAATTCCTAAATTTAAACTGGCCCGAAGCATTGTGTCATGAAATCAATCATAAGTGGCCCGCTAGAGACTATGAATCGTGAATCAAAAAGACTATGGATCATTATTTTGTGGTTATAAAGTAATTTGTTCCGTCTGAAGTTGAAATAAAAAAGATAAAATGGAGAATGATTTTATTTGGATTAAAAATCTGACATGATGCATTAATGGTGCGCCTTATAGTCCGGTGATTCAAGTTTTAAAATGGGCTATTCATTGAAGGTGCGCCTTATAGTCCGGAAAATACGGTAGCAGAATGTGTCTTTTCAATTGAAGACGCTGAAAATGATATCAAATTGGTGAATATGTTTGCTAAAATGTGTGACCTCGAGCCACTTTAATCTTCGTTTATGATGTGTAAAAACAAAATTGCTCCTGCTGGGCTCAAGCGGGAAATTATCATAAGAGTGAAACATGAAGCCTCCTTAACCCAAACATTTATTCACTTCGTCAACTATATGGAAGTGTGTCCATAGTAAATATTTAAGTACCGTGAGTAATTAACTCTTTTAACACAATTGGACAACTCGGGATAATTAGTATCGTTTGCTTTCTTGCGCTCATACTTGGGGAACACTCACAAAGATTGATCCGACCTGCCTCATAGGACGTAAAGAAATTTCCATTCGGAAAAAAAAATTACAATCAGTGTCGAAAAAGAATAGCGTATTATTAAATGGTGCTTTTTCTTTCCTCAATCACCTCAATCAGTTCAAATAATCAGTTCATCGCAATCTTCTCCGTCTCACATTCTCTTCAAATGATCAACCATCTATGAAGGGAAAAAAAACATGTGCTAAAAGCACCCATTATTTTCTACATGGTGAAGTAACCACACCCTCGCATTAAATTTAAACTAAAAAAAAAAAAAAAAAATGTGACAACAAGTGTAGAAGCTGTTTGTTGCCTTGTGGCTAAGTGGAATGGAATGAGGGGAAGAGCTCAGTGCAGCCCAGCGTGGCAAAGCAGAGCTGGTTGTTAGAAGCAACGATCCATGTGAAGCTGCAGTTAGACTATGTCTGCATTGCAAAGACAGCCAGTCCACTCCAGTATAGATTTGTCAATAACTGGAAGCATATCCGTGGCCTTTTGATAACATTTCTGCGTGGTTGCCTCCATGAGCTAAAAATGTAAAGGATGCTGCTGAAGTTTGCGTGGCTCATGGAAGTACGTATATAGCCCTCCAGCTCTGTGGCTGTGGCTGGCTCCAGCACTTAGCGTTACTGTGCATCAGCCCAGAACATATTAAGATAGTGAGGGGGATCGTTTTCTTTTTTTTTTTTGCAATCATTTGCATGTTATTGAGTTATGCAGATGGCTGGGGAAAAGGCCCAAAGCTTTTGGATTGACTTGTAATTTGTCAAAACAAAGAAAAATAGACAGTAATTAGATAAGTGCAAGGTAGACTTGGGATCTACTTTTTCTAATTGAGCCTAATATTATTGTGATTTGTATGTAGTGAATTTTACAAACCCTAAATAAATGACGTCAATTAAGAACAAAAAAACACGTCAGTGTTGGAAACGAAGATGTTACTGTAAGCTTTTTGTCCATTTCGTCACAAGCACAAAAATATTCAGAATTTTCATCTTGACTAAACAAAACGTTGGTTAAATCCTTGTACATATTTTTTGACAAAGAAATATTTAGTTTTGCTAATATTTCCCTGGCCTCTACTCATTTTTGCAACACGATTTATTTGCATGTGTGTGCGGCCATAAACCTCAATTGAAATCAATATCCGTATTTGTGTAACGTAGGGCGTACAAAATATTGATTGTGAAAATAAATAGCATGGTTTACCCAACAAATCTGCACTCGTTGATGTTGAGCACCGCACAACCGCTAATGTCGACCATAATCAAACGTTGTCTAAATGCCACTGGGATTGGAGTGGAGTGGAAAAAAAAAAAAAAAAGGCCCAAGCAAAGTACGATGAATTTAGGTGACGTTAAACTATTCCCACACAGAAAACATCCATGGCAAATTCCTATGCTGAAAAGATTAGTGTGTCTTTAGGGAGGAGGAGGAGACGGCAGCCATTTATCTTTTGCTTTAGATGCCCCTGGTCAGAAGATTTGAAGAGAGCACGGATATTTGCATAAGAATACATGCATATTCCCAATCTATAGGAGGGGGAGGGTTGCCATTTAATCCAGCGACGGTATTTACTTTTTGGGGAAAATTTTAGAATGATTTTTCTCATTGTGTCAGGTTTCGGTTGTCCAAAAAATAAATGTTGAGAAGGTGCTTGGACAGTTGTTAGCCTCAATAGTGATGAAATGTCAGACATTAAAAGATTCCTCAAATTTACGCCCTTCGCTTCACTCAATCACCCCCCATGTCCCTGGAGAGAGGGGATTACTGGCACACTGGTTTACAGAAATGGCACTTGGTCAAAATTAAAAGACTTTCACAGGGCGCTAATCTAATGAGGGTTGAAGGGGGGTGGGAGGTTGGGGGTCATTTCAGACTGCCAAAATTCAAGGAAAGCAGCACATTTGCCTGGTAACCAGCAAAATTGCACTAAAACTTGACATCATACTGGAAGTACAGACGAAAAATATTTTAACTCTTAAACCACACACCAAACCGTATTTATTTATTTATTTTAATTGTATTTAATCTAATTGTATTTAATTAAATTGTATTTTATTTGATTTATTTATTAGACTTGACACGGTCGGGATTTTAGCGACCCATCACCGATCAGCGATTTTAAATGATGACTGATGGGAAGATGGGAAAAAATGGGAAAAAATATGTACTCAAATAAATAATTTGATCATTTATTGTTTTGAAGTATGCAAGTATTTTTGCCTGTGTTGAATAATCTTTTCCATTCCCCAAGGAAGGAACAGGAGGAAAAAAAGTTTCTAAGTGCATTGGATGAAAATTATGGGCACATTTTTGCGATTAGTGGGTCGGCACATATTTCAAATTGTGTCTTTGCCACACATGTGGTTAGGAATTGTGTGGTCCCCCTCTATGTGGTCCCTCCAGCAGCGCTAATGAAAAATAGTGGGCGCCTCACCATCATTTAAATTGTCCATTCCAGTGGTTGATAGTATTTAGCACACAAAAAGTAATTTGCCCACTTCTGGCACATTGCAGAAACTCACAAATGACAAAAAAAATCTGCAAACAGGTACACAAGCACATTCACTTGAGAGTTTTAAGTTAGGTGAACCTCAGCTGGAGGAATAGAAACTGCATCAGGTGCCATCAAATGTATTTTTTTTTCTTTTTTCAAAATAATGATTTATCTATTTTAAAAAGCACATCAAAAGTCCCTAAAATGATGATTCATCATTTCCAATTCCCAAGAGGTACAGCTGCTCTTTGCGATATTCAATCATTCCATTTTTTTGGGGTGAACCTGCCTGGCCGGAGTATGTAAGAAGACCCTCGCCGAGGTTTTACCGACTAGCAAAATTCGTACTCACTATTCGACCCGAGCCATACGTTTTGCAAAAAACTGAACGCTTCGCCCGTCGAAGCCTTTCATTCGGAGTCCGCTTCAGCCACAATAATGAAGAGGAGTCATCGAAAAGTTTTGCAGAGCTCGACCTCCAAAATTCAATCGACACGGCAGAGAGAATGAATAAAAATGGCCTCTTCCAGCCCTCTGCGCGAAGGTTACCGCGGGCTGCATTTTTCTTCTTTCCGCATGCTTGCACACCTGCGAGCTGCGATGCGCTCGAGTTAAGATGGAGCTGAGCTCACTTTTACACCCGCATCATTTCTTGCCCATTCTCTGTAGAATAGCTACACATGCTCTGGTTTAGTGTGCTGCATGGGGGTACGACACCCCCCCCCTCCCCCCGCACACACACATACTCCAAGACTAATGTAAAAATGAGCCCACATGATAGCTGCTGTCTCCACGGAGACAGCGGTGCCCTACAGGTGCTGGTACTACCAGTGTGGCTGGGCTGGCTCATCAGTCACCGAATTCTTTTTTTTTTACATTTCCCCAGGGTGCCGACTTGCAGGCTATCCCCTGTGCCCACCTGACAGCCACTGAAACCTGTATCATTTTTCATAGTCCAACCAATAACATGTCATGACAGCGTGATTTATCTTCACGTTTTTTATTATACAGAAAACTGCAAAAAGCCTTTCGACTTTCCGTCATCTTTTACACCTATCACTCTGCTGGCTTGAGTGAGTCCGACAAATGGTGTTAATTTTGTATTCGGAGATTCTATTTCTTGCCAGGACGCTTCATCATGTTTATAGTATGTGTCTTTTTTTAATCATCTCATTTGCAAATGCAACTAAAATTGATTTGGTTAAAAGGGTCGCACTTTTTGCGTCACAGTCAAAACACACAAAGAGTTGATTTTTTTAAAAAAGCCACCAATTGGATGAGGCTTGCCCTTTTTTTTTTTTTTTTTTTGCAAAACATGAGTCCTACATCACACATAAAAGTGTCTCAGGTACACTCTTTTTTTTTTCGGCACGGTTGCAACTAAAAGCTAAACTCACTTTAAAGTCAACGTTCATAACCCCAGATTTTCTTTTTTGAAGCCAACATCATCTTCTCGGGATTCCGGCGCTGCCGTAAAAGACTCATCGCATATGCAGTTGCACTTCCCAAGACGTGTAAACAGACTTTGATGTGATATGAGCTGCAAAGTGCTTTATACACTCCGTCCGCTCTCTCTCTCGCGTGCACTCAAAAACCTGTCGGGATGTCAAAAGGAACAACACCGTGTGTGCGTATACGCCGAGCACCACTCACCGGCAAGCTCGGGGTGGATGAGATCAGCAAAGTTGGGGTCTTCCCCCCACCAGAAGAGCCAAATTTCCCGCCGCCCCTGCCGCTGGCTGCGTCGCCATACGCTCAACACGTCGGCCTTCAGACAGCGGCTGAAGCTGCACAGGATGGGGTCCTCCTCCGTCACCGGGAACAGGATGGGGGCAGAGGTGGGACCCTGCCACACAAACCTCTTCCATTTGATTCCTGTCAAGTCAGCCTGCAAGACAAGGCGGGGGGGGGGGGGGGGGGGGGGGGGAGAATAAAACAATTACGATAAATACCAATGATGTTTATAAATCTCCCATGCCTGCTAGGATAAAAAGAAAATCACACAACTTGAATCCTCATCATTGGCCAGTGCTGAGGAGCTCTTGTAGTTTTGAAAAAAAAAAAAAAAGGCTTTAACAGAGTGAACAAAACGCACGAAAGCATCTCACGGGACGTAAAGCACCAACGGGGTCATTAGGTGGTTAAAGTTGGAACGTACAGATAGATCCATTGCGGCTCAACAGCCCATATCTATCGGGCAAAAGTAAAAAGACGCACATAGAACATCTTATCTCCTTCAGTTCTCCATTTTGACTCATCCGTGCCAGTACGGACGGTTCATTTCCATGCCGTTGGGTTTGAGTTAGCGGGCGGGTTGTCCCCTCTGTATATACGAGCAATTAATCTATTATAATTCTGGGGATATATTAACTCAAGTGCGAAAGCAGAGGGCCTGAACAAGCTATTAGCTGTGCCAAAGCGGTGCTCGTTCCTGGCTAGGGATAAGCTAGGGAGATTTGCAGTGTTAGCTGTGATGGTGGGAGCGGAGGGCTAAATTAAGGACCGTTGAAAAAGAACTCACAGATTGGGAAACATCATTAGCGCATGAGTGACGACATTCACCACCGGCGTTACGAATGTTTTATTCGTCAAGTGACAGTGTATCGCTTTTGACACAAGTGGATGTGTTGAGAAAGATTTAAGGGTGCTAGAACGCTTTATTTCAGTAATCGTTCTGAATAACGCACATTTATGATTTGGGCTGCAAAGTTGATGCAGGGATCATGTCAGGATGAGAGCCTGACAAATAGGCGCTGCAGATCCTGCCGAAATTACGAGTAGTACGGCACTTGAAAATAAAATCTCAAGTAAATCAAAACGTTTCTGCTTGAGTCGTCTGCTCGCATAAACTTTGGGAATATTTGTTACGTGTTGTTTTTAAGCCTAAAAAAAAAAAAAGCCTGGGTCGACTAAGACGCTCTCGTTTATGCAGCTACGTTCCCTAAATGAGATGTAAAGTAAACAGTGCGGGTTTATTTGAACCTTTTCTCCTCCGGATTGTTTACACAGAATGTTGACGAGCAACATCGGCGGCCTAAAAGCGCTTTGTAAACGATCTTAAGGGAGTACAGCAAATATAAACAATGAGGTTCATACACATTTGTGTACAGTACAAATCTTCTGCTATCACCAAATGATATGCTGTTATTAACATTAATTAAACTAAGCATTAAATGCATTGCATCTTTTTGAAAACCTAAAGTTCCCTTCCGCTGACACTTGAAGCTGAATCTTTTACCTCGCTGAAATGACAAAGCACACAGGGTCATAACACTTGTGCAAACAATGCACGAGTGTAAAGACAAATATACAAAGCCGTATGCTTGGCGCATTTAAATAACACACGGAAACCTGCTGAGCCTGATTTGGAAGAATAAGGCCCAAAAACATTGGAATTCACTGCTGCACTACCCACAATCGATTTCAGTTCACCGCAGATATCTGTTCGGTGACAATAATGATCAAAAGGGCCAAAAATCTTATTAGTAACAATGACGCTGCGCGTGCAAAAGTGTCTTTCTCCCATGATGAGCGCCTTGCTAAAAAACGTGTTTGTGTACACGGACGGTTGTGTAAGGCAAATCCGGCTGTCTTGCAGCCGCATTCGGATGGAATCTCAAGCCAAATCCACTGGATAGAGAGTCAAGAAGTGTTCCAGGAGTGATGCAAACTTGAGGTTTACGACTCGATTTTGCCAGCTGCTCACCTTCCCCCTGGCCACTTTGCTGCCAATCTCGACGGGGGGGGGGGAGGAAGAGGCACTGCGTGTTCAAACAGCTGCCTTTCAAGATGACACGAGCAACAGGTGATGCTTACCAAACTGGACCCCTACTAGACTTCAGAGATGAAGCAAAAAAAAATTAAAAATCATTCTATTGGCGGTTAAGAATGAGGTCAAGTCAAATTTTTAAAGATTGCTCTTAACCAGAAAAGCTTCTCGCAAGCCGCACGGTTGACAAATAATGACATCGCCGCTCTGACGAGTCTGAATGCAAGTGACTGCAGATTATTTGACCTCAAAGCAATTGAGACAAAATGAGGATGCAATAGCTACCAATCAAGTTGAAATTGCACGTGTCCTAATTGGGGTTGAAGGTGAGCTGGAGCAGGGTTGCTCCACGGCGTAACAGGAAAAAAGGCAAAACGGTCGTCATTTCCCAAAGTAAAAGCAAAACACGTTATTTAAATTCAACACAAAAGCAGAAAATGATTGATTCAAACTTATTTTTACACTTGCAAACTACAATATCCAACACGCTGACACGCATTCCTTATTATTACTGAATTCAACAACTGCACTATTTTCACAAGCAGCTTCTACAAACTGCCAAATGAAGTACTGTGCTGTTATTCTGCTGAATTAAAAGTAGTCACTAAAGAGAGAAGGGGGGGGGCACAGTGTGTATGCATTCTTTCGTCATGAAACCACAAAGCAGAGTGTGTTCCGTGCACGAGTCATAACAGTAGTGGTGTTATGCTTTTAGTCTCAGTGTGCAGGAAAAACGTCAGGCAGACAGGCATCTACCAAGCCTGGACCTCGCCTGTCCACTGGATGCAGTGCTGCAGCCTTCTAGTGCTGTCATAAACATTGTAATTACGAGTTCAGTGCACACACACCGCACGCCCAGCGGAGTTGAACAGAAAGTGGGGATTTTCTTGCAATGAAATGTTACCTTCCGAGAGGGTGGACAGCTTTGGCACCGAGTCAATTGGTGGTAAAAGACTGTGCGATTATAACACTACAATGTTATGAGTACTGTACACTTTTGCATTTTCTGCTCACTGGTCATTTGGGCTGCTGCTTTTATAGCGCTGGAGGAAGAGCGGCTTCCAATAAGAACCTTTGCAGAAGCGCGTAAAAGGTCGCTCATTTACAAGCGAATCAGTTCAAGCCGGAGACAAGTCGATTAGCCGCAGAATAAAAGCTAAACAAATACAGATCATTATTAATATCCAGCCAGAGAGTAAGACCTTTTTCCGCTTGCTGTCGATTGTGTGCAGCTAAGAAAGCAAGCAGCTGAAACACTAATGTCAACTGACAACACACTGCTACAATTTAGAGCGAGCGATGAGGAGAAAAGATATTGAGAGACAGATAAACACATTGGATGCCAAAGACAACTCCCAGTAGCTTTTTAGTATGCATAAGAAAAAGCTGGGAACTGTAGCAACCTGGATGTTTGTACTGTCTAGAAAGGCATGCCAGAGATTATATAATAATCAGGCCTCTGTGCCCTAGTTGGTGTGAATACTCGAGAATGTAAAGATTAAGACACTTGCAAAAATTGACAGATTACATCAATTATTATATTTGGACAATAATCGCTTGGAAGGAAAACAATCAAATGTTTATTTTTCGGGGGGTGCTGTCAAAACAATTAGCAAGCGTGTCACTCAACTATTTGTGTGCTTATTTTCCCCGACTTAAAGCAGCAGTTGATGCGCTTGTTGTTCCAAGTCGACACTTTACAGAAAGTGAATGGAAATAGTTCATAACACGCACCATGTTAAGGGGAAAAAAGAAATTCCGAGAAAGTGAAACTTTACAGACACGGAGCGGCGCTTGCATTTCATTTCCTTGCTAAATGATTGCCATGTTTACTTTGACAAATCATGTAAATAAAAACAGCAAACGTGCAAGTGGGGTGACCACAACAGTTTAGTAAAGTGGCATCCGGTGGAGGAGGCGTAGTAACGAGTAGTGTGACACATGAGACGAGACCAAGTGTTTGATGGCTGGAAACATTATCTTGGAACATTGGCGGAGTGTGGAAATCTCGTTGTCCCGAAATGATGTCAGCTTGACGGGCCGTAAGCCTTTGCTAAGCTGCTATCAAACTGATGCCTCTGAGGCTAACGTTAGCTTAGCCGCTGCTCAGCTAGTTAAAAATGGCTGCTTTCCTTTAGTTTTAAATCTCTTACCAGACAGAATAGATTGGAATGGCAATCCTCCAAGCTGGCCCCGTTTGGTACAAAACAAGAACTCATCCTTTCTTTCACTCCGAGGTCCAACTCGCCATCATTTCACTTCCCGGGAAATAAAAGGGCAATGTTCAGATTTGTCTTGTCTGATGTGTTCAAGCTTAATCAGCGAGTAATAATTTCTGCAACATTTGGCTGGAGGATAGTTAATTTAACAACCTTCCAATTGCAGTTCGCCCGCGGGGGGTTTAAAAAAGCGGATAAAATTGCTTATGTTAATCTTTAGGGCGACATCTCAAAAGCATCCCAAGTTCAATCAATTTCCAGGAGGCAAAAATGTTCATAAAACAAAAAGAAAAGGAGAGCAAAGAACCAACTCTCCCCCTCCCCCTTAGCCCTAAAAACGGTCTCAGCTTAAAAAATAAAAAATATTCCGTCGCACTCCACCGCGACAAAATTCATTCTAAAAACAAAATACATCCCCGTAAGAGCCGGTAAAAATGGCATCAGCCTCGATTCGAACAATGATCACGATCATGATTTCTGTCTCGGTTCCTGTTGGTTTCCATTTGAATTCATGGATTCCTTTCTTTAATGGCGGCCACAGGGACAATTCTGCCTTCCACAGCCGATTGGCTCGTTCGTGGTCAAAGATTTATCAAGTTTGCGGGACTTAACCACATTGGACCGATACATTGTTAAAACATCCGGTTAAAATAAATGTTTGCCTTAGATTCTTCCCCTCATAGTGATTTAGCTTTCCAAAGCAATTCCATCAAAATGAAAAAAATTATGCAACACCAACCTTCACCACCATATTTTATCATTTTAACGCATTCTTATTTATTAGTCAGTCTGTCTTGAGGTGTCCGCCTTTATGATACATTTTATTTTGAAAGTCAGAATACGAGCTTCTGTTCTGAGTTTGGCGAGCTTAACACTGTCGTGGTCATGAGGGCTGTAAAAACAGTGCGCTGGTGTGTTTTGCCACTGGGCCGGCGTGAGTGGCGCTACTGAGCAACAGATTTTGTTACTGAAGATCATCGCCTACAAAGTTGCTCACTTTACACAGTGCACCACCTAGCGCATTTAATGTTGCAATTGAAATTGTGCACCCGAGATGCATCGATCGGTTCTTTGTGTTGTTTTCATTCATTTAAATCACTCACATTCATTTGACCCCCGATTAATTTGGTGAGATTTAACAACGCTACGAATGTAGATAAGTAAACTGCATGCATGAATGAAATGGCTGTCTCAGTATGATCATCACAATTAGTCTTCAATGCTTGCTTTTATATTTGCAAACGGTTAAAGATTAGGTAAATAATGCTAATTACTTAATAATACGTGTGTCACGTCGCAGTGTTTACGAGTGGGATCTTGTAATTTCCCTGAAGATATCACTCAACCATGTATAAACTGTGTTGCACAGCAGAAATCAATTCAGCTGCTCACTGGTTTTTGCCACCACCTTCATTATTTGAGACAGTAAATTAGAATTTGTCTCTCATTTGTTTGTCACCAAGGGCGGCAATTATGCAAACACATTGTTTCTGGTGGAAGTTTTTGCTGGTTGGCCGGGAGGAGAGCCATGATAGGAATAAAAAATAATTGCAGGTATCTCTGGCCAGTTGTGTTTGCATGACTAATGTGCAAACTGTACCACGGAATCTGAATACAAGCAATTATTGCAGGGAAATACAAACTGTTCTAATTGTGTATTTATAACTCTATGGCACTGGGGAAATATCATTAATAATATTTTATTGAAAACTGCTATGCACAATCAATGCTGCAAAACTTTGAGCGACAGGAATGGGCTCATTGCTTTGCTCAAGGGTCCCTTGACAAAAGAAAGGATTTTTTAGCATATTGCCAGTTTATTATTATTATTATTATTATTATTATTATTATTATTATTATTAGTCTGCACAAAGGGTCATACTGTGCATCTCTTGTTCCAAAGCTTCAAATGAACCACAGGTTTAAATTACCCATGAAGTATCATTGGCAAGATACACTGGCGGCTTTGAACAATACAATACAAAACATCTTTATTTATATAGCGGTTTTACAATGGCTTTCGCCATAACAAAAGGCTTTACAAAAACATAAAATAACAATACAACAGAAAATATCACATGAAACAACGGCAATAACAAAAACATAATAAATGTGCATAAATGACAATGAAATTATTACTGCTTGACTTCATAAATGCGAACATCTACAATAAATGCCTCCACCATGTTCCCATAAACTAAAGCCGAGTAAGCTGATGCACGTTTTATTTTTACTAGTAACCTTTAAAGTGTATCCATGCCCGGATAGATCGGCCAGGTCAGAAAACAGCTGGGGAAATCTGGAAAGTGAAGAACAGTATGTCAAGAGATTCCAAGTATTTGCTGAAAAAAGATCAAATTTATCACTTGATGTTGACAACACCAACTGAATATATTTATGCCTTATCCTATGCACCCTAATCTGATCATCTGTCAATCACAGAGCTGACAGAGTCCATTCACACTCATTCTTTTTTTTTTTTGCACTGCGGAAGGAAGTGTTAGAAGCCGTGAAAAGGATGCACATAAAGTCCCAAGCCACTTTTACAACCAAATAAAGTGTTCAGCCACTACATTCAGTTGCAAACGTAGCAGCACGCGCTGTCTGAGTATGAATAGAACTGGTGCTTGCGAAATAAGCTCTCAATACAAAGAGTTCCAAAAAGGGGGGGGGGGGGGGGGATCTGATCTGAAGAAACATTCTACTTTGAAATGATGCGATGATTGAATGATGAAGGATCCTTCTTGGAATGATCCCGCTTAAATATGCGGCGTAAATGATGGCATCATGAGCACAATGCACAAACGGGAACTTTGTGCTCTCGTTGAGCAATCTCGGCGGTCTCACAATATCAGCTTTATGATCCCATCTGATCCTCGTTGAAGGATTGAGCAGCTTTCTCAAGCTTAAATCTCCCCGCAGGAAAATGAGTGGTAATCACTTACAGCGACTGTCATCCTTTATTTGCGCTGTACTTGATCTGTAAACAAATGATACTATCTAGTATGAGACTGTTTAACAGCCAGTTGTCTTTGCATGGAGAACTAATGCGTGTCGTAGATTGATATCATGTCTGCTGATTATCATTATCTCCATATCTCTGTTATCTTTAAACCGTGGAGAAATATACTAGCAGAACTCTAATATTGGAGAGCAAGACGACATAAGATCGTTTGGAGTTGGCAACTGATCCAAAACGTAAATAGTGGTACTTAACAATGTCAAATCTAGCCTAAAGTGCAAACTGGATGGAGTTTCCTTTTGTTTGTGTTTTTTAGACGGGCGGAGTTAGAAATGGGCGTTTGCGCCGTTGTGGGTGTGAACAATGACGACTTGTTTTCCAGCCAATCGAAACAGCTCCAGTCATTCTCTTTAAATTTAGCGCAGGAGAGCTACGTACATGTCCATGAGGTCTGTGCAGGAAACTTTCAGAAGATGTAAAGATGGCCACTGAGAAGTGGGGACTTGGAGACTGTGCATGAGTCCGTCTATTAAACCTCATGACAGTTTTAATTCGATTTTCCTTGAAATCGAATTGATCAGAAATGGACCCTTTCGCTCGGAGACCTAGTTGAAGAATTCCCAGGTCTAAGTAGTAATAACCCATTTTTAGCCTTGATGACAATACCAGCATGTTTGTTCAAATAAAGCCACCCACCTCCCCCTAAAATGCACATATACGTGTCGTTGACCTTTAAATTGAGCAGCGCCTGGTGAGAAATTCAATTCAAACAACCGGATTGTTGACTTGCCATTCGCAAGGTAACTCGAGCGCAATGCACGCAAATAAAAGGTTATTTATACGAGCGGGTGTATTTGATTGAAAAAGACCATTTGACATTTGCGTCAAAATATTAAATAATACCATGTGACACAAAAGCTTTCTAAAAGAGAAACTGACATAGAAGTTAAGAAGAAGTTGGATTTGTGTCAGATGACAAAAAAAAAGTGACCGACCGGCCTGCTACTATATCAAACGGTGTTAGCTGCTCTTTGTTCGCTCACCTCTTGTTAAAAATTGTGAAGTGCTTGTCAGCTCAGTTGGTCCAACAATGCATGAGGGGAGGGGGGGGGGTCTGGCGGTGGCAGAGGTTAGCACCACGTTCCCTCCATAAATGGAACTGAGGGGTTATAGTTGATGAGGTTCTGCCCCCCCCCCCCCCCACACACACACACACGGGAACATTCCAGTTCCACAAATACAAGCATTGCTGCTGTGCCTTTGTTGCAACGCTGACTGGACAAGAGAACGTCTGCAGGGCTGCTCCAAAAAGACCAAAGTCTTGCATCCCTGCTGCTAAATGATCTGACACACTTTTTCCTGCTGCAGTCTTTTCTCAAGTCCTTGTTGTCAGGCTGTTGCCACTCTTTCCTCCCACATTGCAAACAGATGGAGGGTGGCTGTATCATTTCCCCCCGCCCGACCCCAAAGAGATTAATACATTCAATATGAGCTGAAAGAAAATGTGCACTGCCACGCTGATAAAGTAGGCAGAGCACGAAGTTTCCCGAGATCTGAGAGAGAATGAATGAGATCATTGTCGGAATGACTCCCATCAAAAGCGGCAGTCAGCAAAAACATAAAACTGGCCTGCTATCAGGATTTCGGACCTGGGTGGCGGGCAACAACATGCCCAGCATTCCTCGGTGACACCACGCTTTGTCATCTTCTGGCACCGAGCCAGTCCAGAAAGGCGCCGCTTGCGCTTTATTTACGAATCGCTTGGATTGTCTGCCTGCACGATGCCGTCATTGTGAAATGACTTTTCCAGAAACACCATGATTAAAGCCGCGACTGGCGTCACGCGGCGAGCCACCTTGCAGCGGCTGCGATGAATTCCTCGCTTGCGGAACAATGTCGTTCTCTCCATATTACAAAAAAACATATGGACTCCCACACAGAATAAATTCTGGCTGTTTAGGAGGTGGGGGGTTGCTTTTGTGAGACAGAGAGCAATAGGGATGTCAAGAGTTCAACTCAAGGGCGTGTCGAGAGGGCGGGGAAAGGTTGCAGAAGGGCCGCTGATGTCACAGAGCCACGCAACAGGCCCGGCCGGCCACGGTTACGATTAGAGCGGCCTAATTGTTTAACTGGGAGTAAGATGGAGGATCCATAAAAATGGCTACCAACACATTGATTGCACAATAGATTGTACCGTATTTTCCGGACTATAAGGCGCATCTAAAAACCTAAAATTTTCTCAAAAGCCGACAGTGCGCCTTACAGTCCGGTGCCCCTTATATATGGACCAAATGTCTCAATTTAAACTGGCCCGAAGCATTGTGTCATGAAATCAATCACAAGTGGCCCGCTGAAGACTATGAATCATGAATCAAAAAGACTATGGATCATTATTTTGTGATTAGAAAGTAATTTGTTGCGTCTGAAGTTGAAATAAAAAAGATAACATGGAGAATGATTTGATTTGGATAACAAATCTGACATGATGCATTAATGGTGCGCCTTATAATCCGGTGCGCCTTATATAAGGACAAAGTTTTAAAATGGGCCATTCATTGAAGGTGCGCCTTCTAGTCCAATGCGCCTTATAGTCCGGGTAATACGGTAATTTTTTGAGGGGGGGGGGGGGGGGAAGCGGCATTAAAAGGTTCTGCTCATTATTAACACAGAATAAAATTGTCTACTGAATATAATGCATACAATTATATTGTGAACTATTGCCATCATCGCTCTCATTTGCTTAGCACAAACAGGTTGCGCCGAAGACACGGGCATCTCGGCTGCCGCCAGGGATGAACGATATCGCTCAGCGTGATGACTCGCAAATGCACGTGACTGGAAAAGCACGTGCCTACATGTGTGTTGGAAGATATTATCCACAGAGCAATATGCCATAACACTTTCAACATGCTCATACTGACACCGTGTTGCTCATGTATAATGCATATCTGGATGCTTGTGTGTTTTGTGTAGAGTTTTGTTCACATGAGCAACACGGCAAGATTTCACCAAACCATAATATTCACTTGACTCATTTGTTAGTCTATGCAAATGTTTTGATAATGTTTGGTATAGTTAATTTAGCTCATTTTTTTTTTCCAATAACATTTGTTTTCAATTTATTTTCAAACATCGGTATGGTCTTTATCGTCATCAAAACCACACAGCGGTTGACAATTGTAGATTTCACCCCGAAACGTTATTCTGGATTATTCAGGTCACGCTAACATCTCCAGTACAGTATCATCCATTGTAGCTGTGTTGACGTTTTGCTCAACGAGGGCATATTTGGTTGTATTCCGCCACCTCAACCTGCTCACACATGCAGGGTGCACGGATTGCTCCCTCTGGCTTTTTTTTCTCTGATTCATAGGGGAGAGAGAGATGACTGCCCCCTGGAAGATGTTTTGCATATTCATTTTTCTCTATCCATGTGGAAAATGCATCGGCGTACAGTATTTTCCATAGAAAACACAGCGTGCTTAACAAAACGGGACCTAAGGCCGAATGTGCAAAGTCTTGCGTGGCTTTCATACCGAAACACAACGTACAGCCAAATCCAGAAAAAGATTTATCAATCTGTGCGTGCAAGCACATTCCGTCAATGTTGGAATATCAGACTGTTTCCTCTTCACGTCTCCATATAAATATGTAAATTAATATAAACAGCGCTTGCCGGTGGAAATGATTACTCTCCGTGATCAAATAATCCGATTACCAAGCCATGAGTCACAAATGAAAAAAGAGGAAAATGTGAGCTGGACACCAGGCCTAAAAAATTATTTAATTAAATAAAATAATAATTAAGTTAATTATTAAATTTAATTAGTAAATTAATTAAAAAAATAAGAATAATTAAATGATATAATAATAATAATAAAATTATTTTTTTAAATATACATTTTTCGCTGTCCTGTGCAGTCAACAACAACCGAAAGGCAAGTGAGTGTGTGCCTCGCAAACACTCTTACGCTTCTACAGATTTATTGAATTTATATTTATATCCAATTACAATCACCTGTGTGTGTTAATTTTTCATCTGTATCGCTCTTATGTGCAGGTCACACTGAGAAATGACCTTTTTCACATTGGCCTTTTTCCAAGAATGCTACTGCAATCATAGATAATTACATTTTTATCTTCTCATTAAAGTATACAATAGTTGTCTGAACAAAAAGAATGCAGGAGGTGCACTTTTATTCTCTCTCCGCACATTGTGGCCGGAGTGCATGATTTTTGTTCGCCATAACACGCGGCATTACAAGGGGAAATGCAAATAAATCTATAATAAATAAATAATGTAAATATGCAAGTAAAACGGTGTTTTTTAAGCATTTGGCCTACATTATACCAATATGTTAAAAAATTAAGTAAATGTATTTATTTGTAATTTTATGCAACAGGCTTTTTACTTCTGTGAATATGCGTGAACATATTGATGAATATTATGACATACACTTAAAAGAGTTTGCTGCAACCGTACTTGGCCCAATTGGGATGAGAAAAATCCACTTTCAGCAATTGATGTACTTCCTGCCTGAAGCTCTTCAAATGACTGTTGTATGTTGATTTGGACATTCCCCTCAACGATGTCATCTTCCACATGCAGAATAGACTTTTGTCTTCAAGGTCACAAAAAAAAAAAAGAGAATTGGGCATTTCATGCAAGTCAACTTGCTCTCTCTCTTGTGTTGCACTGCTGGTGGGGGAATTAATGTCTGTGCCTCCGCTATCAAGAATTTCTCTGTGTATTGCGGCTCTAAGTGATACATGCCCCTACAGAAATATGCTTATTCAAGTTTGCATATATTATATTAGATTCATAGCGACATTATGTACTGTATATCCACATCCAGTGTACTTTTGATGGAGTAGATGAGCCCAACGTTGATTTTGGAATCAGTGTCCTTGACGTTGCTATGGGCATCGAAATGGAAACGCTCACGGTTCCCCAGCTCCATCCTAATCTGACCTTTACTCCATTGAGAGAGTTCAGAGCATCCTCAAGCAAAAGATCTATGAGCATGGGAGACAGTTGCAAAAAAAAAAAAATCTATGGAGGATGAGTAAGCTCACATCAAAGCAGCTAGCTGCTTTGGGAGGCGATTTTTGACGTCGGAGAAACAAATTCAAGTAAAAAAAAAAAATCTGAAACAAATTCAATAAATGCAATTGTGAAGCTGCTTAAAATTTAACTTGACCTATTAAAATATTTTGGATTGGAATAGCTGTTAAGTTTGAAAAAGGAAGGAAGGAAGGAAGGAAGGAAGGAAGGAAGGAAGGAAGGAAGGAAGGAAGGAAGGAAGGAAGGAAGGAAGGAAGGAAGGAAGGAAGGAAGGAAGGAAGGAAGGACAGGAGCCAGGAAGGAAGGACAGGAGCCAGGAAGGAAGGACAGGAGCCAGGAAGGAAGGACAGGAGCCAGGAAGGAAGGACAGGAGGGACAGGAGCCAGGAAGGAGGGACAGGAGCCAGGAAGGAAGGACAGGAGCCAGGAAGGAAGGACAGGAGCAAGGAAGGAAGGAAGGAAGGAAGGAAGGAAGGAAGGAAGGAAGGAAGGAAGGAAGGAAGGAAGGAAGGAAGGAAGGAAGGAAGGGAGTTTGACATACAGAATAAATGCAGTATATTTCGAATGTGTCATTGAATCAAGTCTCGCTCTCCAGTCATGTTTCGGCTGACAGTCGTTCGCTTGTGTTTGTACTAAATGAAGCTTTTGTGTCACTCCCCTCACAATATCAAGGCAAAATTAGATTTACATTTATTTACTCATTTTGCCCCCAACAACTGATTCGTCTCCCACGGCCAGCGGGTTTCATGCCAAGCTCATAGCATTTTCGTTCAGAAGACATCTAACTAACTTTATCCTGGAGCCAAATAAGTAGCTGCTTCCAGTTGAAGTTTCAGTCCATAAATGCACAACTAGGAGGAGGAGGAGGTGTCTGGAGAAGGCAAGAGAACAAGAGAAGGAAAAAAAAAAAAAATGCTGCACGCACACTGATGATGATGATGAAGAACAATGAAAAATGACAATGAGGCATGGCTTCAGCGGTGGAAAGGTCTTCCGGTTTTGGCAGCAATGAAATTAAAGCAGACAAACTGGTCAGGGCAGAAGACGTGGTTATCTTTTCTTCATTTTCCACTGTGCTCAACAATATAAGCAGCAAGAGCAGCACTTTTGAGCTGAAGTGAAGAAAGAGGCAATTTGGAAACGGAAAAAAGCTAACCAACACATCTTAATGACACTTGACAAATGAGAATCAAACTGGACTGGATTAACCCCTGTTCATAAATCAAGGCAAAGTGCAAACAGATACACGCTACATTGGTTTGGTCACTACTCCAGAACCGACCCAAATAGTACCAAATGAGCAAGCAATTTAAATCGTGCAAGTAAGCATGGTTTGTGTACTTTATTTTTTTTGTGTGTGGACATTTCTTTTCTAAAAGCACCTTTTTTTTTTTTTTTACTGTTCCCTCTGCCCTGTGTTGGATGAGACCGATGCTTTTTCCAGCACTTTTCATTTGCCAAGTAGCTTGGCAGAGGAATAATTACCTGTCTCTATGATCAATTACCTGATTACTCACTAGAGACACACAAGACATCTGAAGAGCTGCGTCTTGGGCTGTGTACCACACACACACACACACATGTAACTATCAACACTGTACGTCACAACGTGAGGTCATCAGGAGACAAACATGTATACATACATAAATATACTGCGTTAGCACTCTGGGTCTCGTCAATCGATACGTAGAAAATCGAACAGCGGTGAGAGTAGAGTCAAGGACACACTGACTGGTAGGCCATTAAAATACACAAAGATCATTAAGAACAATCCCTGACCTACATCAGTGCAACAAAGTCTCCCTGTGCAGGGTAAAATCATTTAAATGACCCTGCTAAGATGATAAATGTCATCCTGAGGAGAATGCACCAGGAGAAAATAAGCTTTGAACAAGAAGGAGATCATTCTCTGATATTCAGAGAGTGGAAAAGGTGAGCATATATTAAAAAAAATCTAAAACACAAACATCAGGGAGTGCCTACACGCAGACACCATTCTTTGAGCTGACCCCCCCTAAAAAAAAAACAGGCAGAAAATCAAACTTAAAGCTATCTAAAAAAAATATATATATAGATAGATAAAAATGTGCTCAAAATGAATTTATTGTGGGCCGAAAATAATGGTACCCTCAAAATTCCTGACACTCAGTATTTATATTTTGATCCCAGATTATTTAACCACATTGGCTGGCAAGTCGTGTTATAAACTAACCGACCGCCTTGTGTACAGTAAACAGCAGCGATGCCGCCAGGGATTTGAGGCGTCTGGAAAAAAATTCGAGCCCCTTCGTTCAGCGCCACAGATTGAAAATATAATTTTCATTTCTGTGCACTTTGAATCATCATTTCTTTTCTAGGACTTTTTGTGCCCGAGACTATAAGATAAAGAGTGAGTGGCAAAAAAAAAATGATATTCCTCCATAGTCCTTTGGAAGTGGAGATAGCACATTAGCATAATACAGGCTGTCTGTGTGCAATTTAAAATTCCCATTTACGTAGACTCCATTTCAATGCTAATCGATAAATCCGCTAAAGCGAGTTAGCAGCGTGCTCTGGGGCTCTCTGGCAGATATACACAGCTAATGATCTAGAAGTTCTCTAGCCATTGACCTTTTTCCAGTCCTTGCACGTGTCACTGCAAATAACAACAAAGTAGTGACTTGGCAGTGAGACAGTCCACTGCAGGCATCGCAGGGTGGGTTGCCACAATGGGCCACGTGAGAAAAGTTCAACCTCCCTGACAATACAAGGGGTTCTCATCCAATCTATTGGATCCGCAAAACCTTCCTTTGCAATATTAAAATGCGTTTATTATACCGTATTTTCTGCACTATAAGGCGCACCTTCAATGAATGGCCCATTTTAGAACTTTGTCCATATATAAGATATATACATTTGGCTCGCGGGCCGGACTTTGGACACGCCTGCTGTAGTGGCTCAATATTGGTCCATATATAAGGCGGTTTTTGAGAAAATTGGAGGTTTTTAGCTGCGCCTTATAGTGCGGAAAATACGGTAATTGATATTATGACATATTAATTGCTAAAGTAGCACATCTGCCATGAAGTCAAAATAATAGATGTGAATAAAAAATATAAATCAAAATGGGAATTTTAATGATCATAAACAGGATGGTGGAAAGAATTGACAGCTTCAGGGTTTACTTTAAACACAAACTGTTGATCCAAATAAACCAACGTACAAGATACACTATGAATTATTCATGAAATCTGTGTTTGATCAGCTACAATAAATTGTGAAGAATGAGTGGCAAGAAAGCTTAATGCCAAATAGAATAACAATACTCCGGAATTCATTGATTTGATTTGCCGTGTGAGCCTTTTCTGATCATTTTAGATTTTTCACAATTTCTTAATAATCTACCTGTTTGTAGCGAGTCTACATTTCCTGACAGCTCTTTTGATCACGCCGGGCATTTTCTCCGTACATGCCGCTGTCTACGTCATTTCAATTCCCATCATTTCAAAGTGATTGCTTTCATATGTGCACATCTTAACCAGACAGTCCCCATATTCTCCAATAAGCAACCTCACTATGATAGCGAAGCACACACGTGCCCGTGTGGCTCATATATAATCGTCGGGGTAGTGGTGTTCTACTAATGGAGGCTCTGCACGCTAACAGTGTGAGTCATTGCATTCCCACTGTGAAGGAGGTGATGCTTGATTATACAGAGATCCATGCAGGGGGAAGAGGAGAGGTGTGGCCATATGCCTTTTTTCTGGGAGCTTTCCACTCCCTTTCATTCCTGACAATGCAGTTACAGGCTGCCACTGGGATGGACAAAGTGAGGAGAAACAGAAAAAAGAGGAGAGAGGTCAGGAGAGGAGAGGAAAGGGCAGGTGAGATGGAGGAGGGGAGATATGAAACAAGTAAACAAGACAGGGAGGAGGATGATACTGGGAGATTTTATTTGATATTATTTGGTGATTTAAAAAAACAATTACCGTATTTTCTGGACTATAAGGCGCACCGGACTATAAGGCACACCTTCAATGAATGGCCCAGACAAATATTACTTTCAGACAGTGCTACCTAATAATTGTTTCCTCTTTGACAACCGAGCTGATGTTGCACGACTTCCCTAAGTCCATTTTTAATTCCTGCCACTGGGCCATCGGCGAAGACACTAGGTGCTTTGGATTGAGCATGCTGAGGAAGGAGACAGACAGAAGAGCGGGAACGCTGAATGATTGCACAAGCCAACCCAGCCATATAAACAACACATGCAGATTTCCCCCCCGGCACTGTTGGTTCTGCCTGATTATTTAACAGGAGCAACTGGAAGTGGTTGACATGGTTTCATGGGCTTTGTGCAGTGTGCACTCCTCAATTATGGATGGGAAAAGTGACACGGTGACAGCTGTAGCTCTCAGGGGGTCGGTCGGAGAGAGCGAAAAGCAAGAGAGTCACTCGTCCCTCTTTTAGCGGGGAAGACAGGAGACGGTCTTCGACGAAGATGTGACTGGCAGAAGAAGAAGAAAAAAAAAAAACCCTGCTCAAGCGCACATTTCCTCTCTCGCTTCTTGTTAAATTAAATATGCTCTGAAAATGACAAGAGGGTGGAGGTAATGAGGAAATTATTCAGAATTCTTGACATGCTTTAAATCAGATTATGTTCCTCCCTTGCTTCACCGGGCCTGCTTTAAAAGACGTAGAATGATCCACTCCTTGCTTCAGGCGGCCCTGCCTCCTACTCACACGCTCACAAACCCAGACAACGTTTTCAGTGATGTCAAAAAAAAAAAGCTTCAGTAAGACACAGAGCAGCAAGGAGAGGTGAATTATCCTCAGCTTTCTATGCAAAGCCAAACAGTAGGCTCGGTCGGACCTGCTGCCATCTTGTAGAATCATCACATCCAAATGCTGGAGGTGTGGAGTGCGGGCGGTGAACCAAAAGAGCGTGCGTGACTCACTGCCAGTTGCCCTGGCAAATAAAATGCATGTACAATTGCACTCAGAAATTTACATACATACATGTGCATGAATGTCATTTAATGACATGTTTAAAATGTTCTTTCAGATTTAAGATTTCTTCATTAAAATTCATATTCTTGTTAATATATTTTGTAATACCTAAATGTTTAAAAAAGTTTGAATTACGCATTCCGGGTGTTTACGAAACTACTGGAAACTTGAGGCATCCCACGTGTAGTTCCTCTAACAACCACTAGGGTTACCAAAGATTTTTATTACCGTATTTTCCGCCCTATAAGGCGCACCTAAAAACCTAAAATTTTCTCAAAAACCAACAGTGCGCCTTATAGTCCGGTGCGCCTTATATATGGACCAAATTCCTAAATTTAAACTGGCCCAAAGCATTGTGTCATGAAATCAATCATAAGTGGCCCGCTGAAGACTATGAATCATGAATCAAAAAGACTATGGATCATTATTTTATGATTATAAAGTAATTTGTTCCGTCTGAAGTTGAAATAAAAAAGATAAAATGGAGAATGATTTGATTTGGATTAAAAATCTGACATGATGCATTAATGGTGCGCCTTATAGTCCGGTGCGCCTTATATAAGGATAAAGTTTTAAAATGGGCCATTCATTGAAGGTGCGCCTTATAGTCCGGTGCGCCTTATAGGCCGGAAAATACGGTATATCCAACCTCGTTGCTTTTCTACATACTTATATCTTTATTTAGCAATAAGGACTCTTATGCTAACAGAGGCATATTTACAAGGGCACCCGTGCAATTACGTGACTATAATATTTATGCATACTTGAGTGGCTGAAAGGAGCTTATAGGAGGAAATACACATACTAGATACAGTCGGAGCTTGTAAATGTATAAGAGCAATCTTATCCTCCAATGTGGAGAAGAGTATCCGCATGCAATGACCTTGCGCCATGATCTATGGTAATATATGCAAATTAAGATCAGTGATTGCATAAATGAGGGCTTAAAATGTGTGTTTAGTGATATACAGTAAGTGAATGTGGGAAGTCGTCTTCATCGAGTCTCATGTGTGTGATTCTTTTTCCGCAAACACATCACGTAGGTTGAATTTTTTTTACTTCAGACCAATTGTGATAAAAGTGCTCCTTTGGCAGTGTCATGGCAATTTTCGTCATTATTTTTGACAACTTTGCAGTTGCTTGACACTTTCTGATGAACTACAAGTATACTTGTCTAAATTAGAGGACAGATATGTAAGATTATGTCATGTTTTTCATATGTCTCCAGCTGCCTAGCAAGGATTTAGAGAGAGAAGATGAATGGTTGTCAGCAGATGTCCAATATTGCAGATGCTCCAGGGGGCAAGAAACAGATGTGGATACAGTTTTGAGGCACCGGAAAAAAAAAAAAAAAAAAAAAAGGCTCTCTACAGACTATTTGAATACATTCAGTAATATGTTTGTTTCTAACACGTTTTTATCCAAGAGGTCGCCATCTTCCTTCCGCCTTGTAGTTATCTCTGTCTGCCCTTTTTTTTCGCTTGCAGGTGAAGCCGGAGGTCATTTATCATATTAATATTTTTGTGAGAACAGACTGAAGGAGCAAGGGCACAGACATATTTTATGTTTCACGTGAAGCATAAAGGGTGTTTGCTCTTTGCAAGGTTATCAACCTTTTTTTCCAACTAGGCTTTTATTATCCATTTAAATTGAGTGAAAGAATTTAACAATGATATCATCCAACAAAATGGTGTCAGGCCCTCCTCCATTTTGAAGCTTTTACTTACCGTAAATACCGAGACTTGTCATAATACAGTTTTTACACGACAGATCGTAAATAGTTGATTTTACCGCAATGTTTTATTCCGTTTCCTCGCGCGACGACAAATGAAGTGTCGTCCCAGTTCACAAATTGACGATGTGCAGAAAATGAAGTGTTTCTTGTTTTCATTGTGCGCCGTTTATGGGCAATATACAAAAACAAGATGTGTGAAAAGGGAGCAGCGGGGTATGCGTGTTAAAAGCCCTCCAATGTACCTGTGCGGCTGTGCAGCTTCTCTGCTGCATTGAACTCCCGCCATGGTTATTGTAATTAGCTTTTGGCAATCAACATAAGATTATCTGCTTAATGACTAGGGGGGGGGGGGGAGCAAAGTGTATCCATCCGTCCTCCTAGTGGAGGAGCTTTAGAGTGATCAAACACACGGCATCATTAAGAATCCTGCTTTACAAATTAGCACTGAAGATAATCAAGTTGAGGTCCACTGGGACAGAAGCTTTTTTTTTAACAACATATTTAATTATTAATGCAACTTTTATTGACTTCCTGCATATATTTGGGGTTCACTTGTTTTCCATAGATATTTCATCAAGAACCAAAAGAGTTTAACTCCTTGAAATTGAGTGAAAAGTGTTGGAAAAAAAAAAACGTATTATGATGTTAACGCTCATTTTTATTCGTATTAGGAACGTGTATGTCCCCTCCAAAGTCATCTGCATGCCAATCGTGCAATAAAACCGCTTTCTTGCAGTAGTGGCTTGACAGCTTGGGTGTTAAATGCACCTTGTTATCATGATTTAAAGCAAAGGTAGAGGATGGCGTGCACCCATCGGGACCTTGGGATAGATAGGACAGTGAGGGAGAGCGTATGAGGCACACACACACACACATTGGGTCTATCCAGAAAGTGTATATCAGACAGAGCTCAGGCTCATTTGCATTCTCCACAGACTGAGAGCAGCAGCATCACCACCGCCACCGTGCCCCGAGGGAGCTGCTGCTGATGCTGCTGCTCTCGCCCTCTAAGAGGAGACGCCCAGGCTGCTCTGCTGATGAGCAAGCGTGATGGGACTAAACCCAAACACAAAAACAGATAAGGGCAACCGGGGTAATGTGTTTTGATGGAGAATATGGATTCTTGAATGAATGCAGTCTAAATAGGGCGCGAAAAGTGACAAAACACTTGGCATTCAGATGTTCTAAAACTTTTGGCCGCATGAGGGAAAAAAATGGTAAAGCGTTCTAGCCTGCTGAAAGAAAAGCTGACATGATTAATAACTTTCATTTTCTCCGATGGTTTTGATCTCGACTACACATAGAAAAGAATTGTCATCAGTGTTCCAATACTTTTGGAGGAAGGTAAACAAAAACATCCAAAACTGAAATATTTTTTGATCATCCAATTCAATAAAAAAGAAAAGTTAAAAAAATCATTTTACGAACACCAACATCTTAAAAGTGAATTAAATACAGCTGAATTCTTTCCTGAAGGACAAACAACTACAAATCCAATGTGGACTACACTAACGACAAAGCAACTCCGAGTTCAACCTTCTAAACGATGACGAATGATCTCCAACAAACAAATGAGCCGGTTAATTAAATGGGCTTTTCCAAACTTGCTGATGAATTAACCCTAAAAATAGTCATGCTAAATTATTATTTGTCATCTGGAATATTGTGACCCACAAGGCTGACAATTTGATTGAACTTTTTAACCAAATCTTTTTTCTTTCCTTTATATCAAATGTACTGCACATTCTTTCTACCTTCCAAACCGCAGAGCTCGCTTAAGAGCTCATCACGCAAGGTCAAACCGTGAAATCCAGAGTGTTAAGGTGAAAACACTGCAGAGCAGCCCTGAAGTCTGGACAGGAAGGTATTAGGTTAAGTCCTGGCACGGAAACACACAGGAACGTGGAGTCAGATGCCAAGCACAGTTGTGGATGCTCCCATTTCTGCAGAGCCCCGCTGGGCCTCACAATATTCGTGTGCTACTGTAATTAAACACGGACCACCCGTACACACACACACACACATACGCGCGTGCTAATTGCAGGCAGGGGGCATTCTAATCATTATAGGCTAAATTAAAGCAATCAATTGAAAGGGGAGACCAGCAGAGAGGAATCCATTCATGGTTCTCCTCGCCCCGCACACCGACATGTGTCATCCATTTAATCGCACAAAACCTTTGCTATTTAGGACACCAGCACCCTTTTAATCACCTTGATAGTTCTCTAGTAGCGTGCACATAAAAAAGACACACACAAACAAATGTCAGCTAATCCCGCAGCAACAAAAAGTCCTTGGCTGACATGACTACATTGCTGTGCACATCTGCAAGACATTTTCTCTCCTCCTCGGTTTTCTCAGACGGAGCTAAATGTCCTTATAAATGGGGCAGGTAATCTTCTGTTTTTGCCAAAATCTGCTTCTTCATCCATACAGCTTGGTCGTAGGGGAACGCCAATGTATGAGCGGATCCAATTCCAACATTCCTGGCATTTACATCATGTTCCCTGTCACCAGGGAGCTCTCGCTTGCCCACTTCCACCCAGCTTGGGATTTATTAGGAATGGTGCTCCAGCACTGGCTTATGGTGTAGAAACAGAAAACATTGTGATCATGAATTCATTTTGAGGCCTTGTTAACACTGCCGTGTTCCCGGTAAGCAGGTGGTTTTATTTAGAGGAGAGTTTCAGAGAACAGAACATTAAGGAGCTCTAAATCACTAAGATCTGTCGCTATTGGATGCCATTACCCAAACCATTGAATTCACTCCCCGAAGCATTTGACATTGTGACGGTAAATCAATGTTTCAGGTCATGAGCTTAGAGATGAACAAAGGAACAAGATATGAGCATTGATGGGATAGTGAGGAGGAAGGAAACGCCATGGCAAATAAAACAAGCTCGGTCCATCCTGCAAACACTGATCACATGGACAAGTGAGCAGATGGCTTTTTTTTTTACCCCTCTCATGTCAAGTCATTGTTCATTTGGTGAGATGGCTTTCAAATGTTATCATACAGCGCCACCTGCTGGATGATATAAATCCTGTCCAACATGTTTTAAAAGTGTTTTTGATTTGATTTTGTGCATTTTCAGAGCGCTTCCTGGGGATCAGAGGGATTACATATTGTTCAAAGGTAAAATTGGGCAGGATAAAAGTACATAAGAATTTCCAACATATTAAATATAGACTATTATTCTACTTTCCCATTATTACTAATATAATATACATATTTGTCAGACTGCAAAAACCCTGTTGAACCTCTTCAGCTTCTCTTTGAGCTCTTCCGGTAAAATGAGAAAATATCATTCTACTCTAGCAACCATTATTGCTTTGATTTTTTCCCATCATCAAAAACAACTTTATTCAAACTAAAAATCTTTAGAAACCATGAAATCATTATCTTTCGCCAACACTGCCACTTGAAATTGAAACATGCGTGTCTACAAATAGACCGCTAGGTGGCAGTAACGTAACACAAAAGAAACTACGGAAGAAAAATGCAGTGACGTCATATCCGGCTTTATGGCTGAGCTGGAAAGTCAACATCTTAAGTATTTTCCCTTTTGCTGATGTTTCGCTTGACGTTTCGGCGTTCTCGTTAAATGGCGACTAAAGTGTTACAATGAAACTTCGATTGCAGAATGACAGGTGAGTGGACATACTCGTCGCTGCTCAAGTGGCCTATCACAAAACATCTGCGAGCTAATGCTAACATTTATCTGTCATCAGCTGTCAAACTCCCCAGGTATAAAGAAATACACAAATAGTAATAATTCATCTTCCTGGCTTGTGTTTGTTGTTTTGATTCCTGAAATACAACATCTCCGTTTTGTAGCCAAATTATGTGTGACTAGTAAGCTCTTGTGTGACAACATGGCTACTAAACGTACAATAAATCTCAACATATTCTATAATAATTATAACAGTTATAATAATAAAAAGAGGCCATTATTACACTTGTGCTCCCCCAGGTGCCTTAATAACATGGTTGTGACATAGTTGTAGCAAAAGTACCCAAATGGTTAGAATTTTGAGTATACTTATCACACGCCCTCCTCTTCTCTTGCTGAAATCAGCCCACTTTTAGGGGCTCTTCCATGCAAGTGAGCAATCTGTTCTAAAGAGTAGCATACTGGGAAGGGGAAGTTGTTTACTCAGATGGAGAGTTGAAGAAGTTGAGAAAAGTTTTTCTTTTGTGCCCAGAAGAGCTGTGAAAGTGAGGGAGTCATCAACTGTCATGCAGCCTATTTCCAGCCAGGAGGGCACTCACGTGAGAAATGGTTTGTCCCTTACTCTGCAAGCAGAGCTTCCCAGCAGGACCACGCTTCCTGGTGCTGCGGGCTCCGACACCGGTGAGGTGCACGTAGCCATGAGCGGCGGCACACCGAGCGATTCCGCCTCGGCTAGGAGGTCCAGAGTCAACCCTCACGGCCACTCCCATTCCCATGGGCCTACTCGCGGGCAGCGACGCCCCGCTTCCGATGCCGACCAGACAGACCCCGGAGACCCGGACTCTGGAGAGCCCAGTAGCTCTCTTTCGGAGCTCCGCTGCTTGTTTCGCTGGCTTCAAAAGAGTCTTCCTTTTCTCGTCATTTTGAGCGCCAAATTGGTCATCCAGCATGCGTTAGGTGAGTGTAAACAGACTCACAGGTCTGAGTGGACAAGACCAATTTTGGCTGACTAGGGTTGCAAAGCGATTTTGAAATTCAGCTACGTTTCTATGGGTATAATCCAAATTGGGAAGTTTCCTTGGGAATCAAGGGTAAATTAATACATTACAGTGAAGCATAATTAGGGCCTGACCAATTAATCATGGAATTAAAACATTTCCATCACCGATTAGTTTGCAGATTAAATCATGCAGTTCGTATTTAACTGGCTTACGTAATGACTTTTCTTTCACAAGGGCTCGCTGTTGGTGTTGGCCTCTTCATGACTTTTTTCTACGTGAATAAAAGCATCCAAGCCCAAGTGTTTCTTCAGGTAAGAGCTCGTTCATTCCAAAAGGAGCGAGTAGAATCATGCTTGCTTGGAAAGGATGGTCACAAATGTTTTGTCCTCAGGGCCGCCATGCAAAGCTACATTGTGGATGGCTGCTCCTGCTCCTGATCTCCTCCACCCTCCTGCTTTACTACACCTTCCTCTCTCAGGCGCTTTACAACTGGTAATGTCTGCGGATGGGCAACGACTGTTGTGCATATTTTAATCATTGCCGTTTTTTGATCCTCAGCCTCGTGTTCCTCAGTCCGACTATTGAACCTCTGGGATTCTGGGAGGTCCTGTGGGCAGTTGGCATCACCAACTTTGTCATCAAATTCCTCTTTATGGGGATCAAGTGCCTTGTCTTGCTGCCGCCTCCTTCGCTGCTCAACTACAGAGCACAGGTGAGAGCAACCGATTCTTTTCTTTGGGCTGATAAACTCTTGGCCAAAGTCAGCTGGGATTGGTCCAATCATCATTTCGTGCGCAGGGACGCTGGCTGCTGCTAAGCGAGGAGCTGGCTCAGGTCCACCAGGCCGTGGCGCCCGTGCCGCTCTGGTTCCGCTACCTGGTCACCTACCAAGAAGCCGACGGCGCCCCGGCGCTCACTGTCGGCATTTTGCTGGCTCTGCTCTACCTCATTCTGAAGGTACGAGATTGAGCAAAACCAAACAAGATGTCATCTTCTCGTTATTCGTTCTTTCTCTTGCAGCTTTTGGGATTGTACGAACAGTGGACGTCTTTACTGAAAAGCGTGAGGGTCTTTCTTAAGAGCGAGGTCAGTTGAGCGAGTTGATGGACCCCAATTAAATATTGTCCCACCTCTCGCCCCAAGTGCTGCTTGTACTGAATGGAGTGTTATTCTTTTCAGCATACAGGGACCGCGGCCACGAGGAGTCAGTGCATGGAGGCTGGAGACGTGTGTCCCATTTGTCAGGGAGAGTACAGGGACCCTCAGGCTCTCATCTGCCAGGTAAAACATTCGTCATTGCGATCCTTTAGTTATACAAAGATAGGTACGAGCCTCAACTGATAAGACTAAGAAGCATGTGAAAGATCAAAATAAATTGTACCGCTGTCCGACTACGCAGCACATATTCTGTGACGAGTGCATCGCTCTATGGTTCAACCGGGAGAAAAGCTGCCCCCTCTGCCGAACAGTGATCACGGAAAAGGTGTACAAGTGGAGGGATGGAGCCACATCCCCTCACCTGCAGATTTACTGATCACACACGTTTGGGAGCGTGAATGAATGTGACTACGTTTGATTGTCAAATGTGTGCAACACTGGTCAGGTAATTTTATGAAGCCACCCATTGTCATTAAATTCAAAGTTATTCTGTAGTTTGTTCATATCCTGAAGTATACCCCCCCCCCCATTTCACTTGTTTTTGCATTGTACTGTATTTTTTGTCATATGCCTGCATGTTGCCCTTCTCCCAAATTATTCTTCTATTGTAAATACAAGAAAATATTTTTCAACAATTTGCAGGAAGTCAGGTTTCTAGAGATTATGTAAAAAAAAAAATAATGATAATTTTTTATCCAGCATTCATGTCAGTTGGGAGGTAACAAAAAGTGTATGAACCTCTGACCGACTGCTGTAGACTCTTTCGTCTTTAAGGTTTAAAGTTCATTTGAGACTGCAGGCAAATTGCACACTGCAATGCCGTTGGACGAGGTTCTACTAGACCCAACAGCAGCCTGTATCAGGCACAATGGACACATGAATTCTAAAATTTATATTTTTCTAGCTCATACCCTAAAATGGGTACAGCTAAGTTCATAAAATTTTACACGTTTTTTTGAATATTTTTACCGAGATGAAGTAGCTTCCGAGTAAAAACACCAAAGAACCTATTAGACCCTTCTACTGTGACGTCACGTTTGCACGATGTGTGCTAAGGCGAATCCTTCATTGATGTATTACAAGACAAGTTCATCTGGAAACAAACAATTTAATGAATCAAGTTTTATAACATTAAAGTAATGGTCAAAGTAGATTGTAAACCAAAAGCAACGTACCTTTGCTTTTCCCGTTCGAATAAGACTCCAGGCTCTTGTCCTTCCAAATGTTGGCATTCTTCTTTACAATAAAATAATTTGTCATGTTGTTTTTGCTCACTTTATGTAAAACTGGCTTCATTTGACTGGTCTCAAAGTTTTATCCAACAAGTTGTAGTAGTAGGTGTTTCCCCGAGGGCTCTCCCTCAAACCAATTTAAGTTTTTTCTAAGAATTGGCTTCCAATTTGGACTTGTAATGGACAAGTGTGCCTAGTTTGTAATTATTGCATGCATGTCCTTTGCATTGTGGGTAAAATGACGTCTGGGAGAAGGACCTAATATATTTTACTTAATGAAATAAAACCTCTTCTCTTGTCCATTTCACTCCAAGAACTATCCTAATAAAATGCATTTGAAAAAGTTACCTTGTATTTGTTTGTTGTATTCTTTAAACATGACAAGATATGGCGTCCTCTGCTGTCTAAATTTGAATTTGCCTGATAAAAAAAACATTACACAATTATAACCAGTAGATGGCAGCAAAAACTCTTAAAACGTGAAAGACGTTTCCAAACATTTTTATAATTATGTATTGTACAGTGGAATAACCCCCCCCCACACAGATTTTTAAGACTTTATTAATAACTCAAGCTACAACAAAACTGTTATTGCTTGTCAAATACATACACCCCCAAAAAAATAATTATTCACGGACTTAAGATAAGATACAAATAAGCATTCATGAACATAAAATCCATACATACTTGCTGTCAATCGCTGCCTTCTTACTTCACAATCCTTGGACGAAGATGTTATAATGGTTATTTCCTATTCAAAAAATAAATTGTTCAAAGCTAGTGGATGAATAATTTACACAAAAATGTCATCAAAATAAATAAAAACGTAATTTTCCTTCAATTGAATTTAAGCACATGTCTAGGTTTAAAACTTATTACTATTATTATTTTATTATTAAATTAGTAAAGACATTTGTTTCGGGAGTCATTCCAGTCAGACTCAATTGTTTCGATTTATAATTATTCAAATTTATTTTGATTTGTGTTTTTCTTGCGTTACTTGTCGAATTTCAAATGCTGTGATTTAATGCACAATATGTCGACTACAATATGCGAAGCAGTTAACAAGCTATCTCTGTGAAAAATGTTTTGTAAATAAAATGTACTACCTATCACTATCAGAGGACTACCATCATGTGTAATGTTCTGAACTCAACCATCCGAGGCAGATGGCCACCCAACAATGACTTGAAGGTTTCTTCATGAAAACATGTTCTTGCTCAGATGTGATTGTTCTCTTTAAGAGGCTTGACCCTGGACCTGGTCCATATATAAGTCCCTTGACGTATCAAATAAATGTAATCATTTCTGCCCATGAGTCAGCAGGACATCTCAGCAGTGGCTCAATCCAAAACACTCCAGTTGAAATCTCAAACAATGCTTCAGTTTCAGACCTTGGCTTCATGTCATTGCTTTTTTAGCCCTCAGCGTGTGTGAGAGTACAGCCTTTTTTTTTTTCGAGTTAACGACTCGTTTTATATGATTGAGCCATAATCAAAATCTGCCAGGAAGTCGGAAGGAGAATTTAAGAGTCGACAGGTTTACAAGGGAGGTGATTCTCACGCACCAAACTGACATTGTAATTACTCATTCAAGGAATCTATATAAATTCTTGATGCTATTGACATTCCAGGCTATGACGCATATGGCTGAAGCATATTTGTGCAATGACATCACGCCATGAAGCATTTATTCTAAAAGGTTTATTCCTGCTTGAGTTTTAAGCGAGCTTAGATTGGAGGGTAGCGCTCTTATAAAATAGGTCAAACTCAAGGTGTGTGTGTGTGTGTGTGTGTCAGGTACATAGTTGGTTTTCTACGCCCACTCGGTTGCCTCATTGTTCCCTAATCTCACTGGTTTTCACGTCCCGTGTGTTCAGGACACACCTGAGTGACGCAGGTTCCTTGGCAATACTCCTGGAATAACAAAAGAACGAAGGAGAAATGAAGAAGCAACGTCAGGCTTCACTTGGGCCTTCTTTCCGTTTGGTTATCAAGCGGAGGCGCACCTTTTGTGTTTAGCTAATGATATAATCAACATTTGTGAGTCATCGTAACCTAACAAGGGATGTTTAAACATTCATATTAAGGTATCAAGAGTGACAAACAAGACGCAACAAACCGATGCTTCCCAACCCTTGTTGAGTCACGGCACACATTTAACATGTTTAAAAAAAAAAAAAAAAATAGAAAAGTCTCTCAACACGCCACCAAATATATGTGTCATGAAAAGTGGATACTCATGACAAGGTATAATTATGTACTTTCTGCTATCATATTAAGGGAGAATATTTTTGAAATTGTTCACTCGTTTACTACATTGCTGACAGATGAACAAAGATACGTTCATGGTAGGAAAGAAATCTTACCAATTAGAAATTTCCGTCACCACGCACGGTTTACTCACACACACCCATGCTGAGAATCACTGCAAAAAAAGGGGGGAAAAAAACGAATTCAACTTTATTTGAAAGTTAAAAAAAAGAAGAAAAAAGTCATGGGACACTCACTCGTGATATTCTAAACAAGCTCTGTGTGAAATATTTTTGTTTTGACCTGACTGGAAATTACAATTTACATTTGGAATTATTATTGGAATTATTAACAGACAGTCAACCAAAAATACGTGTAAAGAGTAAATAAATATAAATAAAAAAAAGTAAATATATTTAAATAAATATATAGACCTATATATATATATATATATATATATATATAAAACTGTATACATACACACACACACACATAATCTGTATTTTCCCTCAAGAAGGGAACTCAAGAACAAATGTTAACACCATCATTTAGAAATCCAATATTGACTTGTTTTATGCAGAAGCAGGAAACCTTCAGGTGAAGTATGTGTCATTGTCAGCAGTTAAATATTTACATTTGCATATGTTAACGAAGAACAGACAAAGTTATAAAACAACGGTAAGTCAGACTGCTTCAACATATTTCGGTAGTTTACAAATAGTACGAAAACAACTTCGGAATTACTCATAGATAAGAGAAAGGACCTTTGATTCAGGGATATTAAAAAGTGCCCTGCACGTTAACAGTTAATTCAGCGAAAACCGAATCAAGAGAAGGCTAAAACGTGACTTGTTCTGAGGTCACAAGAGTATTTTAGCATGTCTCAGACTGCGAGACTCCAAGAGCACATGGGGAGAGTGAGTGGGTCAGTGTGCCAACAATTCAAATCAAGTTCAAATTAGTATACCGTAAATGTACGCTACTGATAAGTGAACCATGTTACGTTTTGCTCACTGTTTGTTGCACACAGAAATACTGTATATTTTTATTCAAATAAACATAAAAAAAAAATAACCGAGTTAAGATATCTTTTAATCTAATACGTTGTAAAGCATTTTTTATTTTTTTTTACTACTTTTTATGGTGTGTCAAAGTCAAGTGGTGTGATACTAACATGTTTGAAGAAAGCATAAGTGCTCTAAACAAGATTTAGCTTGCAATCCAAAATGGAGATGATGTCAGCGTGGAGCGAGCAAATCAGTAATGTGATAAGCGCTTGAATGTGAAACATTAGATGTGACTATCTAAGTGGTGATAGATCCTCCTCGTCCTCTCTTGGCTGACATGTGAGAATCTTGAGAGGCTTCAGGGTCACCCACCGTCTGGCTCTGTGTGGTCAACGCTTGAAGCAAAATCAAAAAGACACTTTTTTTTTTTTTTTGAGTATGCTTTATTAGAAGTAAAAAAATAAATAAAAATACAGCCTTCAGCAATAATTCAAGTACAGACAGTAGTGCAACATGCTTTTACAGAATATAAAGCGGATCAAATGTGGACATACTTAGGGCCGAGGGAGGCTCATCACAAAAGAAAAGCCGTCCAACGTGCTTTTATGATCAGAAAAAGTCTGCTTGAAAATAAATCACCAGAGATTGACTGACTTTTTCGCCTTTCTCCAAAATGCCCCCTTAAAAGTTGTCCCGATAGTGTGTAAAAAAAAAAAAAAAAAAAAAACCATTTAGCAAGAGTAGCGAGTTGAGGACAGGGAAGTGTAAAAGGGAAGAGTGCGTGCGTACTACACTGTCACAATAGCGTGTGTTGCAACCATGCGTGTGCGCTGTCTGGAAATTCAAGAGCACGCAGTCGGCTCACAAACGCACAAATGACCCGAGTTCATCTGCGCTCGCGCACATGAATGCATTCGAGTTGGGGCAAATCGATCAAAGCATCATTTGCATGCTTGACGGACGGTTGGGATAAAGGGAAGTATCACGGTAGCGCACCCACCCTGAAATGGGAACTGAGACAAAGAGAGGAGTAGTATGACGAGGAGGAGGAGGACATAACAGGATGCTGGTCAGATGAAAGAGCCCGGAATGTCAGACAGCCTACAGACTGTTGTCGCCTTGTAATCTTAACAGCCAACACCAGTCTGATAAGCTATGTGACAGGCCGGGAGAGTGACCAGCGCACGCCGATGACGCCCCCGACGGAACAAAAGACGAATAATCCCACTTACCGCGGCAACGTCGGGTGGCGAGCCGGATCCCCGGCGCAGGCTTCAGCCCGTCCAACAGTACCGCTCTGTTTCCAATCTACTCGAGTGATTCGTCTCTTGGCGCTGCGAGCGAAGGCAGTGCAACGGGTTCATTGGCGGGTTCAGCTGAGGTAACGGCACAGACGCTTTTCACTGTGCGCTCGATTGAGGCTTTTTTTTTTTCCTCCCCTACCTCCCTCCCTCCCTCCCTACCTCCCTCCTCCTCGCCTTTCTCGCTTGTGCCGGCTCGAGCGCCTGCTGCGCTCAATCCGGCGCAGCGTGGCGGCGGTACACAAGAAAATAGAACCCTTCACCGACACGTACGAGAAACAAAAATAGACACGCGCGAAAAAAAGGCATTTTCGATGAATGCCGAGCGCAAGGTTACAGTCGTCGTGCGGGGGGTCAAAGGTTACCAGAGAAGCACTTACCGGTAGCTCCATGCACAATCCAGAGATAAAAGGCGGCACGCATGCAACCACGATACATCAATACTGCTAGCTGACTCATGCTCCCTTCCCGCGGGCACAAGAATAAGGGCAGACAAAAAGGGGCGACACGGGGGCCGTGTTTTATCATTTGGGCTAGGAAGGCGGCGAGACGAGCGCCAGGAGAGGCGCGCGGCGTGGTCCCGAACAATAACGCCGTCACGGCAGCTCGTGAAACTACTCGGGCTCAGCGGAAAATGACAGAAGTGGAAAAGAATGAATCAACTCCCAGCAGTTCTAGGAACAACACAGCAGCTCGAACGCACTCACGAGCACGAGCGGCAAAGTCCAGACGCAACTTGAAAGTCGGAAAGCCTCCGTGGCGAGGTGATCCTCGGCTCCGATGACATCGCAACGCGGCCACCATCCAGCCCTCCGCGGAAAGACCACGAGTTGGCCCCTGTTGCCGTAAACCGGCGAGCCATCTAGCTCTGTGTGCGGGACAGATAAAGATCAGGGGTAATAAAACACGTCGCAACCCCCACCGTCCTCCCTCTGAACGCCCCTGCTGACCCCAGCGCGAGTAAAATTGCCTCGCCGCTCTCCTGTAACTGCGTCGGGCTCGAGTTACAAGAAAAAAGGAACATTGTTCTTGAAACTCCTTAATCTGTCTTTATGCCACTTAAAGTCTTTCCTTCTTCCCATTCCACGTAAGCCCAGAAAAAAAAAAAAAATCTTGTTCTCAATGAATGAACAGAGTGAAAGGGGGGAGAAAAAAAAAATAGAGATGGAAAAGACATGGGCTAGAGCTGCAACTGGCTTTTTGTTCCAGACAGGGAGGTTTTGATAGATTGTCACTAGTGGAAGGGGGGGGGGGGGGGGCGTGTGTGTGTGGGGGGGGGGGGGGGGTGCTCGCTACCCCCGCCCCAGTCTACAGTCAGTGCTGAGTTCAGGCGGGGCATAGAGTGCAATTGCGCATGTGAGACACACAGGGGAGTGACCACACTCACGCACGCACTCACATGCTCCCAATTGGTAAGATGGAGCATGAGTCAGCACGCTACAGTTGTACACTTCAATACTGACGGGAGCCAGACCCCACAGTGGCCCCTCTCCATCGCCCCCACCCCTCACGCTCCCCTCCAGCCCGCCCAGTGCAGCGTCTAAACAAGCCGCTGTGATCCAGCTGACAACTAATAAACGCTATCGATAACATCTGATTATCTTTCCGACGTGTCCATGAGGTTCGTTTGGAAAAGGAACAGAACTGGCAATGTGCAAAGAAGGAGGAGGAGGAGGAGAAAGAAGAAGAAAGGAGCAAAAAAGACACAAGTGGAGAGAGGGAGCGTGCGTGAAAGAGGCAAAAGTGAGGGGGCAACATTCCTTCCTCGGTGCGCACATGTGAATGAATAGAGGCAGTGAGCTGGGGGGGTTTTGGGGGTAAGGTGGGGAGGGAGGGAAGGGGAGGGTCTGAGGCCCCTGTACTTACAATTGGGATCCTCTCTCCGGTGCAGCTTGGCCCTCCGGGGGCCTCTCAGCGCTCCCCTGAAGGAAGGCGCGCTGCAGTGCCGCACCCAGCATAGGAGCAAGTCTGCAACCACCGACACTCGGGAGGAAGCGGGGGAGGAGGGGGAGGTATGGAGGGGGGGGGGGGGCACAAATCACGTCACATCTTTGTTACTCACCGGCCCAAGGGCAGCCACAAAGGGGAGGCACGCTGTCCTAGCCGTCGGTCTCGGCGGCTTCCATGTGGAGGAAGACGAGGGGGCAACGAGTGCAGCCCCATCCCATCGCCGCGCGCGCACTGACACAAAGACACACACATGTACAATAGAAAATAAAGCAACATCACAAATTCAAAAAAAAAAAAAGGAAAATGAAAGTTGTCTGGTCTTCAGATGGCGCCTGCGACAGCTGTAGTCGGCCAGATTCTCCCACTCCTCGCTCAGCTTCCTCCCGCTCTCTCGCTCACACACACTCACTCACGGATGAACCCGTTCAACTCCCTCGCAGTGCCGCCTCTGCCGCTGCAGCGAGGAGAAATGAATGACTTCTCAGAACTCTCACATTTATCACAGGCGGTTCCTGTAAGAACTGGTTTCAGCCAATTAATGGGGAAGTGAGTCGTACCGAGCTGTGTCATCACTGGCTGAAACCTAGAGGGGGTGGCCCGCGGGGGGGAGGGTGCTCTTGTAAGACGGCCCATATTAGGAAACCCTTTACAACATTCAGCCATCAAGTACAGGCTCACTACACTCCCTCACCATTGTCATAAAAAAAAAAAAAACGCCGTAAGAAGCTGCGGAGAATTCCCTCGAATCATCGGCCCATCCCTGAGATGCAGTTAGTGACTAATCAATAAACAAATAGATCCTTAAGACAAGCTCTGAGGCTATCTACATGGCTTCCATCTTTTGTTCCTTCCCTGCCAGCAGTAGAAGCATCAACCATTCTATACGGCAAATCTGCGTGGGCAGTGGCGTCACAAACGGTTGACTTTCAGGCTGATAACTTTCTCTTGAAGGAGGCAACTCATTTCCGTCCCTTCCCACGTCCTCCAACACGCACAAACGTCATATAACTCAACTTTATAAATAGAGCACTTTCAAAAAAAAAAAAAAAAAAAAAAAAACCACACCAGGTAGTAATTCTAACATTTCACAAAAGAACACAAAGAATCAACAGTGCAAGTGAACCTCGGCCCGCCCGACGTCAACAAATTCCTGGGATCTTCACACAAACTAAAACAAAAACTCACATCAGCCAAACTGAAATTTAGCCAAGCACAAATAAGATGATAAAACAAGTGTGAAATACAACAGCGAAGCGGACGGCGAAGAACAAAGAGCTGGAGAAAGGCTTTTCAGAAACGGCGGGCGACTCATCGCCGACTCGATGAGCAAGACTGAGTCATGAGCTCGGCCATATTCGTCAGTTAACGCCGCGAAAAAATGCTCAGTCTCTAAGTTGATCATGCCCAAGGAGCCACAGGACCACCAAAAAAAAGATTTGGAGCCTTTTTGTTTTTTGTATGGGAAATATACTTCAAGCTACTTTAGTGGATATAAAAATATGGGATTCAATGTTCAATGCTAACCTGTGAGTAGGACTGATCTTGGGAAAATGTCTCTTTCTGTCATTTCTTTATTTGCATAACTTGATGTACATACCGTTGAGCTTTAAGTGTTGTAAAGGTTGCATTCCAAGTTTGCAATTGCTGAGCAAAATTGAGAACGTAAGAGAAGAAATGGTCGTCTTGTGGTAGTCAGAAGATGGAATTTGGATATGAGCTATTTCCAGCAGCCACTGATCAAAGTAACAGGTTTCGTCAAAAACCCGAGCTCTGACTGACAATACAGCCAAAAAGCTAACTAGAGCAGTTCAAAAAAAAAAAAGATTGTGTAACATTAGGAAGAAATCTGTAAGGCAAAATTAAAATATTTGTTGTAACTATATCATATTAAAAAATATCCCATCCTATATTAATGGTGATTTACAATATATGAGTCATGATGTGTATTATGATTATACGGTATATGTACATATTTGTCATCTATTTTCAATATTTTAAAATCAAAATCTATTTTAGCACGTATACTGTAAATGTTAAATGGCAGAAAATATTGGAATTGTCACAATATTTAAAAAAACCAAAAAAACAGAAACTTGCTCGCTAAATATGTTTTGATTTGGGGTTTTTTTGTCCATGTAGAATCTCCGTCTTCCATTTTGCAAAAATGCGCATTGTGGCAAATGGATTCTTCTTGTTTGCTGAATTTGCTAGTTTTTCTTGCCTTTCAAAAAGACTAAATCCCCCAGAAATTGATGAATAAGGTGTGAGGCAGTGGCAAACGTACCATCACATATGAATTATATTTATTTATATACTGTATATGCATTGTGGATGTAATATTTGCACAAGAATCTATTAAAGCTTCTCAACTCAGCAGTGTGTGTTCCTTTGTTCAAGCTTGTGCTTTCAATGCATAGTAAAGAACTAAATAGTGAAAATGCAAAGTGTGAACAGACTCGTAAGAATATCAGATTTACCTTTTGTAAAAAAAGACATTGGCATTTTAATGAATGATGGAAAAAATAGGGAAAATTGCTTTTTAGGGTTTGGGATGACGGCAGATCATATTTTTTTAGCTTTGCCAACATCAGGTTGAGCTGGAAAAAAAAAAAAAAGCCAATTGATACTATTTCCATCCTTTACTGTGTGTATTTTTTCTCTTTAAATCTTCCCAAACATTTGAAAAACTTGTTGTTTTAAATGTTCATATTAGTTTAGTGATGCATTATTCATTATACAGGTCAATTATTTCTATTTTCCAAGTCACACTCCTTCATATAAAATATAAAACTACGAATAGGTGATTGACGGTTTCCTTCATTTTTTTTAATGATTAAATATGAATTTTATTTGACAATAAAATTTGCATTACATTACTCCTCCCTCACACACACACACACACGCACACACACGCACACACACACCTATGCCATCATGCTCGTCTCTAGTTAACACATAACAGCAACTAGAAATTGACTTACTTAACGACAATTGATTTCGTAAAAACAATCAATATGCATATTTGTTCAAACAAAAGCACAAAGCAAAATTTCTAACACAGCTTTATGTTTACACACACAACCCCACAATGATCATTTTATGCATGATAAATATTATTTACAAATTTATGTTTGCAACTAAACTGACATTGAGAACTGTAGTATAACCGGCAGACTTTTATATAACATTTAAGAAGCAAGAAAAATAGCTTACTAGCAAAACAAACTTAGTTGATCAACAGTAAGGAACAAGTCGAGAACAAAGACTTATTGGGGGGGAAACCCCCAAATGTCGCAACTTCCTGGAACCCGGATGCTCGCTGCCGATTAACTAACTGGAGAGCACTATCTTGTCTCCCCCCTCATAAATAAGCATTTCCTGCTGCTGTTTGCGCATGTGTATTTGATGCTTCGGCATCCTGTGTTTATTTTGTAATAAATGAATAAATACATAAATCAATAAATAAAATAAACAGGCCATAAGTTACAGATTACCTTTGACCTGAGTACACCTTCTGAAGGCTGCCACCTCAAACGGTATTCTCACACACACAGACACACATGAACACACACACACAACCCGGGGATGATCGAGAACAAGGGCTCACATGACATCTTGGCTGGGTCCAACTGGTTACGACACCTTCACAACAACTAGCTTAGGCAAGACTGTTACCCAACACTCCACAAGGCCACAGTTCACACCTATCAAAACAGCACCAACAACAAGACACTGAGATTTGGCACAACGTAGACATGAGATAACTCCCCGAAAGTTCCACCATCTTGAATCTGGCCATGCTGGTAGATGATTACCATTTAGGTTTACTGAGTGAATACAGCAAAATAGGAGGAAATACTTCACTGAAGGAAAATGATGAGTCACGTGCAATTGCAGGAACGTAATATCTGCATGGCTTCCTGCATCATTTCAAGTGGGCTTTTTCCCAATGACCTCATCCCAAAAGCATTGAGAGTCCACTCCTGGATGGAGATCCCCCTGCCTGGAGTGTTTATCACATCCGTGTTCCACAGCCAGCTCTGTATACATAAGCTCAGACACATACTATCCTCCTGGGTACATCGGCTCTACTGCCAGGAAGTCAGGCGGCAACCATGATCTTTTATTCCTCCTTTCATATCACAAAATGGCACCCAAAAGCAGGTTCTCCATCCTGGGAGATGGATGGATGAGCAGTAGTTGGTTCCCCAGAAAGGACAATTGCACAATAACCCTCAAATATATTTTTGCTGGTCTTGATGCGTGTGCAATATTCTGTTTTCACATGTTCAGACCATCCAAATCAGCATAATTTTCCATGGTAAACAGCGCGTCGCCACGGCAACAGCGTTTGACGACAGAACTGCATTAGCCTATATGCAAGAGTCTTTTTTTTCCATTGAAACCTCTTCTGACATTGTTTTCCCTTGTATTAAAAAAACCCCACCTGTGTTATGACCAATCTGACTCAAATAGAAGTAACAAACTTAAGAAAAAGTATAAAACGTTTATAAAAATTAAAAAAAAGTATATTTTTTTTATTTGGGGGGGGGTTTCTTCGTAGTATCTAACATGTGAGACAATGCCGCATCTGTGCAGTCCATGGAGACTGAAACCAGCAGCTAGAGGTTTTCATTTATCTAATGCTTTTTTTAATCTGACATTTTAAAACACCAACAACATAATTCATCATATTTGAGGAGTGCAATTATACTATTCAGATAATACTATTCTGGCTAAACTGCATTGATTCTATAGAATTGAGGCAATCATAAAAAGGGGAAGGATTTCACGTTGGACTATAAATTGCGACAGTGTGTTCTTGTGGCTGCAACATACAGAAAAGCGGAATCTAGCAAATATTTATGAATGAACAGTGCGTGAAACACAAACGGCGTGAAATGACATAAGCAAATCCTGTTTGTAAACAAATGCACAGTAGCGACGCCTCGTCGGAATGAAATCGGTCTCCCGTTCATGTCTATTAAGTTGGTAACAGAATAAGGGTTTACAGTAATGGGTGAAAACGACCCCTCCCTCCCTTTGTTGGGGATGGATGGGTGACAAAGTGTCTGTTTTGACTAAAGCAGGGTGGGGAGCAAAGGGTTTTGGATGGCTGACCGGCTAGCTGGCTTATGACTCACAAGCCCGTCGTACAGTTGTACAGACACGTACGGATGACTACTGATGAAACACTTTTATGATATTCACGGCATTTACTAACTCCCTAAACGAGTGTATGGGAGTTCATTATGAAGGGGGAGAAAAAAATTAAATGGTGGTACTTGATACTAAAATACAGTTGTTGCCATGATGACTACGTATAGGCATCATCAGATCATTTGATGAGCAAGCAGCAGACTGCGGAGCTGAACGCAGAAGCAGAGGAAAATAGAAAATAAAATAAAAAAGACAAATCAGCCCATCAACATGACACCAGACATGAAATATACGTGACCTCTCCCTTCTTTGTCCCTCTCACCAAAGCTAAAATTACATTACGCTCAGTTTAGAAATTCTCAGTGTGTCGTTAAGTTTCTTTCACTCCCAAAATCTTTCGGCCAAATGGAAATAGAGCAATGGCGTCATTGTCAAGGTGCTTTTCAGGTGACCGGGCATTGCTAGTGACTAATAGGATGACAAATCCTGCATATTGGGTTAACTGGAAGCTTTTGCTCATAAGGGGACTATTTATAGGAGCCGTGACGGTCAAACAGACATTTTCCCCCCCATTTATTTAGCGCTCATACACGAAAGTATGTGTAAATCTGTCGATGGGGCAATTATTTACACGGATATCTCGAAACCAAATGGGTTAAATTAACAAGGGGACGTAGTGCCACTACCTGGTTTGCAGCTATCTTTTCATTCTTGTACAAAAAATATTTTGAAAAATATTTATGCCGTGTTTCCTTGTTGAAAGGCAAAATCTGGAATGATCCAGCCAGCCAAGCCTTGGTGACCTGCCCTGACCCATAACTCTCCTCTGGCCTCCTTGTGAGCAGGGCTGCCTGCTGTGATCCCCTCATGCCAGAAGCCCTGTGAGATAGCAATAGCCATCTGCAGGACCATTGTGCTGGTAATGAACTCCCGCCTTAAAGATGGGCTCACATGGAAATGAATGCATTCTCATGGAGACGTGTAAAATCCCCCCCCCCCATGGTCCGGCACACCGGTTAATACTGGCTAACCTTTTCAGAACCTTGCATGTCAATGACGGTCTCCCCCCGTGAGCACGCCACCTTGCTTGACGCAGGAGTCGGAGGGATTAGTCAAAGACAATATACAAGACACGGTGATTTGATCAAGATGGATGAGTGAAAGCAGTCAGTTCAAATGAGCTGAAAAGCACTGCTTCATATATTTGGGGATTGCATCAAAAAGAAAATAAATATCCTTTGTCATACTAATTCATTGGGCTGTATTTGAACAAAAAGTTAACCTATGAGACAAAATCTGATATTTTACTGGAATGCAGATTCATTATTGCTGGTGTTTGTTGAACATATGGAATAAGGAATTAAAAAAAAAAAAAGCATATAATAAATCATAATATTGTGGGAGAAAAATATTTAAATAGATTATTTTTCCATCCCCATGTTCTGTGTACTTTTGGTTTGAATTTTTTATTTTTTTTTTACATGTAGACAGCAACTATCAGCACAAGGTGAATCATAGCAATACAAAAGTCCTCATTGTCGGCAAAAGTATCAAATCTCCGCAGCTTCATCTTAAACATACACAAGCTAAAGGAGAGCAAGATCCTAAAAATTAGGATTAAGAAAATTTCCAATTGTGATTATCAATGAATATTTCCAGGCTTTTTGTTTTTTGGGGTTCCTTAATGTGGCTAAAGGCAGACGTGAGACGACATGAGAACCCCGTGGTGTGTGACTGCTTCAGATGTTGATCAAAGCTGTTTTGCTTGGGACTTTGCAGTACATTTCCTGAGCGTAGCGATGAGTGCGCATGCACGGACGCTCTTCAAGAGGAGACAAGTACATTAGTCACAGGATGCAAGTCTGATCAGACACAGGGCTCCGTCCGTCCGCCATGGCTCCATCAGCACAAAAGGCTTATGAGGAGTCTTTCATTGCAAACAGTTCAAAGCTAAATTATCTTTATTACCATCCAGGCATTGCTGGTGGAAGGTTTCCAGATGATTACCTTGCATATTGTAAAAAAGAGTTTTCTTTTTAAATCCCATACTGTGTAAAAATATTGCCATAGTAGATAATGCACATAGGGGAAGTCCCCCCCCCCCCCTCGGATTTTTGACAAAAAAAAAAAGTTTGATTGCCTGTAGGGGAAATCACACTTTCCCCTCATTATATTTGGTGACAAAAATAAGTTAATATGTTAAATGTGTTAGTAAGTTCCAGACTTAAATCTGGAAACTTTAAAAAAAAAAAAAAAAAATTAACTAAAAACCGCTGAAACTTTGTTGACAGTTTTGGGGTGTTTGTGAGATGAAAATATCTGAGTAGGACTGGTTTCAGGAATAAATAGAATTTCCATTGATTACATGCGAACAAGGAAGAAGGAAGCTGCCTGTTCCGTAAGAATGAATTACAAGTTCAAAAGTCCAAGGTTATTTTTTTTACCAAAAACAAGACTGCTGGCATTGCTTGCTTTCCTGACAACATATTGAATTGAAATGATACGCCGTTCTATAATTCAGCAAAAACATAATGTGTGTAAAAGTGTTGAAATCCCACAATTAATTAATCGAGATTAAAGGATGAAATGCTTTAAATGAAAAGGGACTGTTGGGAAACTGTGTGTGTGTGTGTGTGTGTGTGTGTGTAAGCTTAATGAATTGTTGATGTGCAAGGTAGGCGGATGCGCCTGCAATGTGTACAAGGTGCAAGCCTTTTTTTCCAGCACCTGCATGTAAGCCGACACGCAACTAAGCTAAGGGGTTAAATTTGAATGGCTGGCACCCAAGATTTGCGGTTAAGGGTGAGAGCGGCGGCGGCGGCGGCATCATCAATGGCGTGGCAGATGGTTTATTGAAGGGAAGGAGTGAAACTTCCCATCGAGCCACAGCAGGAAGTGAGTCAGAGTGGAACTGTCAATAACCAATCAACTGTCACTTAAACTGGCAGCTCAATGGACTGCAGCTAACCAGCTAACCGGTTTCTTTTCAACTCGAGTAACAATTTGAGGTCAGTGAAATTAGTTTGGATGCAGATCGCAAAAAAAGACATCTCAGATGCAGCTATTGTATACGCAATGGTCGTCGATTTCAAATCTTGACTGAATGACAAAGCAAATGCGAGAAACGCCCATGCCAAAAAGGAAAGCAGTTGCATTGGTTGACTGTGTGTGTGTGTTGTGTGTGCATGAGTGCATGTCACTCCCACCCGCAGGTGTGTCAAAGGCAGTTTCCAAGCTGCTGGCCCTGGCATTTCTTCAAGGATATCAGTCATGGCAGCAACAAGCCCCCACAGCCAGTATCAAGGCTACAATTTGATTGCGTAAAAAAAAAAAAAAACCTTTCACTCATCTTGAGCTTTGTCTGTGCAGGGGGATTTTTCCCTATTTTGCATTTCCGTTGAGATGATTTCAATTTCACCAGTTTGGCTAGAACCTGCGACAGCTCGGTGCATCGGGACGGCGCAAAGCTACGCGCCGATCGTTCAGACCAGTCAGTCATCCCGATTCGGCGACAGACAAAATACGGCTCGGTCTTTTTTGCTTCAAAAGGTCACACAAAGGCATTCCATCTGAGGACAAAGAAACACAGTCCTTTTTTTTTGGGGGGGGGGGGGGCTGGATCTTCCCCCAGAGAAGAATCGAAGAGAATAACGGCAATGTCTCGTGAGAGATAAAACAGAGATGAGGCCTCTTCTAAAGAACCGAGAGCATCTAATCTCGTGAAGCAGACAGAAAATGTCCAGTCATTCAGTGGAAAAATCCAAGTCATCAATCACCTAGCACGCTATTGTGGCGCCAAAGAAGAACGCAACATGACAAAAAAAAACACACCAATGTTCAGTTCAAAGCCGCTCCTTATCCTGCATGACCTTTACGGTTTACAAAGAAGGACATAAATTACCTGAATGCCACACGGACTCAAAAAGGTCCCGTCACGCTCAACACCAGACTAGGTACTTTTTTTTGGAAAGCACACACAGACAAAATCCAAAATGCTCATTTCTGCACGCTACGTAACAAACACAATTAGCAAGTCAGAGGATGAGTAGCAGGACGAGGTCACCGTTGCTGCAGCTTGCATGACTCCGACCGCTTGATCTCTTTCAAAAATATGATGACGCCCTTTTGCCCAGCCAGCAAGAAGTAAAAGCTTTGGGATGTATGACACACATTTTTTGGGCACACTGGCCGTATATCATGTCAAACTTTGCCCATACTACTAGGATGGAGCGCAGGATGTGTCATTGCTGCAAAGGGGGTCTGGAGGCCAACTCCTGTCTGGTCTGATTCCTGCTTAGTCACCAAGCCAGTCAGGACAGAAAGGCGACCAGTGAGCCAAGCTGGGAGACAACAAGGTCTTCGCAAACACATGAACGACAGCAACCTTAGCTCCCAAAGTCAAGTTGTGCAAAAAAAAAAAAAAAAAAAAGGAGCCCTCGGAACCCACAAGAACTTATTTTGAATTGGAGTCCAGAACCCAGGCTTTCCAGCGATACTAAATATATACCGACGAATTACAGGGACAAGTGTATTGAATGACACACAAGACATCGAGAATTTTCCATTTTATGTAATGGTGGTGCAAAAAAAAAAAAAAAAAACAGCTAAGCAGAACATCTAATCGTGCTTCGTTGGAATTTGATGAAAGTAACGTGTAGTTCTTTCATTTCTTTGCGTGATTCTTCTATGAAAGCTACAAATCAATATTTTCCAGGACTCAACACAAAACAACAATTTGAAATCCACATTAGCATTACGACCACCCGGAGGAAATTTCTTTATTTATTGGTAACATTAGTACACAGCTTTCTAGACAACCTTTTACTTTCTTAATCTCACTGGGGACTTTCACGAAACAATATTTTGTTATAGCAAATAAATCATATCGATCCACTGCCACATCTTGAGTGACTCAAGATGAATAAGCGTTTACACTCTCATAGCGTCATATCAATCTTGTTTTTTTTTTTAAACAGTAGAACCAAACATGCAAACTGTCATAATGAACGCCAAAAGTAACAAAATCAAAAAGTTACTCATGCAGTTTCTTTCATGACACCTTGCCAAAAATGCTGAGCACAAAGAAATTGGGAGATTAAAACCAATAACATATCGTACTTTTGGGCAACTTGATTTTTTTTTCTTTTCTTTCAAAGCTCCAGGTCCATTGATGGACCTTATGAACAATTTTCATGATCAATATTTAGGAATACAAGATTATAGTAGATGATAAACGATGAGAAGGTAAAAACCATCAGGACGATGTTTGAAGGGCTGTAATTGGCCGGAATATTTTTTTTCGAGACCGCGACGCTATAATGAAACCGCTCTCCAGAACGAGGTCGCTCCAAAACACAGGTCGAGCACGACTGAATGGGGCTGTGACATCACTGTCTTCCGATTGGTCGGCACAGCTATCATTTGGTACGTACACCGCCGTTTCTTTATTTTAAAGCCAGCCAGACAAACACAGGCAGCTGGAGTTTTATTTACAAATCAAACATTAACTGTATGAACTGGATAAGATTTTGCTTTCTTGTGATTCTGAACTAATATATGGCCACTACATGTGAGATGAGAAGACACATTTCGACGTACAGACCTGCCTCCTTCCGGTAAAACATTCTTTGCGTTTTTTGAGGTGAAAATAGTGGAACTTCACACTTTGAATCGAAACAAGCGGCATCCCAAAAATCAAGAGAACTGAGTTCCCTCCTTCGTATTATTGTACTCCTGAGGTGTCAAAAGGCACAAAAACAGCTCATAAGTGTCTTTTTATTGGATGGCCTTGTATAATCAATTATTATTTAGTGAATTTAACATTCGAAGACCTCAAAATCAACTTTGGTCTGATTATCTCGGATAAAGCCGGCAAGTGACGGTGACAATCATTCACCGATGTGCTTTACTGACCATAATAATAAAACCACTCATCATTCTGGCACAAGCACAATGAAGTATCGCATCCGTACTTTTTTTTTGCTGAAATGACAATAAGGTGGTCACAGAGCTATTCAATTCCACAGCGCATTAAAATGGAGACAAAAGTTCCAGTGAGTATTACGTTTCGGAAAGCCATATCAGATGCATCTCTGCCGCACCTCACACCCATCCCAAAAAGTCGATTTCCATGACATCACCCATTCCCATGGCATTTAAGAAGGAGACGAGGTGGAGCAAACGCGCAACAAATACGGGGCACACCTGAAGCAGGTACAAAAGCAAACTTTGGTGGACTTAAAACCAGAGCGTGAGGAATGACACGTTGGAGAGCGTCTTTCTTTCCATGAGACAGAAAGGGGCACACCTCGGGTATAATCTGCTCTCATACAATATGTGTAAGCATGATGAGCGTGCATGACTAGCACTCCCTCCCTCCCTTTCTCCCTCCATCACCTCCTACAGACAATGTTCCTCCGCATCAGCTCTTGTTGATGAAGTTCACCCATTCACCCCTTCCCCATACTCAGGGCCAGCACAATATCGTCTGCCGATGATGATGATGATGAATAAGACAAAAATGTTCAACTTTTCTCAACCCACGACAATGAACAAAGTCCAGCCCGAAAAACACGGTTGAGTTACTGACGGTCATCAGACATACTGCAAATACTTTACGGATAATCCCGGATTAGATCTATCAAGACAATTCGTCTTTGTCGGCACTTTCTTTAAAGGGTAAGTTTGAATATATTTCTTTCCTAGACGTTTCACAATCTAGAGTCTGACCAGGGCAGTGAGCAATGCACAAAATGGCTGACTTCTCAGCCTTCGACAAAATGGCAGCCTGACAACGGCTCGCTACGTGACGGAAGTGCAGTGAGCAATTTTGATTTACAATTTAACCCCTACCTACCACTACAACAACTTTAAATATGGATGCAAAATGGCAGAAAAAAAATGGCAAAAAAGTCCTGTCACTTCTAAAAACAAATATCATTCCTCTCTGCTATACATTAATATGTTTGCTGAAGATCTTTTTTTTTTTTTTTTTTTAACTCTTAACACAATACATTTTTCAGAGTAAATGTGGACCTTGAATATGAGAGCATCATTTTTATACATGCCACAATAAAGATGGTAAGAAAGAAAATTTGAATTATACTGACCTTCTTGATGACTTTCTACCTGGTTGCTTCAATTTGCAAGTGCAAAGTCCTGAAAAGGAGAAAGTGGCAAACTGTGAGGATATTTTAAACTTCACATTCATATTTTAGGAGAATTTAACCACATGGCTTTTGATCACAGAATCTTCATTGTAGAGAATATGAGTTTCAAATGATCTTTAAAATAACTTGGGGAGCTAAATGAAAAATAAAATCAGCCAGAAAACTGGTAATACTAATAAATGCAACCATTTTATTAGATGGTTATAAATAAATGTTTTTCATACATAAATATTTAGTTTTGTTTAGTTTCATCAGCAGTCAGTCACAATGCAATATGTATGAAGAGCAAAAGGTGACAAGGATGGAATTCAATTTCCTCTGCTGTTTATTTGCAGTTTAAAGATTCTAAACGGATATTAAAGCTATTCATTTTATTTCTAAAAACACTCACATAACACGATGAAACGAATAATGGCTGAAAAGTTGAAAAGCACACAGACATCTTTCTATTTTAAGATTAGATTCTCCTCTCCAAAAAGAGAAAAGACATGAAAACTAAAAGATTAAAGTTTTTTCGTTGACCGTTTTTACGGATTATTTTTCAGTCTGACTAAAAGACTTCTCAAAAATGGTAAATGAAGATTGTCAATATTTATATGTTTCAGAAACATCTGGAAAATAATTAGTTTGCTTTGATATAATTAAGTCCACTAAAATGAAGAAAAAAATTGGACTAAATCATTCAGACTGCATTATTGATCATTTTCCACATTTTCAAATGTAACTTTTTGTTCAAGAAGGTCCAACAAAATGGCAAGGGAATGCAAAATGAATGAATTTAGATCAGAATAAATTAATGAACAATTATTTTCATTTGTTCAAATACATCAGTTTCTGCTTTTTGGGCTTAATTGATGTCACTCAAAAGAAATGATCCTTGATATGTTTTGGAATCACTTATTAAGCTTTGGGGCAGTTGATTGAATTGATGAACATTATTGTACTCGAATAATTATCACATATCTTTTTTACCTCCCGTGCCAATATTTGATTGCAAGGTTGCGGGAATGAAACAAAAGACTTTTGTCATTAGACTGACTCACAAATTCTTCTGGTATGAAATGTCCGATTTCCCCTGACAGCTCCACAAAGCCTCTTTTCACAGCAATGACACAGATCTTTCCCCAATATACCTTTTTTTCTGGGAAGGGGAGCCTTAATCTTTTTGGATTTGACTCATATTAGTTCTGGGAACACAGGTGGCCTTGCACTAGGAGAAAATTGCCAACATTCTTTTTTTGGATCATTCCATCGACATGAAGGTAAATAAAATGGATTATTATTCATGAAATCCTTTGCTAAAATTATGCCGTTCATTCTAGACTACTACATATTTTTTTTTACTGCCATCATAGATAAAATAACTTTAAAAACTGCATCCCAAATACAATTTAGTTGTAGGTGATTTTTTATTTCATGAAATAAATATACAGATCTAATTTTCACCATAAAAATAGTTAAATACAGAAAATTGATTTTCTGAAAGTGCTAATTAAAGTAGACAGGTAATAATACAGTGTGCACTAGTTCATTCAAATTAAATGTGGAATATGACTATAATATATAGATCTTATTTTTTAAAGAGACTTTTTGTTATGATTAGCAACATATGTTTTTCAAACAAAGAAGAAGAGATTAGTAGTCATGTTTTTGAGTTTTTAAATTGTTTTTAGGCAGCAAATATGAATTTGTTGATTCAGAACATTACAAAATGAACTGAATAGTTTGCGGTGCTTGGCCTGAGTGATTGAATTTATAGACACACATTTTACATGGAGCAACAGCACAACAAAGACACTATAAAAGGAAGAGATGGAAAAACAACTTTTATAGAAGAAAAGAATGTTTTATATAAAGGTCAGGGAAAACAAATTGATTTTGTTTTTGTTCAAAATCGAAGGCCTCAGCCTCCGAAGCATCATGTTAATTAAAAAAAAAAAAAAAAAGCGGGAGGGGGCTGGCAATACAAAATCTGACCTAATATGGTCAACAAATCCAGTACAGTACTGATGACACGGTACACAGGGTGCAACCCAGCGGAGAGGAAATCTGACAGACATGGGAGGTCGCCTAATAAGGTTATGGAAGGGGGTGGGAGCAAATGGACACGGCATTTTATTGGTTTGCGATTTGAATTTCAGACGCCGCTCGTGTCCAATGGAGATGCTTTCTCCTTCGACAGGCATATCATTTGAATTTCAGCCTGTCCCCTTTTGTGCGTGCGTGAGTCACTACGTGTGTGCTTGCATGTATTTTGGTGTGTTTGTGAGCGAGCGAGAAAGAAAGAAAGAAAGAAAGGGAGAGAGCCGTTCAGCTGGCGGACAAGGAAGGAAGGAATGTGCACGGGTGGTTTACAGCTGAACCAATGAGGACGGTGCCTGGCTCCAAAACACCTTGACAAGTGCTGCAGAACCAATCCGTGTTGTGGTGACACCATTGGCACCCCATTTTGTTTCCTGACACATGCGTGGCTGGCATTCAGCGTGGGACTTTTTGGCTCATACCTTGAGCATGAATGTATTGCCTCAGCCATGTGTGTGTGACATTGTGATTTACTAGGGAGGGATTTCTCTCTGCCTCCCTACCTCGAGAAGCCTCTCTCTATCTTTGATGGCTCTGGTTTAGACATCCAGACTGTGTGGTCGGTAGTTTTTAGAAAATCACCATCTTAGCCAGGCCGTTTGCCAAACTTGCCTAAAATCCGACCCCTCTTTCCGCACCCTGACACCCCATCACGAGTGGCTTGCGGGTTAGCAGTCACATCTGCATTGTCATTAAAACGATAATGGTTTTGGTTCAAGCTAGGAACAAGATGATACACTCAGCAAAATGGCGTAGTCATCAAACGGAGATGACACACGTGGTGGACGCAGGCAATCGTCTTTTTTTCCTTCCCCAAGCTTCTCAGAACTATTATCCGCCGATTAATCATGTGAGTAGATACTACATCATTTACAATGCCATTTTCCCTCTTCGTAGCCACGAGGCAATATTACCTTTTGACGACATGGGGAGAGGCAAGTCCCATATTAAAGAGAGGGGGAACATTACTTTTAATACCGTCTGAACATCTGTGTTGCCAAGTGACGACAGTTGATAAAAACAAAATCCCCAGGGAGGAATCAGAGTTATTGGAACCTGAAGCGGCGGTAACCACAAAGCATTAATAAGAAAAAGGTTTCTTTTATTTCAAAAAGTGGCAGCTTGTCATCATCATACATCAAGATTCTCAATGTGATATTAGGCAGCTTTTTTTTTTTTTAATTGCATACCAAAAAGTGCTTCCTGTAGACTCTTTATGGTTACATCATACAAATATTTCTGAGGAGAAAGATTGATAAGCAGTAGCAAGACAAGAATCCATGTGGAAAACATAAATGGGAGACAAGGAAAAATCTATGCATAACCTACACACACAAGTCAACACCCACACACAATTTCCTCGCCCTCTCTGTGCTTCTTTTTTTTTTTCTCAATGAAAGTCTTTCACGCGGACGACACACGTCTCGGCAGCAGTTGCGTGCGCCCGCCGCAAAGACGACAAAAGTTCATCTCATTAACTCCTGACAAGCCTGCTCTCGCTCGCTCTCTCTGGCGCAGGAAGTGGCGTGATTAAGCACTCCTGACGCAATCTAATTGTCTATCCCGTTTCCCAAAAAAAAAAAAAAAGAGAAGCCCTATCACTCCCTCCCACAAAAAATGTACCCCTGAGTCCACGTTGACAAATTCTTTAACAAGCTGTGGTTAAAAGGAAGCTGGTTTTACTCTGAGTCACCCCCCTCCTTTCAAACGGTTTACTGGAAATAAAGAGGGAGGAGGAGGGAGGGGGCATTTTCAGAGAAGTCACGTGACCCAGTCGGGCAAACCACAGCACAGTGAGCCTTTGACTTGCACTAGGCCAGGGGGGGGGAAGGCAGGCAGGCAGGCGGGCGGGCAGGCGGGCAGGCGGGCAAGCATACGCCCATCCCAGTGCAGATGGCCCTGATTTGGGTTACAGGAGATACAATCCTGGGAGTTGGCAATCGACATTTCACAGCCTCTTAACCCTTTCACAACCGGACTCGACTCCCCACAGGAAATTCCTAGATTTCATATTCTTGACTCTCGCCGCCGTCAAACATTCCCATCTGGGGATGACGAGGAACTTGGGCACATTTTTGGAGCCATTGATATAAGCGAGCGGCTGGCTGGAGCCTTCACAAAAAAGACGTGACTTCACTATTCCTAAATAGACGTGGTGAGAAAATAAACTCGAGCGAGCGCTGGGCATTGCACATGGCAGGAAGTTGGCACGTGGAGGCTAGCAGAAATACCGTAAAATGCTGCTACCTAACAAAAAAAGGGACAAAGCAGTTGCGGGCAATTGACGTGAGGACACAAAGTTGGTGCTACGCAAAAAAGCGTCCCACTACTCTTAATCCGGTTGAGTCTGAGATCAAAGATTTGTGTCCAAATCCATCATCCACGGATGAATTCCTCTGTTCCCCCCCTCAAACGTGGCGGAAAAAAGGTAACGCACGGAGCGGTGCTCCGAGATGTCCTTGGAAAAGATGGAAACATACGAATGGTGTAAACGCGCATCCAGATGCCGTCCAATCAAACGAGGCGAGCGGTCGGTCGGGCGGGCGGGCGCGGGGGCTGCCCTGCTGCCACACATCATCAGCGAGCCAGTAATGCACAGTGGGAGATGAACACAGTGCGTGAGAAAGAATAGGCGCATAGGAAGAGTGGGACACACACAAAAAAAAAAAAGAATGAACGAGAGGAAGAGGGAGAGCGAGACGACGGGTGTGTTTTAAGACGGCAGCATGCAACGTCACTTCAAATCTGCTCTCGCTTGGATGCGCAAAAGATGCTGTTCTTGCATCACGGCACAAGAGTGCGACCAAAGTCACGCCGTTAAAAAATATATACATCTTCCCTGTGTGATGTCATTGTTCGGCTTAATAAAATCAATTAGCAAAACATGAACGACCGTACCCCAACCACGCAAAATTGTTTTGAAGCCAATTCTGACACAATGACGCTCATTTTTTAAAAGATTTTGGTTGACATTACGTTTTTGTCGAGTTTTTTTTAATTTGAGATGAATTGCTACATACGGTACATACATGAATGTATATAAACGAGTGGTGTCCGTTCAATTTCTTTCTCGCTTAGTCATACGTTGTGAAAACACACAGCAGTCACGTGCCGAGGTGTGGCTGCCTTAAGCTTTGTCCGCAAGCGGGCTTACTTAAGATCAATGTTTGATTGCTTACAAAATAACAATGGAATGCGGAATGAGCAAGGCGGCTGATGCCAAAATAAAGGAACGTGAGAAGGAGAGGATGGAAAAACAGAGGAAGATGACGATGGTCTGAAAAGGCTCGCTATCACCTACGCCAGCAGATTCTGGCTCCGAATAACTCAGTATTGAGTCATTGTCTGCCCGGGTCATAAAGTGAGCCGGAAGCTTTTGTAGAAATTAATGCTCGATTGTTTATCCTTAACTTAGTGCTCGCTGACATCACGTGCAGACAATACGCACTCAGCATGTCAATAAATCTCAATTCAAAAGGCAGATGTGACCTACTGAGCAGGAGACTCGAAAAGAATGGCCAGATATAACGGAAAGAAACGGAACCGATCGGCAGATTTCGAACGTGTGAATCAAAACCTCAAGCAAATCTTCAATCTGCTATGCACATGTGGAATGTCGCATCCCTGCTTTTAGAGTTTTAAAGTTTAGGAAGTGCTAACAAGCCCAGTTGGCTGTGAAGGCACCAAGGTTCTGATACACTCAAAAAGAGCTTGTAGCGATAAATAAAAAAAAAAAAATAAAAAAAAAAAGGAGCCGCTGTGATTCTGGGGAGGCTTCCTTCGTACGAGGGCAAAAAGAGGAAGTGATTTGAGGGGGAATAAATCTTTACAGGAGGAGGAGGGGTGTTAAAGGTGAGAAGGTGAGAGCAAGGGGCCTCAATTAACACAATGAAAAGAGCCGCCAAGAAATGAAGGTCCACCTCATTACTTTGATGTTTCCTGCCACAGCGGAGCTGTAAAACGGGGAGGGGGGGGCGAGCGCTATGACACACCAACAATGTTACCATGATATTCTTACGTACGTGGACAGAAATGAAGAAAGCAAATTGGGGCTTCAAGTTTGCATTTCCATACCAGGAGAACCCAACAGTTGTATGGAGATGGAGAAGTTGAGGGAACTCCCCAAAACTTGTTGTTTCCACAGGTGTCGAGAAGGCGACCTGTTTTTAATTTGATTTCATTTGAATTGTTTTGAATTTGAGCAGCACCTTCTCGTGTGTGGTGACAATCCAAATATTTCTTTGATTTGATAATGATGAACACGTTGTGGCTGTAAATCAAACATACACTGACATTTATAGGATCAGTGTTGTCTGCACACGGGGGAAACATCAGATTTAGATTTATTGTACATGTGTGGCTCAAAAAGCTCAAATGGAGTTTTAGCAAGCGCCTTTGAAAGTGACAAAAAAACATAACATAAGAATCAGAATTCTCCAGCCACTTATATTCTCTCGCTTTTTGTTTTTTTTAATGTATTTTCACTTTTGTGAGTTATTCCCTGTGACCATTATGTTTTTTTTCTTTGTTTCTTCTTCTCACGAAACAACAATTATTTATGCATGCAGCTGTCACCATCGTGTGGAGCTCCCGAGAACCTCGCCAGCAAACCTGTTCTGAAGAAAATCACCACTGATGGGACATTGTCATTTCCTAGTAATGTTGTTGTGATCAACACTTGCAGGGAGCTGTAGAACATTCAACATGGCTCATGATTTTAGGTCTTACCCTGCAAATTATGGGCAATCTAAATGAACTGGCAAAAAATCCTCATTTGCTGCTGATGCAAATCCAACGTTGTTTAAAAGTGAGAAACCACCTGGGTGAAACTCTTAGCGCCTTTTGGGCTTTCCCTTGAATTATAAAGCTACACTTGTACACACATCTGCCTCTGTGACCAAAATAAACTTTTGAAATAACCTTTTTTTTTTTTTTTAAATCGGTGTGCTTCTTGAAGGGCAAGCATAATGATACTTGGATTAGTTGTTGTCTGCAAACTTTGCTAAGTATAACTGGCAAGAGGTACTCACCCGCATAAACACTTGCAGACTGATGATATCACACACACACACACACACGCACACAGATACAGTTAGTCGGTGGATTTCTTCCTCTGCCTTCATGCTCAAACTTCAGCGTAGCTTGGCAGGAGCAGCTTGGGAGAATCCAAGAATAAAAACTGCGTGGAGAGACACAGAAGAAGGGAAAGTGGTGAGAAAATAAACAACAACAAAAACATTACAGAGGTGAATCCACTAGTAAAAATAGTTTTGAGTCAGCGAAGGACAAGTCCTGCCATCCGGCTCACAGTGACACAGAGTCAAAACAGAAAAAAAATGCAGTTTATTAGGGTCAGACTAAGTACGTGTTTGGGGGCAAACAAAGACGATAGCTGGACTTAAACTACAGCAAGGGTGAAATTAATGATCATGATGGAGAATAAAAAACTAAAATATTGAATATTCATAGATTTTTTTTTTAAGCACATTGAAAATGTGCTTCACTTTTATTCCTTTTTCTTTTTTTAAATGAGGATACAGTAATAATGTAAAAATGATCTTTAGTCACGACACCAGATGATCAGACATACTTGAATCATACATTGAAAGGTCCGGTTCAAATCATAATGATGGCCTTTTGTAATTATAGTTGTGCGTGAGAAAGCGACAGGAAAGAGGCGTGGGATGAATTTCTTACGCAAGTTGTGGACTTGCCAGCTTTGTGATCTTGACCTGATAAACCTTTCCGACTTATTTCAATGCTGCTCACACATATTCTCTATCCGAGTCAAAGAGGAGATTTTCTTTTGAACACACGATTTGTGACAGCGTGGCTAGCTTGACTTGTTATTTCATACATATATTTAAAAAGCTAGCTAACTTTGTGTAAAACAGGATTCATATTTTTAAAAAAATGATAAAAAGGTCAAACTGTGCAAAGTTTGGTTTGGGCACAATGACAATGAATCAAGTGAGATAATAAAAGTGATCAGTCTGTAATTTTGCAAGTTCCTTCCACACTGTACAGTCATTTGAATGGATTTGGGTGATTGACGGATGTAATCAAACAGGTTAGTAACAGTTGACTGGGCCACAAAGGGGGCCAGTGTAACTCTGCAATCCGTTTGTTTAAGCTCATGCACACATGCGCACCTCCAAAGGGTGCTTGTGACGCACTTGGGGCAGTTTAGCATTACGCAACGGAGCACCAAAGCAATCTGGCTAAACTGGGCTGGAGAAAGAACCAAGTACCGGACTTAAATTAGGCGAGGCAGGACAAGACGTGACAGATGTGGGAGGGGAGAGCAATGGAGTGTGAGCAATGGCTTTGGACAGACAGGCAACTCCTTTTGATGACACACACATTGGTCTCTGGATTCACACTTAAGGGAGACTCGCACCTACGTACATTCAGACAAAAAAAAAATCAGAAATGTCTTTTTGTGACCTTTACATTGCTGCCCTAGCAGACTTAAAAAGGGGAAACGTGCTGCTTGATTGTGGAAAAAAAAACAGTCATCACGATTATTTTGGGAGTAATTGAAAGCACGATTATTCAAATGATCATTAGGTTAGTGGTAAAAAATAGGAAAATGTTTAAAGGTCAAATTAAATTCCTTTCAAACATAATAACGTAAGTTGCTTTGCAACCAAAAAAAATAATAATACAATTGAATTTTTTTTTCTTCACTAGGAGTGCCAGAATAGTTTTGGTGAGCACTATATTGTGTAATATATTTATATATTTTAAGCACAGTTCAACATAAATATTAAAGATACTAGTATTGTATTTCTGTTGTGTGCACATTATGGAAACAAGATAACTAGAAAATCCAAACAAAGATTATTTTACGCTTCAAAATACTGACAGCTTTCATGAAGGCTGTCGTTTCAAGATTAGATTGATTTGGTGAGTTCTCCGTTGATTTCTCACGACAGATCCAGGCTGCATTGTTCCGCTAAATCTAACTATCTCGCTAAGTCCGTTTACCATGAGTGTCTAATTAGCGCAGGGGTTTTCCCCACTTTGTGCCATTTTCTGGAGTTTCCAACATTTCACGTTTTGAGCAAGTCTTGAACTTTGATTTTTGTGTAATAATTAAACTTTCAAAAATTTGGGCGTTGCTGCATTCTGGGGGGGGGTGGGGGGGGGGGGGGGGATTTTATTTTTGTTACAAGCGTGCCAGTGAAAATGAACCTGCCCTACCTTTTCTTCTCCACCCGAGTTGTACAGTACATATGCCCCCCTCTCAGAGGTTGCTGTTAATATGATAAAATATTACTGTATAAAGTATAACATTATTAAAACTCATTCGTTTCACTAAAACACACACACAGAGACACGCACAAACTCATAAATTGCAGTTGGAAATAACAGATAAAATCTTCAAATACTTGACGTTTAAAAAAAAAAAAAGTTAATCTGTTCTGATCTGGTTCAACTTGATTTTTCTGGACTAACAAAGACGGACAGTTAAGTGTGCCTTATGTTTTTGCTCCCTTTCTCTTTCTTTCTCTCATCTGTGTGTGCATGAGCGTGCATGCGGTAACAAGGACGGCGAGTCAGACATGCTTGGGATGCCCGAGATGTTATATTTGCAAAGCCATTAATCCAATGAATGGATGAGAGCTTGGTGGAGATGCGTAAGACATTTGGGCAGCTCTATGACAGAATGAAGACTAAAAAGGTCATGAACATGAATGATAGCAATTTTGCCTCTTATCTTTTTTTTCACAGAAAAAAATACAAATAAAACGACTTTTAATACTGAGAGCTGCAATTGACAACAATCAAAGCCTAAATTTAGGAGTGAGCTGTGGAAAAATCAAACTAATGCAACTCATGCGTGAGCAAGGCTTAAATATCTGTAGAGGTTTGTAGTAAAAAAAAATAAAAAAAAATAAGAGTGTCCTTATTCCCAAGATGCTTCCAAAGAAATGCTTGAACACAGAAATAACGACGTTCCTGTACAAGTGAGCTTTCAAGCTCTGTGGGGCCCCCAAAGTGAAACAAGATCCCGGCAGTGCTCTTACTCTATTTTATCGCTTTCACGGTCTGTAAATTAAGCAGTCACTACCCACTAACCTCCTCCCTGGGAAACAGCAGGTTAAAATACACTTGATGTAATGCCAATATGTGTGCTTTTTCTTTCGCTACGCATGAATGCATTTTTTTCTTCCCTCTCTTTCTAAGAACCAGTTCGGCCCATGTACAATCATCTCCCGCAGTCTCAGCAGGATGCACGGACCATAGAAGGGGGGTGGGGGGTGAGTGCACCAAGGAAGAAGACAAGTGGCACCATACTGTCCACTTAGGTAATTCAAGATTTGCAACGCCCTCTACTGGAGAAATGTCAACACATAAAAACCTGGGCTGTAATAGGTGATGGATGTGTCATCAGTTAGCGATGGGTTTTCTTCTCATCCTTAAACTCATTGATTATTTGGTAGCCTTCTCCTTGATGTATCAATTAATAAGATCAATAAGATCCCATTGATGCTGTGGAATCTTGAATCAGGAACAGAACAGAGCTGTGCAGACATTTTTATATCCCAACTATCAATTTGAGCAGTATCTACAACATACCACTACAATATTGTTTTGAGAGATCCTTTACCTTCCGATTCCATGAAATGTTTTTAGATTCACGAGTCAACAGGTCACAGAGAGACAGGTCAAGTTGCCATGGTGATTGGATAACCCTTATCACCCATTTGAAGCTCTCTGGCACCCTCTACTGATCAAGTAGGAACATAGCACTGACACGCCACACCGAATAAACAATTATTATAAATCATACGGTGGGTATTAAAACTTTTTTTCCATATCACACTACTATATTAAGCAGATTGTAAAAACAATAAAAGTCCAATTGCAATAAATTTGTAAATGACATACATTTATTTTTTTCTGCTAATTGCCTTCAGTTTATAGCATGGATTGCTCTTGGCAATATTTAAGCTATTTTATTGATTCATTGTTACACAGTGCATGCATTTCTAATGGAATAGAAAAAGATTTCTGAAGGTTCTGAACTCCAGTTTTCAAGCCAGTGTGACATGGAGTGCAATAACGTTGCCTGAAAGGCATGGATGTTGCTCAACTTCTCATAGCTGGCCTGTTCTTAATAATTCTTCTTAAGACCACAAACTGAGGCTGTATCTTAGTTACAGCCAACTACAAATAAGTAGTGTAAGGGTTTGTTTTTAATTCCACTCAATCGACAAAATTCTTCAAATAATTCATTCTGACTTACTTTAGAAAATAGCCTCGTTAAAACACCAGACCCATATGTAAGTTCATCAATATATTTAATCTATCTAAACAACAATTGTAACATAACATGTAATATTTCCAAAATCTTGATGTAATTTCCGACAAAAATGCAATAAAACGCAATGAAAACATCCACATAAACCTGATCTATTGGAGGATCAAACGGGGGAAAAAAAATCTTACTTTAAAAACAATCCAATTCATAAAAAATGCATGAGGGCGGCCCCAGCAAGGAGCACAGAGTTTCATCATGAACCCAATGACACCAAAAGCTGCAGTAGCAACAACACTCGCTAGACGGCGACATTCTGCTTTGAAATCTCCAAAAGTCAGCCAGCCTCGGACTCAGATTGCATGTGGGAGGGAATTATTTATTTGGGCATTTAAAAAGAGCAAACAGCACGTCGTGGTTTCACTTCAGGTCTAGCGGGCGAGGCTACATAAGTCTGACAGCTTTAATGACAGATGGAGCCAGAGCAGCAAACACAAGCAGATGTCTGTGCTCACTGATCTAATCAACAGTGCAAGACCTCCTTTGCTATAAAGAGCAACAAAAAAAAAAACTCTCAGGAGATGGAGAAAGTAGAGATGGAACACACAGACAGAAAGGAGGGTGAGTGAGTGACAGGGGTTGGGGGGGGGGTAGGATTGTGGGAGGCGGGAGTCATTTTATCCTCGTGCGCATTCAGTCAGAGGGGTCAGCGAGTGTGATTGTTCGAGAACAGCCTGTCAAAACAGTGCAGCCCCCGACTCACGTGTGCCCCCCACTCTCAAATTCATGCACGCGGCAAAAGCAACCACCATGACCTTGTTTCGAGAGCTGCGTCACAGCAGCAACATCACACGCGGAGGCAAGTGAACGACATCACGCAACACGTTGAGGAGAGTCAAGAAAAATGTTGTCTTACCGAAAGAGCCCGAGTGAGGTCGTGCCAAAAAAGGAAGGGGGATGCCGAGGCCGACCTCTCGTCTTCACGTAGAGAGCAAACTGCCCAGGCCAGAGAGAGGGACAGTCAAGCACATGGCAGGGACACGCTATCAGAGTGAGAGCAAAACAAGGAAGACAAGAAAAAGAGGGGTGGGGGGACCACTGAGAGAAAGGGAGGGACAGAGACGGAGGTAGAGTGAAAGTGTACCGAACGGAACTTTAAAGCCTGGGAGAGGGCAAGTGAGTGGTGGAGAAAAAGAGAGCGAGAGAGAGGGAGGGAGTGAGAGACCTTGGGAGACAGAGGTTGTTGTTGTTTTTGAATTTAAAGGACAGGGCCGTAGGCTAAGAGTGTTCAACCCACTGACACAAGAACCATTATTCTGTCTACTGGCAGATGAGATTACACAACTCATGAAGTCATAATATATGTGACATAATAACACAAGCAAAGAGCTCTGCTTCTCTGGAATATGATCACTGCCATCTATATCTTTGTTTACATCACATGCTCGCGTGGGATTATTGGAAGTGAGGCGGCGGGTTGGAAATGGGCTCTGACGGGAGAAGATCAACTTCCCGGGAAACCCAGCAAAACAAAAACAATACGTCCAGGCTCGCTCTCTCTGCTGGCCGGCTACTGGAAAGTATCATGCCAACAATAAGAGCGTGGTCGCTAAGAAGCCGTTGCACAACATCTCCAAGGAAGGAAGGGGGGGGCATAAAAGTTTCAAAGTGTGACAGGTTTTGGCAAGGAAAAAAAGGAGTTGAGGCCAGCCGGAGGGTTTTCATTCACTCTCTGATATTAATGTCTCCAGTAATTTATTTTGACCATTAAAAGTAAAAGACAGACAAGCCCAAACTTTGTGAAAAGTTAAACATTAACTCAATGGCTCATCGACAAAGCAAATGAACACTCATTTGCAAGGACTGTTGTGTTGAATAAATACCAAGTTTTTAGTAATTCAATAATCAAATAACGGTGATTGTTTTTTCTTTCTCATAATCAAAGTGTGATTATCACAGAGGTCTCATTTGGGGTGTTCAATAGCACGCATGTTTGCATGCTCACTACTTTTCACCGTGCAAGCGTCAAACATTCAGTAAAATATAAAGAAACAAAATGCAACATCCAACTGAGAAAGAAAAAGTTTAGTTTGTCTCAGGTGCGCTTGTAATATAACGCCCCACAGTGGAAACTTTCATTTCAACAATCATTTATCAATGTGCTAGAGTGACGTATCTTTATGCAAGCATCAAATTCGCCTTTAAATTAATAGCAATATCCCTTAATGATTTCATATGCATACTTTTTTTTTTAACGCTTCACTCGCTTGCAGAATACCTGTCGCACGTAAAAGTCGTTGAAACAGCAAATAGATATAAATGTTTGCAAGACAAATAAGTCAGTACTCACCAGTAATGAAGTTGACTTGAGTTTTAAATAGCGTGGTTCCCCTCACAGTGTGCATTTCAATAATATGCAAGCAGGAGTCGAAGTGTTTACCGAGTCGGTTGTCTGATAATTAACCTGACTGATTTCAACCGGTTTGAACTGGCCATTGCGGACTGTCAAAATTGACCTCAATTTAATTTTAAACACATACTGCAGTTATTATTTTTTTCCAATTGAGAAAAAAACATATTACTCAGTGACAAACAAAACTAAAATGTTGTATATATATATATATATATATATATATATATATATATATATATATACATACACACGCACGCACGCACACTGTATAAATTAATCTGCAAAATTTTACCATGCAGATGTGGACATTACATATCAAAAGATTTAATCAGTTCCACAACTATCCTTCACATCTTCAGCCTGTACACGTGTTAGAAATTGTAATGCTATACAACAACAGACGCCTTGAATTCTCTCGAGTAACCTGTTGTGTTCTCACGTATCCTTGAGAAGCACACACGGAGCCATGTGATTGAAAATGTTGCTTCTCTCAGAGCACGCTGCTCGCGGTGCTTGTGGCTCACCACATCCTCTTGTCGTTTACAAAATAAACACTTTGTCGTCACACACTTAGAGGAGGCCTCCCCGAGCGCACGCGCTGACCTTCCCGGGGGCCTCACAATGTTGTAAAATACTTGCCGTGCAGCCCGGGAAATTTCTTAAATCTGCTGACCTCCGACGGCATCTCTAATGGAGAAAACACAAGTCCTATCAGTATGCAAGATGAAGCGTAATGACAGGAAAATGATAAGCCTGTTCTCAGATTCCTCTTCTGCACAGGATTAAATATTTCATGAGGAAGACTAAACAATGAACCAGAAGGTCTTGTGAGTTGACAGCGCCAAAACCGTCAAGGTCAACTCGTCTATCTGTAATGAGAGTCTTTTTTATTTTCCCGGCTGGGTACGTGATTGTGAAAACAAACGAAACAAACACTTTTTTTCTGGCAGAGGTACGATTTTTCTTTGGGGAGTGGTCGTATCAAGAAGGCTGCAAAACAATAAAGAGCACAAACAAACCCCCCAAATTGCTGATAAACATTCACTATACTATACTAAATATTGCCTGAAAAATTGGGATAGACCCAAAAGTAATTTATCCGGCCTGACACTTGGGGGACCAAGCATATTTCAGGGGAGCCAGTGCCCCCATGACCCCCCTTTAGCTCTGCCATTGGTACAAACTAGCTGCAAGTTAAGCAAAGCAATTCCAGATTAAACTTCATATTTAGTTTGAATTAGGTAGTTTTTTTTTCAGCACAAGTTAACAATTTAGTTATTTGGGATTTCTGTTGCAGTTCTTTTACCCCCAAAACAATAAACTCCATAGAGATAGCACTTTACAGGGAATTCATATTTATTAGTTTTGTTTTGCTTAATATTCACAAGTGATTTTTAATACCGCTCTTCATTCTTTATCACTTTTGTAAATCAATCCCATTCCGCCCTGAATGTTTTGAGATTCAAAGCCAGGCTTAGGTTGCGCCATAAATATATAAAAAAATAAATTTAAAAAACTCCCCAAGGTCAGAGGTGTGCTCAATGTCCCACACTAAAGGAACTGGTGGGAGAAATGTACATGTTCAAACAATTCTACGTGAGTCGGGACAGAGCTGTCAGTTCATTTTCCCTTTAATGTCCAAAACTTTTGTAATAATGATTCATTTAGTGTTAATGGGCAAAGTGGTCTCACTCGAATCGCATGCGTTACTGCAATGGCATGCCTTTGAAGCAAGCTCTTGGCATTTAAAACATGCCACCACTTGAACTGTCAACAAGAAAGGAGCTATTCATTTGATGCAAGCGGATTTGTGCACACAAAACACACCCATCAACAACAAATCTAGTTAATGTGCTTCATCATACTGCGGTAGACAGTTTCACTGTTAAATTACTGTCCGTAAATTGAAAACAGATCCATGTCAACATGCGTGATACAGCGCAGCACGAATCTAGCACTTGATTGCGCAACTGCTTTCGACCAAAACAACTCAGACCTGATGAGTAACTCTCTGAGAAAAAGAGAGAGAGAGCGAAAAAGAGAGAGAGAGCGAGAGAGAGGAAAGCTAATACAGGGCACATAAACCTCAGGCTGAGAGGTCTAATGCGTGGCAGAAAGCTTTCATAGTTGAAGATAAGCATGGAACACTTAATTATATAATAGGTCATGGCACAATAACACACCGTTTTTAGATAAATGTGTTGCGGAGTCACAGGCACATTGGGAGCAGTGGGCCAAATCTCTAAATGTTGGGGTGTGGCAATGGAGGAGATAAGGCACATATGCCAAAAAAAAAAAAAAAAAAACCTCAAGCTTTCCATTGAGAGGGGTGTGGAGCTGGGTCAGGCTGCAAAAAGACATAAAACAAGACAAAAGGTTCATATTAGGCTGGCACGAAACAAGAGAGACAGTTCAATTAAAGCTCTATAAATAAGCAGACTACTTGTCCTGGGGCGGTTGTGAGAGTTGGGAGTTCTCCATGGGTTTTGCCTAACAAAAATGCATTTGTCCAAAAAGCAATCCAAGATACATTCAAGAAAAGCAGATAAAAATTGTAAAATTTGATTCAAATTTGATTGATACATTTTACCCGCTTTTCTTGAATGTATCTTTAAAGTCAGAAAGTGGGACTTCTCACTTTAAAGTCAGAATTCTGATTTTAAGCGTTAAATTACCCTCCAGTACGCTAAGTGGCGCTGTTCTGCCTGTCAACGATTAGGAAAAGAAGAAGTGTAACCTCCAATACATGAGGTGGCGCTAGTGTACCTTTCTACGATTCAAAAGAACAGAGGAAGAAACCCGGCTCATGCCTATTTGGTAGTTAATACGTGGAGCAGATTTGAGTGAGTAACTTTTCGAATGTCCTGTGAATAAACGTTTACGAGCGACTTTAACGTCGGCGTCACTGTCATAGAGACCGATGTGCTACTGACCAAACGTTTCTAAGCGGTAACAGAAGCTAACGTTAGCTCGCGGAGTTGACCGCCATTCAACCGAAGAGTCTAAATTCATTAACCGTATCCAGTGAATAGTTTTAGAGACAATTTTTTTTTAGAACAAGAGCTCTACAATGCTAATATAAGCGTGCGATTCCATTAAGAAATGTAAGTTGAACTGGAATCAACTGAGTAGGGTTGAAAAATGTTCTGTACGTGGGAAACTTTTTTGGCTAATTTATAAACATTGCAAGATCCAAAATAGTATACGTTTTTAGGTAAATATTGCTTCTTTCGTTGTTATTAAGAGACAACTTTCATTGTTGTACTTCCTCCTATTTCCACAATTTCCCATGATGACAAGTGTCCAACTGAAATTTTTCACAAGGGTCTGACTAATCTTGAAATGTTCCTGCAGGGAAGGGAGTTCGAGAAACTAATGCATGTATTCATTTGCTGTACCCCAGGTTTAACATGGACATCCTCCAGCGTCCATTAGACATGCTCAAAAGTCCACTGGGCATGGTTGTCACTGCAGGACTGGGTTGCGGGCTCCTGTGTTGGCAGCTGGGTGGTTACTTGGGTCCATTCCCCAAATGTCTGTTTGGCGCCAAGGGGTCCGGCTCGACCGAAGCGTTGGAGATGGGTGAAGGAGGAGAGTTCAAGATGATCTTGGTGGTCCGCAATGACTTGAAGATGGGCAAAGGGAAGGTGGCGGCCCAGTGTGCCCACGCGGCCGTGGCGGCCTACAAGCAAGTGCAGCGTAGGAACCCTGAGCTCCTTAAGATGTGGGAGTACTGCGGCCAGCCTAAAGTGGTGGTGAAGGCTCCGGACGAGGACACCCTGATTCAGCTCCTGGGGCTCGCCAAGGAGATGAAGCTGCCTGTCAGCCTGATACAGGATGCGGGCAGGACACAAATCGCTCCTGGCTCCCGCACGGTGCTCGGTATCGGTCCTGCTCCTGCTGAGCTTATTGACTCTGTCAGTGGCGATTTGAAGCTTTACTAAAGCTTCCTCTCATCAGATGAATGTCAGATGTATACTGCTTATATATTAAAACAACCATTAAATACAAAGGAACTGCAATGACATTACCTGTTGGTATAAATCACTGGCACAGATAAGTGAACAAAGTTGCATTTTTTTTTTGGTAAAGTTATTCTGACTAATAAAGTGAAATTGGATCAGTACTGAATCTCACACTGGTCTAATGTAACCAAAATTTCAGTGGTTTTAATGTGTCCACTTGCAGTTAAATTGTCATGTTTTTAAAATGTGTCAATATGAAAAATGACATTTTTACATTTAAGACAAAAATACTTTTTGACAAACCAGAAGCCTTTATTTTTTTTAGTGGAAAACAAAACCGCTGCTTCATACATTATGATCCTGATTATGCACAATCAAGTATCGTAAGTGCACAATTTTATCATGGATAATTTAGGCAGGATTATAAATTCAAAAAGGAATGAATGATTTTCTGTATAGATGAAAACGTTTCGCTCTCTATATATATATATATATATATATACTTCAAATTACCACACGTCCTGTGACAATTCTGAACCACTAGAGTATATTTGTTTGGAGAATTTCCGCAGTGACCCAGACTAAAATGCGCAGAAATGAGCTGCAGCATATTGAGGGTACATTATCCCTCCTGAGTTGGAATGATCCCCCGTCATGGCATTTAAGCACAACGGAATCTAATCTGGATGTTGTACAAAGTCCTGCATAGACGAGAAAAAGTCAACCTCTCCTTTAACATTCAGCCCTGAAGAGTGTTTTGCGGGGACATGACCGAGACAACAATGTAGTGTTTCCGGACTGGCGGTCACACGTTCAAAAGAAAGGGAGCGCTAGCGGGTTTTGTGACGGAATATACAATATTGAATGCAGTCAGGGAGCTGTTCTCACACAGACAAATAGGAAAAGAGTCTACATTAATTTCTTCTCACTGCTGTGTGCAAATCAGAAGCTTCTCAACTGAGAAGAGAACTAGCTCTTCCCCTGGCCCGGCCCCCGCCCACCCTATTGTACATAAACCACATACCATTCAAATAAAATAGAAGAAATTAATCTAGTCAATACGGAATGTGAGAAAATTAATCTGTTGTGATTAAATCTTTGAAAACAAATAAAACAATAGTCCTTCATGAAAGCTTGTAAGGGAGAAAAGTACAAAAAAGGATGGGGGGGGGGGGGGGGGTTCTTTGCATGATCCCTAATTTGCTCCGTGTTGCGGGCAGGGAGGGACAATGATGGTCTACTGAAGGACTTTTGGACCTCGGATGGATGCTAGCTCCAGTCAGCACATAAACAGGACAAAAGGATCTTTTACATGCCGTAGCCAAATCCTGGCGCGGGGGCGGGCTGACCGTAAGGGGCAGCGGGCGCCTGGTAGCCGTAGCCGTATGCTTGCTGGGGGGGCACAGCTACGCTGGGGCCTGCTGTCAGCATCAGCTGTGGTGTGCCTGCAAAAATAGACATGACAAAAGCTTCAGGAGAAGACAAGTGGGGAAAGGGCCAATATTGGCTTTTTCTTCCCGTAAGTATTTAAATTTGGTCCAAATGAGGATTAAGACTTACCATAGACGATGGGTTGCGTCTCTGTTGCTTGTTCCTCTTCTTTTCTTAGTGATTCTGAGGTTTCGAGCTTGTCCACCTGCCAAAGTAAAACAATAAAGGTTAAGTGCCACATACAAATCAGATTAACTTGTTAAACGCACCAAAAGCTAACACAAATGTTTCCATTTAAAACATCCAAAACGGTTACACAGAAAAGTAAAATCTCTACTTAGATGATTTTTACGGTTCCATCTGTGATGACATGCACTGACATAAAAAAATAAATAAATGACATACCTTAGTGAGGTGTTCTCTCATGACCTGAATGAAATATGGCATAGAAAAGTCCATGATGTTGTGCCTCCAGGAGGTCTCGAGCACCACATCAGGCCGCAGCAGGTCGTAGCAGGAGAACAAGCACGCCGCAAAACATTCATTCTTGTTCTGCTGCAGGAACCAGGACAGCAGGTCCTCGGCCAGCTCCGTGTCCTTGGACTCTGCTGCGTACTGCATGGCATCCTGCAGGGAGCACATGGCAGCACATGTAAGTCACAATCTCACGCCCACCAAAAAGAAAAAAAAAAAGAAAGTGAACCGCACCTTGTAAAGCCTGTCCTTCTTACAGAGCTCCACACTCTGTTTCCAGCGGTTGTTGCCCTTGAAAAGATACGCGGCAATTCTTCGGAACTCAATCAGCTCGTGGTTTTCCAAACGCTGCGCAAGTGAAATGTTGTCAAAGTTGTCGTAGGCGTCTATGGATGTCCTCAAAGCCTAAAAGGGATTTGAAATAACATGAATGAATATTTTCCCAGCAAAAAAATGAAGTCAATGACAAAAGCAGCCTGCTTACCTGATAGTCCTCTTCTGTGATGAAGAGGTTGTTAAGTGCTTCATTGACTGACTTGTTGTTGTGGTTCTGCACTGAGCGCAGGTAGGGCTTAACAAGAGGCAGCTGTTTCACCTGCGGAACGGGGAAAAACAACACGTGGATGCGTGCACCCCACCATAATTTACGGTGAGAAGCTAAAATGTACCTTGCTAAAGAAGTTGACGGCACGAGAGTGGTCCAGTCTTGGAGACAGCACTATGAGGAGATCGTTCAATAACAGGGGCTTGAACTCCAAATAGAACTGGGTGGCTTTGTAGTACAGTTCCACATTGGCCACCTACAGAGAGAGAGACAGTTAGCAGAATTCACGTCGTAAATGATGCTCTTCTTCCTTTAAGACACAAATTCAAAATCTACCTTAGTGACGATGTCTTTGAACTGTCCTTCCTTCCAAGCATCTGTCGGGTGGTTCATCATGGTGATGATAGCGTTGTCAAACTCCTCATACTTGTCATATAGGAAAACCAGCTCGGCCCACAGGTGTGCTTGTTCCGCTGCTCTCAGGACCTTGGGGATGTTCACTCTTGACCAGAACAGCTCCAGGTGCTCCCTCATCTTCTGGGGTTTGAACTTGGAGTAAAGGATGGCCAGCTCGGTGAACATGCCCATGTGTGCGCGCTCCAGGCCCAGAGCTGCCTCCAGCATGGTGATCAGCTCCTCGAAGTAACCGCGGTCCTGCAGGGGAAAGTGGAAGACCACTTCAGGTCACTAAGTGGTAAAAGCTGATTTTACTTCATGGCAAGTGTCAAAAATCAACTTGTATTGTGCTTAACAGTAAGAGAAATCATTCTTACTTGGTAGTAATTGATGAGCTCTTCGAGTTCATCGGCATGCACCACAATGTGGAGGCCGCACATCTGAGCCAGTCGGAATTCCTCTCCATCTACGCAGGCAAAGCAGACTTCCTTCCAAGTACGGGTGCTGTTGGCTTTGCGGGCGCCATCGACGGCAGCCTGGTATTCCCCCAGGTGCACGAGGGTAGAGGCCAGTCGACCAAAGTTGGAGACGTTGTTGTACAACAACTTGGCAGCCTCGTACATCTTCTCGTCGTAGCAGCGGTCGCCGACCTATGAGATCAACTTATTTAGAAGCGGTTGCGTATTGAACAGGGACAACATTGGCATAAGCCACAGAGAACACAGCTTGCCTGCTGAATGTGAGCATTGTTGGGTCCGTTGATGAACTCCTCCAATTCGGCTAGGCGGTTGGTCTTGGCCAACGCAAAGATCAGCTCTGTCTCCACATAGGACTCACGGGCCTTCTTACGGGCCATTTGGAGGAATTTGACCAAGTCCTCCCAGTTGCCTAAAACACAACGTACAGTTAGCAAACACAAATCCTCCAATTCTTGTGACAATCACAACCCAAAGTTAAGTACATTTTGATGACCTCTTGCACCTGCCACTGGCCTACACATGGTAATGATTATTTTGAAACTGTTGAACCTAATCCCCTAAAACGCCTTAATTATTCAATGTCTGTCCACCAGATGGCATTACTGTTTATGACTTGTTTTATGACCTGGGAGGTTTGCTCAAAAATTGGTGGGCCTGTCTCCTTACCGCTCTTATCAGCAGCCTGGACGACCTCCATGTATGCAGAGGGGTCATCGGCTTTGATGTAGGAGTCTATGGCCTCTTTGACGAGACCCTTTTGGAGTTGAGCCTTGGCCAGCTGGCTCCACACTGCAGGTTCATTGCAGCGCTCTGCAAACTCGTAGGCCCGGTCCAGGTTGCTAATGTGTTCAATCAGCACCTATAAACAAAAAAAAAAGTTAAATGCTTGCGCTTCCTACACAAAGCAATAACGACTTACCTGCACGGCCGATGTGTTGACATCAAACTTTTTGAAGATGGCAAAGGCCTCCTCAAAGAGTTCGTTGCTGATGGCGATGTTGGCGATATCGGGAGCGTCGTAGTTGTCAAGTCTGTTGATGTACTCCATCACACGGGTGCGGTCAGCTTTGATCGCGGTCAAGATCAGCAGATTCTGCAGATTTCTGCAGGCGAGAATCCAGACGCACACTTTCAGCACAAATTCTTTTGAACATTTGTCAGAAATAGAAATATCACTAGAGGCTGCAATTGAAAATACCTGTGTTCACTGAAAACAGAGTTGTCCAACACAATCTTCTCCAGTAGCTCAATGAGCTCGTTGGGCAAGTCAGCAGTCATGAAGGCCTTGACTGTGACAGACACCTCTTCTGGGTCCTGGGTCTCTGACAGTGCTGTCTGCACCACCTGAGAGACATCAAAAAGCTTAGCGACGTACAGTCGAAAAGGCACGGACCATCATCTCGGGAATACCTGGTCGATAAGTGGTCGTCGGTAGGGGTTTGTTTCCAGCAGCACGCTGGCCCAGAGCTCAGGATCCTTGCGACGCACCAGGTAACGAGATAAGCTCTTGAACAGCGAGTTCTCATTGCAGACCTGTGTGGAAAGAAACAATTTGTCTCCCTCCCAATATTCCGACGATACAATTTCATATGCATTCTCTTCCTCTTAATTAAATGCCTTACATTGATCAACTCCTGGTCGCACTGCCCCCTCTCGTAGGCCACACAGGCTAGGTGGGGGTCTCTCTTCTCGCAGTACTTGCCCACCACGCGGCTATCGTAGAATGGGTTTTCCCTCAGGAAGCGTTCTGGGTTGTTGTTGCTGTCGATGTAGATCTTGGCCAGGGCATTGTGGGTAGCTGGCTCTTCGCAGCCCTCGTGGATGCGAGACTCCAGCCATGGCAGCAGCAGCTTCAGTCTTTAAAAACACACAATAGAAACAGTTTGATGTGAGAGCCTGGTTCCCTATCTTCACAGTATCCCATGTGTTTAAAAGAAAAAGGTCTGATTCCAACAAAATTGGAAGCAATCAATAATTTAAGAGGTGAGAGAAGAGTTTTGTTTAGCACTATACCGCTGTACCTGTTCCTCTTTTCCACCTCAGCCACAAGTTCATCAGTTGAAAACTGCCCCCTGACTACCAGAATCAGGCTCTTAATGACATCTTCTGAGCAGTCCACATCCAAGAGACCCCCAATCACCACAGGCAGACGACTTGGGTTTACCTACAAGACAGATGAGGCTCAAGTTTGCATCGCAAGCCTGTCAAGTCGCTTCTCCCATTTATTTTTAGCCTTACCTTCTGAACATAGATCTCAATGTACTTCTGCAGGTTGTTGCGGTACAAGTACAGGACCAAGTCGTGGACAAAGTCAAAACGGTCGCAAACGATGATGAGGGGAAGCTGGTCGGTCAATTTTGCTTCCTGTCCAGGACAAAGTGAGAGAGAAAAAGGTGCTTTATTGCCACTGCAACTAACTACACAAGACAGTGAAGCAAGTGTTTTGTATTATTACCACACTGAATTGTGCACATTGAGACAAACACAGCTCAATGATTTCATCAAACTTTACGAGATATGTTGACCCAGCACGTGTGATGCAGCGCTTGCAACTTTAACATCCTCGTAGTAGCCGCTTCCCTATTTCAGAGGCCAGTGCTGGTCCTCTGAACCATGATGCACTGGTGCGTGCTTGACACATTGCACCCGTCCACACAGGATTAACAAAGTGGGATTGTGCAATCTGTATAATCCAATAACATGCTGGACCGACTTGAGGCTCTACTGAAAAACTAGGCACTGTATACTAATGCGTACCAGACAATTTCATTCACAAAAGGAGTGCAGGGAACTAGCTAGTACGCCAATGACTGCAGTCATAAGAGGCAGACAGCTAAGAGCAACTCAAGATATGAGAGTACTTGCTGCATCCCTGTGCATGGATGGATTTATGGTGCACGAGATCATACAAAGGTCCAAATGCCAGTTTAAATTTTTCTGCTTCAAGATAGAGACCAGGGCTGATAACGAAAAAAAAGGAATAGATGCTTTACTATGTGGGAAGACAGATTTACCTGATACATGTCCTGTCATTCCAAAGACAGAGGAAAAGCACATGAAAAAGTAATTCACCACTATAGTGGTAATTAGTTTAACATTTGCAAACCAATAAAAACATAAAACACTCAATTGGGTTGAGTGCCATCATCAGAAGCAACTCTGGGATAAAAATCATTCGTACCATATAACTGAAAGGAGAGGAGGTGACTTATTGCACTGAATAAAAACGTAACTATCAATCATGACAAATTTGTAGTCTCCCTCTGCTGTGTGTGCCCCTGCCAGCAGAGGGCAATATAATACAGCCATGGCAAAACAACTGTCACAACTGCTGGTCACCTGCATTTTGAGTAAACCCTATATTATACCGGTGAGTAAAGTTATATTGTCTGTCAAAATGTGTGGCTGCACCATTTGAAGAGTGTTCTAATGTCAAGTTCACAACAAAGTGATGAAAGATATTTAAGCAATCTGGAGACAAAGGTGTAAAATAACCTTCAGGAAATTCTTGACACGCTCAGGGTCGTAACAGTTGCTCTCTCGACAGATGCGCTCCACTTCTTTGATCTGGCCCGTCTTGCAAGCAGCCTGGATGTACTTGAAGTGAACCTCGGGGTCTTGGCTGAAGTTGACAATGGAGCCCAAAAAGTAGAAGAGACCTGAAAGACAGGACAATTTACATGAAACGACGTGACATTTTTCAAATGAATTTCATAGTAGTAGCAATAAATGATGGAAAAGGTCTCATGCCGTCAATCTTTTTTTCCCCCAAGCCAAATTAGCTTGAAAACATGTTAGAAGACTGACAAAGATTATTTAAAATGATCTCACCTTCAAAGCTCTTGAAAGATTCAAAAAGCTCTGTGAGAGACTGTGTGGTGAGTTGCTCGTGGTACTTGGAGGCCACCTGCACGCATATCTGCAGATTCTGCCGTATGTTGGCTGACAGCATGGCCCTGAGGCATTCCAAAGAGTCCTCCACAGACAGTGAGCCAAAGAAATTCACCAGCCACTGGAATTTGGAGAGGGTACAGCAGTTTTTGTCATGTTCATACTGCCTTGGAATTGATGACATTGAAGAGGAGCAGATGATTGGAGTAGTTCTACCTCAGGGTTGAGAAGGTGCGTGTGCACCACAGCCCGCTTAATGTCATACAGGTCCGTGTAGTGCTCCAATGCCCTTTGCAGCAGTCCGGCCTTCTCACAAAGTTGGGCAATGTGTGCTCGGTCATAGTTGGTGAACATTTGGTTGCCCAGGATAGCATCAGCAACCTGGAGACAACGACACAAAAGCAATAAAAGGTTAACTTGGAAGTACATCCTTTCTGCAGACCATGTATCCATCCATCCAACCTGAGGGGCATGCATGAGGTTCATCTCCAGGAGGCGGGTCTGCAGAGGTCCCTCTGATGGTCTGTTGTTCTTAAGGGCATCTAGCAGGAATGAGGTGCACTGCTGGATTAGATTGTATTCCATGAACACGTCCACAATCTGAGCACACACAAATGGGAGATGACAACTGGGATTAGAGAACAGATTACCTGCACCTCATGTCTGGCGAATTCTAGTTGGAAAAAGAGCTTTTAGTCACACAGAAAATTGAAGGAATCATTCCAAAACGAATATGGTTATTAAATTCTAACCTGTGTGATGTCAGCCAGGGGCTCTTCATCCTGCACCAGCATCTGGGCAAACTGTAGGCCTTGTTCTGGGTTGATCCGCATGACGTTCCTAAGAAGAAATATCCAGTCTGGAGTGTAGCCCACCTGTAAAAAGAAGGGGGGAGGGGTATTAATTGTCACTTCAGTGGGGCTATTTGTAATTGAACAAATTAGCCAGCTCAACATACCTTTTTGGCATAAAGGACAATCTTGGGGAACTGGCCAGTCTCCGCAAAACACTGAATGACCTTGTTAGGAACATTGGCCCTAAGGTAGACACTAAGCGCCAAGGTGGGATCCACTGCCTTCACCAGGTCCCCAAGCTCCTCAGAGCACTCCAACTAAAAATGACAAGTAGGAAGGGCACATTACTTGAGAGTTTCCCTTGGTGGACATAAATTCATCCAGACATTAAATACCTTGTCTTCCTTGAGCCACTTTTCCAAAAGCTGCTTTCTTCCCTGCTGGAGAACAGGCCTGCAAAGCTCCAGGGATTCAAATTTGTTAAGCTGGCCCTGGTCCAACAAGATCCCAAAGTACTGCAGCAGAGGAGAAGTCTGTCCTGCTTGAGTGGGCACGCCTTGGAAGCGGCGGATGGTGTCCGGGGTTCGCAAAATACCCTGACAAGAAAAAATAAGGAAGAGCAGCAACTTGGTCATGGACTCCTTCCTTCTAATTATGATGAATGCAACCTGTCAAGGAGAATACCTTTGGTGCGTTGGCAGCCACCTTAGCAGCTTCGGAGTGGTTGCCAGCCGCAAACAGGTTGTTAAATTTGCGGGCAAAGAGTTCTTCGGCACCAGCGAGGTTGTTGCGGACGGCCAACCGTAGAGCCAGATCTGGATTCTGCAGCACATTGGTGATGTATGGTATGATGTTTTCTTCCTCCACACAGACAGACAGCACCTGTTTTAAATGGACGTAGAAGGAACATTTCAGTCAAATCTTTTGATATACAAGGGGCGTATTTGATTATCCAACTTAAAGGAAAATTCGACAACATGCATTTTCCGTTGCCTTCCACGCAGTCCAATCCGTACCTGATGGCCTTTGAACAAACCTTGCAAGCATATGACAAATACCTTCATAACACTCTAAAGCAAACTGGGCTGAATCTCACAGTGGGTCACATTAAATCTCTGTCTGGCCTTGGGCTTTGGCTCCTGAATACAAATGGATTTTGAGTGGGTCAGTGTCACGCACGCTTTTTTTGTGAGCAGTCTGGCATCTGAATGAAAGGGGAGTAGAAAGAAGTAGTGGTATAAGGCAGGTGGGGGAGGGGGTGTCAAGGAGAAAGACTGTCTGTGTTGGACCCCCAAACAAGCTCAGCAGGTCAGACCTCCAGCCCATTACCATAGTGGATTAGACCTCATTCTTCTTACCACCAATGCAGCCTCTGTTGCTTATATTGAGAGGTAAACGCCAAATTGGCTACTACTTGAATGACTTTGCATCAGGTTACCAATATTTCTCTCAACCTATTTCCAAAACTGAAACTCCAATATTTTCCGGATCACAGCTATCCACACAGACACGCATCCAGAACCACCACTGCCTTCGGATCAGTTTTCCTCACTCCCGTCAATTATTCATGCGCTACATAGGCTGAGTGGAATACTCTTCATCAGCTGCCTGGATCCAGTTCTCCTTTCTGGTTCAGCTTTACAGTAACACTGGAACAGCGCGCGACTCCCTCCCTGTGTGTGAAACGCTACACCTTGCATAATTTACACTGCTGTCATGCACGCGGCAGCTCCGAGAAGATACTGTCATTGAGAACAGAAGCAAACGCTTATGCATGTCAAATGGAAGGGCTTTCTAGGTTTTGAAAAGCAACAGTATGTATCAGTACTTTAAAGTTGAAGATGTTTCCAAATCAATTACAATAATGCTATTGATGATTGCCCCTTGGTGCACTTACCTGTCCCTTTCTGTTGACCCCAATGATACCTGAGGTGGCTTCATGGGGAGCTGTGACAAAGATAGTCTCTCCACTGATGCGGTTCATATAGATGCAGGTGCCCGTTTCCAAGTCATACAGGTGAATGTAGCCATATTTAGTGATGAGGAAAACGACATCTTGCTTGGAGCTTATCTGTTAAAAAAAAAAAAAAAGTGTAAGGAGAAAACTGTGGCTCAAATTCCAAATTTGTTCCATAATATGAAATGGGATAACCCTGTTTTATACTAAAGCAATCCAAAATGTAGGTGCATAATAAAACCATGCATTTCATTCGAAAAACATATCACCTGCATGGCGACAGGGAAGTCGTTCTGGGCCTCTGGAGGGAAGAAGACATCCACTGCTTTCTTTGGAAATGGTTGGTTGCCAGTTGGTGGGATTCCCACTTCGATGATGTGCAACTACACAAGTAGGGGGAAAAAAATGACAATGGAAATGCCAACTGCATGGCAACCATTTTCCATGATTCCTGCCCACTTACCTTCCCACCAGCCTGACTTCTAACGGCAAAACAGAAAAGTGTAGACTCCTCAGTATTGCCCTCCATCTTGAACTGGGCAAAGCTGGCAGCGTGTCCTTCAATGGGCTGAGAAACCTTCCTATCCACAGAATACAACTGCATGGCTCCCACCACTCGGTTTTGCTAGTTTGGATGGAAGAGAACCACAAATTATTTGCTGAACAGGTTTAGGACCAATTGTCTCCTTTCAGACTTTAATACTTCTAAAAATGTCCCTACTGAACTACAATGGGCCATAGTAATGTTCAGACAACTACAGGGATGTGCAAATTAGCCAAGTGTCATTATTGCAAGGGAAATAAATGGTTGGAATGTCTGCTGGCTTTGGTCCGCATTGTTCGGTAGCACTCGTCTATGAGTGGGCGGCAACCAGTTCTGGGAGTACCACGCCTTCACCTCAAAGCCTGCTCGGACAGGAAATGGATGGATGTTCGGTAGCAACTACCAGGAAGTAGTAGAGCTGCAACATCATGCTTGCAAATGAAACAAAATTGAGATGAGAAATTACCTGTGCGGAAATACCAATGAGCAGAAGCCACTTCTGCTTGGCATCAGTGCGGTAGTTGATAATCTGGCAGCCTGCCAGGCTGGAGTGGCGGTCAAAGACTTTGACGGGCTGCGAGTCACCCTCCATGCTCCAATGATAGACGGCGGTGTCAGTCACAAGTGCAACTGTATTGAGGGAAATCCACTTCCAAAAGGTGACGTCGTCCGTCATGGTGTGCGCTTTCATTTTGCTCTTCATTTCAATGTTGAAAATCTGAAGGGTTTTGGCAGCTAAACATGGGAGGGGGAAAAAAAAGCCACACCCAAAAAGGTCGTTAGATTTTAAAGCCACAAATTCATAAAAGAGGAAAGACAAAACATCGACAGTAAAGGACAATGAAATCAAAAGAATTTTTGATCAGGCAACAACGGCCATACATGCTGCAGTCAGAAATGGCATTCAGTATGAATGAAATGTTACACGATCAAAATAAAGGACAAGTCAATCACGTTCTGCTGTGAATTGCCTAAGGGAAGATGAATTTAAAATCCACATGGGGATCATTTTTGGCACGCCTCCGTTGAAAAGAGAAAACCTACCAAGGTCATTTAAATAACTAGAATAGGTCATTCAAAAAAAAAAAACTTTGATAACATTGCTGGTGCCGTTAGCTTAATATTTTGTCGCAGGACCTTTCAGGGAGAAAAAAAACCCCACTATGATTTCTCTAACTAAATTTCTGTACCTTGACCTTGGTAGTTCACCTTGAATCCACCTGCCCTGCTGCAACTCAGAACATGATTCCCTTATTTGTATTACTGCATTCAACAATAACTTGATACAATAACTGTTCAGATACCGGAGTTATGATGCCATTGAAATGTTTGTAGATTTAAAAGCCCAAACCAAATTTGATCATTTTACCAAAGCTTGTGCATTGCTCACAAAAGGATTTGCACCGAAATGTTATGTCCAACATTGTGTCAGACAATGCAGTTAGGCGGGTAGGGGAATATTAATAAAAAAAATAAAATATTAAAGGGTCTTTCCGGAAAATTCAAGGAACACTTTCCAGCATTTAATTTCGTCGATAAATTGCTTACGGGCGGCGTGGTAAAATATGTTAAATTTACTCACCTGCATTGTGTTTAATTAGTTGGGTGTTAAAATTCAGTGAGTTCAAGCTTTATTAAGAAGCCATGTGACGTCCTTTTTTGATCACAACTCATTACAGGTGAAAGAATGCAAAAGACCAAGGTGAAACAGCACACCCGTCACAATCACTTTGCCATCGCTAAGCCCCGACGGTCAAACAATTTGCAGCAGCCAAATTTCAATGAGCAAGCGCGGGGCAATAGAGTAAATCGCGGGATCGGGTGAGAATTGTGACTATTCCTAGTTTGAAGGTGTCAAATGACAGTTATAAAGAATTGTTAAGGATGCAACAGCAAGAACTAGTGGGTGGGCGAATGGCGAGTGCTTGACTTGTTTATGATACAAAGACCAGTACTGACTACAGATTGAAGTAATGTGAAGCGCTACATGCGGATTATGGCTCTCTTAACATTAAAACAATCCAACTGACTGATCCATAATTTGTCATGTTATAGAACCGGTTTGGTTATGTCGGTACACTAAAGAATATGTATTAAAAAAAAAAAGGTTTATATTATAATAATGGTGTCATTATGCTTCTTGCTTGCAAGTGTACTCTAATTTATAAAGACAGTGTATTCCTTCGACTCAACTCTTGGTGTGTCAAAAAAATGCAAAATTAAGGTATCAAACACAATCAGGAAAAAGGCAACATATTGGAAAGACAGCATGGATTTAAAATGAAAATTAAGAACTAAATTAACATACCAATAACGGCATATGTAAAATAGGTTCAATCACTTTTATGTTTAAGGAAAAAAATATATATGATGGAATGCCAGCAAGCTATAAGTCATGAAAGATAAATCCTGTTTAGTTAGATGGAACTCTGACGAAAAGGTCCAAACATGAATAGGGCAAATTACGAGGGTTGGTGTTGGTCGGTCCACCTTGGAAGAAATTGGACCAAAACCTCACCATGTCTTTCTGCTCAGTTTTACTTCTGCTGGGTTGACTGAATTGATTGCATCATTCAGAAGTCTCTTTCAAAACAGGATTTGACTTCCATAGTATGAAAGTGTAATTTTAACTCACCGTCTGCAAACACAAGAAAGCGGTAAAGAAAAACAAAGAGCACAAAAAGACAACACAAAAAAAGTCAAAGCAATCATGGATGCTTAACAAAAAGGAATTTTAAAAATATATATATATATATGCTACTTCTAACAGTTCTAGGACAAATGTTCATTCAACATACCTACTGATTTAAAGGGCTACGCTAAATTAGCTGACAAAAAAAGCTTTGCTTCCATAGTGAAACACTACTCGGAAATACATCAAGGCTGAACAACATCTGATAACGCAGCACTGTATTGTAAATATTAGGTCTTACCTTTGAGTGCAATGACCTTGCTTGCTGGATTCATAATGGCGCTGTCTGCTGAGATAGGCCTGCGGATTGGTGTGTTTGGATCGGCCATGTCAATGATCACCACCTGAGTCTGCTCGCCAACTTTCTCCCGGATGCAGATGAATTTATCAGACTCCATGGTTAGGGTGCTGAAGCCTATGTTGGATGGGTTGATTCCCAGATTTTGGAGCTACGAAGGCGGGGGGGGGGGGGGGGGGGGGTAAGTATTGAAAGAAAAGAAAAGCAATTTCAACCGTTTCCACCGGTAAGCACTGACAGTTGTTATCATTTCTTTGGAAAGCAGTCCGTTAAAACGACTTTCCTCTCAACAGTTAAGTTCAATAGCATGGCTGGGGGGGGGATTGTGCACTTGCGTGTGGTAAAGTAATTATCCAAGCGAGAAGCCGCGACATTAAGACAGTGGTTATTCAAGAGGATCTTTCCCGACACCTCCAGTGCCAGTTTGAGTGCTAGATAGAACCTGCTTACCATTTCCTTCAAAGGAAAACACCATCTTACTCAGCACATAAAAGAAATCATCCGGTGTATGATCATCACATGTAAAAGTTCAAGGAAGGGCAGGGGGGGGTGCTATGTAATGTGCTGAGCCTTGCACCACTTCATCGCCATATTCCACAACAGGAAACTTGGGACCATTGTCCATCGAGATTGAAACAACAGGCCTGCCAAGTTCAGCCTCCTCCACTACACCATGTGACAATGGTGGGTGACATGTGAGCAGCTCAAGAGCGTGGAGCAAAAATACTGCACAAAATGCAAAGGAGAGGAACATTTGTTCATTCATCTAGTCCTCTGAAAACCTCAAAAAGTGGAAAAGTTGTGGCTACTCAGTTTCCTTTTTCTCCCAAACGCAATCTCTCTCTCACTTAAAACAACGCTGCAGAATGTCAAAGTCTTGAGCATAGCTGTCTGTATCCTTGCCAGCAAGTCACGGGACACCAGCCAGGTCTGTTACAAGCAAAGTTCAAATGCCACGGTACAATAAACTCGTACAACAAAATGAAATTGTGCATTTGAAAAAGGCCAGCGTGGCTTTTTTTCTTTTAAACATTTTCCAAATCCACTTGCTGAGTCAAAATATGCAGTTGAACTTAAAAGCCATTTATAAGACTACTATTGCAGATCACAGTTAAACCAACGACCAATCAGAACAGTGCATGGATCATGTGACAAACACCTTATTTGACATCCAGGCAATTTAAAGTCCACTTAACATAAGTTGGCACCATTCTACAGAAATGGATGATGTATGAAAATGCAAGCTTAGCATGACAACTCGTGCTTGTTAAGACTGAAAAGGGGAAGATTTGTAACTGCTGGGTGAGAAACTATTTCATGACACCCATTTGGTTTGCATACCAACTAGGGTTGGGCATAATAATCCATGCATCAATTAAGATTTTATTGATATGACAGGGCCTTCCAAGTAAGTGTGGTTGCTTGAAGCTGTTCTCCGCACTCCCACTCACGTATAAACGCATTTGTCTTGGACCAAATCAGTGTACTGATCCATTTTTTATCCATATCATGGGGTGGCCATTTTGACACAGGTGAGACAGGTGCTCATTGCCCAGGTAATGACCAATCACGGCTCAACTTGTGAATGTCACCTGACCAAACGGAGAAAACAGGTGTCACCTAATTGTTACCTGATCAGCGATCCACTCGTGTCATTTTCAATTGACAGAAAGCTGCAAAATGAAAGAAATTGGCTGTATTTTGACACTAAAATCATATCACACTAACACAATACTAACCACAATACCATGTTTAGACAAGTGGGGCTGCATAGAACAGTTTTAGGAACGGATTTTACTTTACTTCCTCCTTATGTTAAGGACCAAGTGAATTGTCAAAAATGCAGTATTTGCATTCACCCCTACATTTTGAAACCTTGACATTAAATACATTAGTGTCATATTAAAAGGGTAATAATTTACTCCTACCCTGAGCACAAAGTTTAAAGACATCACATGACTCATTCTACCAATACAACTCATGCATGTTTTAAGGCGTTCCAATGCGACGCCGATACTTTGTAAGGCATTCAAATAACGTTTCCTTAACGGTCATACAATTTCGAGTTGAAAAAATATTTCAAAGCAAAGAAAACAGGTAGACGTAACACAATCATTAAAATTAATCATTGTGTTGGAGACAGTTGTACGAGTACATGCTTTTTAAAACAGTCAACTTTCCAAGATACAAGCGCTCTACTTTACGTATCGGCCCTGTCAAGTACAGCAAATGCCCAGTTTAAGTCACCCATATCATTTCAATCAACAATAATATTCAAAGATCACATTAAAGCGAACAAGGTCGGCTCACGAAACTGTTAGCAAGATTGCTAGATGCTAAGCCAGATAAACGTCATCCACCCAGCTTGGCTAGTTAGCATAGCTTGCGAGGCTAACTTTACTTGTTAGCAATGTTTGCCTTAGATCAGAAAGTCTTAACGCCACAAGATAATTCAAAGTGATTGAGGATGAATGAAAGCCACACATAAACCAGGGGATTAATTCATCAATGTACCTGCAGGTGCTCCTGAAAACGAATTGGCAGGATCTGAGCCATGGCGGGTTCTCTCCCTCTCCTCCGCTTTCCTCGAACGCTAACAAACTACGGTGTCTCTCAGATCCCAGCCGAACAGCCAGGAAACCTAGATTCAGAGGTTCCAAAGAGAAATGAAAGTGCTGTCGTTGTGATGGTACGCTTCGAATCGCTCGAGTCTAGCGCGCTTCCCTTGACCAACGGCGGGCTGCCACTATACCGACTCAGTGGATCCGCAATGGCGGTGGAGGTTAGCAAGTATAGAAAACATCCCGGAAATGGAAGTGCTCAGCCTGGCGGATGAATACAAATTAACATTTTGTAAAAAGTGCATTTTTGTCGGTCACGTACGCTCTTCCATTGGTATTTCAGCAGTATTATTAATAGGTTATTCGATCAAAACAACGAATTCAAAATATAGGACAAAAGGAAGTTACAGAACACAAATAAATCTAGGGAACTATTTCTTTTTCTTCGCGCCTTGATTTTTGCCACATCATTCGTCTGTGTAAAAGGACGTTACGTGTTAAGCACTTGTTCCTGCCGACCAATTAGAAATAACAGGATGAATTGTATTCCAAATTTTTACTTGTAGTAGTTTTTAAGTAATCGGGGGAGTAAGTCTGCTGCAACATGGCTGGCAAGAGCCCAAACGAAAGTTGCCGTTGCCCCATATCAAAGACAAAATAATGGCACTGCTTTAGATACAGCAATTGTAGTGTGTCAAGAATCCCCCATATTTAGGGCTCCTTAATCGCTGTTACGGGCTGGTGTCTTGGAGGGGGGCCCCAGAGAGACGTCTGATATTGATCTGTATCAATGACCCCCAAAAGAATCAGGAATTTCCAAATACCCTAATTAGTTACGTTTTTATCATTCTGAAAATGATCCACAGTCATTGAAATGTATCATATTATATCATGACTATAAGGGGCCAGTACTATTTCTGTCTGGGCCACTACAACTTGGCTCATGGTGGGTCACCACTAAAAAGACCTTTGCTTTCAATGTTGGTATTTAACATACAGTATTATTTACATGTTAATTATTTAATAAAATCTATTTTTGCCTTGGCATCATGGTGGGTTTTTTTTTGGGGGGGGGGGGGGAATCCATGGTTCCTTTGTAAACAGACAAACAAAGAAATAAAGAAAGTTTTGGGTCACTTCAGTGTAGTAAGTCGGCCACAGCGAGTACCC